>NC_056762.1:6595000-6925000 GCF_018687715.1 Carya illinoinensis | reverse complement strand
CAGAAAAATACTCCGGAGTTGAAGCAATTACCTGAGCATCTTCGCTATGCATTCTTGGGTGATAGTGATACCTTTCCAGTGATTGTTGCTACATCACTCACACCCGAAGAAGAGGAAAAGTTGCTGCGTGTATTGAGGGAGCATAGAACAGCTTTGGGATGGACTATTTCTGACATAAAAGGAATAAGTCCCTCCATTTGCATGCACAAGATTTTAATGGAGGAGCTTTACAAGCCAACAATTGAGCACCAAAGAAGATTAAATCCAGCAATGAAGGAAGTAGTGAGAGCTGAAATTTTGAAACTCCTTAATGCTGGAATTATATATGCTATTTCAGATAGTTCATGGGTAAGTCCAGTGCAAGTTGTACCAAAGAAGGGTGGAATGACGGTAGTGAAAAATGAAAATAATGAGTTCATTCCTACAAGAACGGTCACGGGATGGCGTGTATGCATGGATTACCGCAAGTTGAATAAAGCAACAAGGAAGGATCATTTTCCACTTCCATTCATTGATCAGATGTTGGATCAATTGGCTGGGTACTCCTACTATTGCTTTTTGGATGGTTATTCGGGGTATAATCAGATTGCGATAGCTCCTGAAGATCAAGAGAAGACTACATTCACATGCCCCTATGGGACGTTTGCTTTTAGGAGGATGCCTTTGGATTGTGCAACGCCCCTGCAACATTTCAACGTTGCATGATGGCTATCTTTTCTGACATGGTGGAAGATATAATGGAAGTATTCATGGATGACTTTTCAGTTTTTGGTACATCTTTTGATCATTGTTTGCATAACTTAGCTCTTGTTTTGCAGAGATGTGAAGATAAACATCTAGTCCTAAACTGGGAGAAGTGTCATTTCATGGTTCAAGAAGGGATCGTGCTGGGCCATAGAGTTTCATCCAAAGGAATTGAGGTAGATCGAGCCAAAATTGCAACCATAGAGAAACTACCACCTCCAAAGAATGTGAAGGGAATCAGAAGTTTTCTGGGACATGCGGGATTTTATAGAAGATTTATCAAGGATTTTTCTAAACTCTCTAAACCTTTATGTAATCTTCTTGAGAAAAATTCTGCATTTGACTTTGATGTTATTTGTTTGCAGGCCTTTAATGCACTCAAGGAGAAGCTAATTTCAGCACCAATTGCGATTGTGCCTGATTGGAGTCAACCTTTTGAAGTTATGTGCGATGCAAGTGACTTTGCAATTGGAGCAGTGTTGGGGCAAAGGCGAGACAAGCTGTTTAGAGCCATCTATTATGCAAGCCGGACATTGAATGAAGCTCAGTTAAATTATACAACAACTGAGAAGGAGATGGTTGCTGTGGTGTTTGCTTGTGACAAATTTCGGTCCTACCTCATTGGTACAAAAGTGATAGTGTTCACTGATCATGCAGCACTTCGCTATTTGTTTGGCAAGAAGGATGCTAAGCCTAGGCTAATTCGTTGGATCCTCCTTCTTCAAGAATTTGATTTGGAGATTCGAGACAAGAAGGGAAGTGAAAATTTAGTGGCTGACCATCTCTCTCGGTTAGAGCAAGAGGAAGAAAGACTAGATTCAGTGGTCCAAGAGGCATTCCCTGATGAGCAGTTGTTTGCATGTGAGATCAAGCTTCTGTGGTATGCTGATATTGTTAATTATCTAGCTTGTAAAGTTTTACCACCTGATCTTACTTACCATCAACGTAAGAAATTTTTGCATGATGTGAATCACTATCTTTGGGATGAGCCTTTGTTGTTCAAAAGATGCCCTGATCAAATCATTAGAAGATGTGTGCCGGAAGAAGAGATGCAAGACATCCTCCATCATTGTCATTCCTCATCATATGGAGGACACTTTGGAGCCACCCGTACAGCAGCTAAAGTACTTCAAAGTGGGTTCTTTTGGCCTTCCATTTTTCGTGATAGTTACACTTTGGTGAAAACTTGTGACCAGTGCCAACATATGAGAAATATTTCAAGGCGTCATGAGTTACCATTGAAAGGTATCTTAGAAGTTGAGTTGTTTGATGTTTGGGGAATAGATTTTATGGGGCCTTTTCCTCCGTCTTTTGGTTTTGCTTATATCTTGCTAGCAGTTGACTATGTGTCAAAATGGGTGGAAGCAATTGCTACAACAACAAATGATGCAAAGGTAGTGCTCAAATTTCTGCACAAGAACATATTCACAAGATTTGGCACTCCACGAGCTATTATTAGTGATGAAGGGACTCACTTTTGCAACAAGTTGTTTGAGAATCTTCTGTCTAAATATGGTGTGAAGCACAAGATAGCACTTGCTTACCATCCTCAAACTAATGGTCAAGCTGAAATTTCAAATAGAGAGATCAAGAACATCCTTGAGAAGACGATCAAAATCAATAGAAAGGATTGGGCGAAGAAGCTTGATGATGCTTTGTGGGCATACCGTACAGCCTTTAAAACACCTATCGGGATGTCTCCATACCGATTAGTGTTTAGAAAGGCATGTCATCTTCCTGTAGAGTTGGAGCATAGAGCTTATTGGGCTGTGAAAAAGTTTAACTTTGATTTGAAGGCAACAGGTGAAAAGCGACTTCTTCAATTGAATGAGATGGAAGAGTTCCGGAATGATGCATATGAAAATACAAAGATCTATAAAGAAAGGACGAAGAAGTGGCATGACAAACAGATTCTTAGGCGAGAGTTTGCTCCAGGACAACAAGTTTTACTCTTCAATTCACGACTCAAACTCTTTCCAGGAAAGTTGAAATCAAGATGAACGGGTCCTTATACAATTCATGAAGTTTTCTCTTTTGGAGCAGTAGATTTGAAGGACAAGACTGGGAATATTTTCAGAGTTAATGGTCAGAGATTGAAGCACTATGGAGAGCAAATGGAGAGGAACTATGCATTTATTCCTCTTGGAGATCCTAATTGATGATCATTGAAAAGTCTGGCTGTAGACTTTAAAACAAGCACTTATGGGAGGCAACCCATAGATCTATCTTTATTTCTTTCATTTATTTTATTATCTTTATTTATTTAAGTTTTAATAAATTGGTTTTTGATGCAGGTTTATTTAGCAAGAATAAAGAGCTGGAAAATTTTAAAACCTCGGAAGGTTCACCATGAAACCAGGGAAGTTCCTTTATTTCTTCAATCCTTTTTACTTTTGCATCACAATGAGGACATTGTTTAGTTTAAGTTTTGGGGTGTAAACTCCTATAATCATTTGATCCTCTTGTTTTCTAAGTCTTGGGTTGTTGATGGGTTGTTTGATTCTCTTACCAAGCATGCATTGGAGTAAGATTGAATTCTCTATGACTCTGAAATTTGTGATTGAAGATGGTTTTGAGAAAAATTTTCAAAAATTTCTTTTATGTCAAGTGAAGTTTTGTGGGTACTTTGGTTTAAATCTTTGACCTTGAACACAATTGAGCACATAGTCGTTTTTCTCTTATTCTATTTTGCTTATGAAGAGAAGAAGTTGAATTAATTGAAAGAGGGAGGTTCGATTTTGCTTTGCTCTAGAATCCGTTGATGGGTCCTTGAGGCGAAATCCTAGTTGAGACCAAATATCAGAGAAATGATCTAGGCATTTCTTTGGCATAACCAAAAAGCTTTCCCAGCCGTCCTAAATGTCATGCCATCATTACATGGTGTGTTTCCATAGTCAACCCCCTTGAGCCTTCATGAGCCTTTATTGATTCTTTAAACTACATAAACCATGCCCGCTCTAAGCCTGAAAAACAATGAATCTACCGTTGATAGTTTGAGAAAATACTTTGGTGGAGAGTTACATTTAAAAGAGAAAATTGGTTTCATGATGAAACGTATTATGTTTGCTCTGTTTGATCAAAGAAAAAGAAGAAGAAGAAAGGAAGTGATTGAAAAAAAAAAGAAAAAAAAAAGAGAAAAAGAAAAAGAAAAGAAAAGAAAAAGAAGTCGCCAAGCGGAATGTGAATTACCTCAAATTTTGTTAAGGGAAGACATCGGTGATTACAGCAATAATAATGCCACAAGTATGAGCATATTGCCAAGAAAGAGCTATGATTTGAATCATGTGAGTTTCTCTTTTAATGTTCTTTTCACTAAGTATTTTCCCAGTTTGATTTAATTTCCCATATCCAGTTCTTTCTTAACCCTCACCCTGTGGCCTATCATTACAACCTTAATAAAGACCTTTTGATCTTTGATTTTGGTGTTGACTACATTAGTGGAGAGGATTTCTGAAAATTGGACTTATGGGGTTAAGTTTTAGGAGAATTCTTCTAATTTTGGTTGTTCTACTTTTATCTGAGTTTGCAGGTGGTTTGAGGTTAAATTGACTATATCATACACACACTCAAGGTCTTAGCTTTAGGTTGAAGTAAACGCCTAACTCTTGCTTGACAAATTGCAAAATTTTTGATTGATTTTCTTGCTATCTTTGATGTTAAAAGAGTAAGATACTAGAGATGAAATCTAAATTCATAAAAGCTTGGTGAGTGATGATACTTCTCTTTGGGGTCGAGTAGATATTGCCTAAACTATCATTTGTTTTTCTTTTTGTTTGAGGACAAACAAAGTTGTAAGTTTGGGGGTATTTGATGACTTGCAAAATTTCATATTGCAGATTTTACAAGTTCGCTCGAGCGGAGGCTTTTGGCTACTCGAGCGAATTCAGGCAGATTCAAACGCTCGACTACCGCTCGACAGGGAGCTCGAGCGGGTTGCTGAAAAACGAAGATCACTCGAGCGGAGACATTGGCCGCTCGAGCGAAATCAGGCAGAGTCGAACGCTCGATGTGCGCTCGATAGAACGCTCGAGCGAAATCAGGCAGAGTCGAACGCTTGACGCGCACTCGACACCCAGCTCGAGCGAACATCGTATTTTGACAGATTTTAGGTTTTCCGCCATGGGACCATAAGACGATTAGTGGTGGGGTCAGCCACAAGGCGATTCCTAAGTCACAGAATGCCAGAGGCATGGCCGTAAGCAAAGGCGTGATCCCTGGTAGTAGGGACGTGAGCTAACTGGGAATGAAGCTGTGTGATCTCTGCTTGAGTATTAGCTAGCTCATTCATCTTCTCAATTAGCCTTTGGTGCTTGGCAACAAGAACGAAGTTTGCCTTCCTAAGCTCCTTGTTGATGTCCTTACGATTTTCCTTAGACCGCTCATGGTGATTCTGGAGATCTACCAGGGACCCATTCACCTCTAAAATGTCATGGGCGGTATGGCAAGCTTTCTCCACAGTGGCTGCCAGCTTCCATGACAACTCGCCATGAATTTCTTGAGAGCTAGTCAATTCTTCACAGATCAAGTTTAATTCTCCTTCACTGGCAAGAAGCTCATTTGAGACTCTGATAGTTAGGACCTTGCCGAGTCCCTTTTGGATTGAAGAAGCATCAGGGCAAAGTTGTCCATGGTCTTCCCTCTTAGGCAAGGCGAGCGGCTTCATGGAGCTTAAGGATTTCTCCCTCGCGCATCTCCAAGTCACCTTGCAACAAGTAGGAGTAGCCTTTTGACTGCTCCAACAGAATCTCCAACTCTTTATTCTTCTCAGCCAAGGCTTCCAGCTCAGCTGTATCAACCCACCACTTCTCAAAAGTGCGCTTGGCGACATAGCACAACTTACGCCGCTCCTTAACCTCCTCTTCTAGGCGGGCACAATCTGCCACAATCCACATCACTAGATCATTAATGCCCTGTAAAAGGAAGGTGAAACAGCCCAAAGTAAGAAACGGTATGTAAGCACCAAACGAAGAAAAATGAGTCGCATTGCACCTCAAAGAACCAGTCCTTTAAACAGTTAGCCATCTGAGTGATGGCTTCAGCTTGGGCACTAGCAGAAGTAGAGGAAGCACGGCAACTAGCATCACCCCCAAGGATCTCCCTAGGGCAAGAAACCACCCCGAGCGAGGAAGCCTTTGCAAACCTCAGAGTTGAATCAGCCACCTTCCCCCGAGGCGTGCAAGTGGACGAGGGGATGTGGTGTGGGCCAAGTCAGCCTCGACTAGATGGGCATCTTCTTGTAAACAGTTGCCCTACTCCTCCTCGAAGAAGAAGTCGGTGTCCCCCCCCCCCCCCAAAGGATGAGGCATGGAGGTGAGAAAGGGAAAGGCCTTCACCACTACCAACCAACAAAAGGGTGCTCCCTCCAAAGGTAGTGACTGGCAAGGTCTCTAGGCCAGTTTGCATTACCCCAGTCTCATTACAAAAGTCCTTGCAGCAATGGGGTGTGCACTCTACTGTGTTGAGAACTTGATGAATAGCAGAGAAAACTAAAAACAGAGGAAGGATTGTGTAATCTGATATGAATTAACTCGATACTTGATGATTAATACATGAAGGTCTATGTAATATTTATACTACACAGAGGAATAAATGTATAACAGAAATGTAACAGAAATAACTGTATTTTAAATCTTCTCCTTCTCTTTTTCTGCCTTTAGCTTTTCTTCTTTAGACTTCAACTCTATGCTGTCAATGTGAGAGGCTATACTCCAACACCCCCCCTCAAGATGAGCATGTATATTGATAATGTTCATCTTGCGCAAATTATGATGGAAAGGCAGTGATCCGAGAGGCTTGGTAAATATATCTGCTAGTTGTAATCTTAAGGGAATATAGAAAAGCTTTATAACATTCTGCTGCAATTTCTCCCTAACAAGATGACAATCGATTTGAATATGTTTAGTCCTCTCATGTTGTACTGGATTAGTTGCAATAGACAAAGCTGATTTGCTGTCAGTGTAGAGCATTGTAGGCTGAGAGTGATCAACACTGAGATCTTGAAGGGCATATAATAACCACTGCACCTCACAGGTTGTGGCAGCAAGAGCCCTATATTCTACTTCTGCAGATGATCTGCTAACTGTGGCTTGTTTCTTTGATTTCCATGAGATTAAAGAATCTCCTAGAAAAATTGCATATCCTGTAACACTTCTCCTGGTGTCTAAGCAACCTGCCCAATCACTATCAGAAAAGGCTTTTAATTGAAAATCTGAAGATGAAGAGAAGAACAATCCTTGTCCAGGTGTAGCTTTTAAGTATCTAAGCACACGCATAGCAGCTTGATAATGAGAAACTGCTGGTTTAGCAAGAAACTGGCTAAGGACTTGAACAGAATAGGCCAAGTCAGGCCTTGTAACTGTCAAATATAGTAGCCTGCCAATTAACCTTCTGTAACCCGAGGCATCTTCATAGAGATTAGGATCATCTGTACTAAGTTTAAGAGTAGATTCCATTGGAAATGCAGCTGGCTTGGAACCTGTGAGACCTGCATCTTGAAGTATATCCAAAGTATACTTTCTTTGACAGAGAGAGATGCCAGATTTTGATCTGGCTACTTCCAATCCTAGGAAGTACTTCAATTGCCCCAAGTCCTTGATTGTGAACTTATCATGCAGAAATATCTTGAGTTGCTGAATCTCAATTAGATTATCACTAGCTAGTAGAACATCATCTACATATACTAGAAAAGTAATGAAAGAAGTGGCAGTTTTCTTGATAAAAAGTGAGCAATCAGAATTGCCTTGAGTAAAGCCATATTGAAGAAGAGCTTGAGAGAGTTTGGCAAACCATTGTCGAGATGCCTGCTTCAGGCCATAAAGACTCTTTAACAGTTTACAAACTACATTGGGATATTTAACATCCAAACCAGGGGCACTTCCATGTAAACTTCTTCATTTAATTCACCATGTAAAAAGGCATTATTTACATCTAATTGGTGAATATACCATCCCTTAATAGCAGCAACAGCTAATAATAACTGAATTGAAGTAAGTTTTGCCACTGGGGAAAAAGTATCAAAGAAGTCTAATCCTTCTTGTTGAGTGTAGCCTTTGGCTACCAACCTTGCTTTATGTCTTTCTATGGTTCCATCAGCCTTGTATTTCACTTTAAAAACCCATTTACAACCTATGGTCTTTTTATTTTTAGGTAAAGTAACAAGTTCCCAGGTTTTATTTAACTCTAAAGCAATGAGTTCATTTCTCATAGCAACTTGCCATTCATGAGATTTTGCAGCTTGTTGATATGTTTTGGGTTCTTTGATAATAGAAATTGAAGCTAAGAAAGCTTTGTGTGAAGCTGAAAGTCTACTGACAGAAATAAAAGAGGATATAGGATAGGGATTACCTGTGTTAGAGGAACAACCAATGGAAGCAGATGAGTTGATTGCATGAGGAAACAATGAGGCAGTACCACAATAATAATCCTGCAAAAATTTTGGTGTTTGTTTAATCCTTGATGATTTTCTGACAGCAGGGATAGGATTTGCTAAGTCAGTTTGATGGTTGCTGTCAATATGAGATGAATCTGAACTTTCTAAGTCATTTTGGTGCATGCTGTCAATATGAGAGAAATCTGAACTTGCTAAGTCAGTATGATGGAAGCTGTCAATATGAGAGGAATCTGATTCATTAGGAATCAGTGATGTAATATTTTGATCAGAAGAGATAGGATTGTTTATATGAGAGGAATTATATTGGAATTCTGAAGGAGGAAACAGAAAATTAGGTATGGCAGAATTAACTGGAAGACTTTTGAATGGAAAGTTGGTTTCATGGAACACAACATTTCTGGAAATGATGATTCTATTAGTGTTTAAGTCCATAAGTTTGTAACCTTTGACAGCAGAAGGATATCCTAAAAATAGACATTTTGTTGCTCTTGGATCAAACTTTTGTCTGTGACTAGTAATTGTAGATGCAAAGCATAAGCATCCAAAAATTTTTAAATGAGAAAGATTTGGTGATTTGTGAAATAACATTTCAAAAGGTGTTTTATTTTGGAGAAGAGGAGTTGGAATTCGATTTATGATATGGGCTGCAGTCAATACACAATCACTCCAAAAAATTAAAGGTAAGTTTGCTTGAAACATCAAAGCTCTAGCTGTGTTTAATAAGTGTTGATGTTTTCTTTCAACCACTCCATTTTGTTGTGGAGTTTCTACACAACTTCTTTGATGTACAATTCCATTGTCACCATAAAATTTTGTAAGGAAAAATTCTGAACCATTGTCTGTTCTTATGGTTTTTACAGAGGTATTGAACTGAGTTTTAACCATGTTACAAAAATTTGGTAGTAAAGATGAAACCTCAGATTTAGTTTTAAGCATATACACCCAGGTGCATCTTGTAAAATCATCTACTATAGTGAGAAAGAATTTAAAACCAAAATATGATATAGTAGCAAAAGGACCCCATATATCACAATGAATCAATTCAAATTCTTTATTAGAAATACTTTGTGATACAGGGAAAGAAAGCTTTTTCTGCTTTGCTAGTGGACAAATTTCACAGACATTTGTACAATCAAATGTTATTGAATTGTCTATTTGTCTAAGAAAAGGTATTCTAGAATTTGAGACATGACCTAATCTGTAGTGCCAAAGGTTTGGCTGATTTCGAGTAATGATTGATGCAGAGATTGGTGTAGGATTAAACTGATTGTGCTGACAAGAATTAGCTTTTGAAGAAGCTTGAGGTAGGTAATAAAGGCCTTGTTTCTCATAGGCAATCCCAATCATCTTCTTCATTGATTGGTCCTGTAAAAGGCAATGTGAATCAAAGAAAGATAGACAAAGATTAGATTCTTTGGTTAGTTTAGAAACAGATAATAGGTTGAATGAAAAGCTTGGAACACACAAGACATTATGCAAATGTAATGTGCTAGAAAGACTTACAGTTCCAATATATAATGCTGGAACAGTTTGACCATTAGGAAGATTTATGGAATTTGTAACTGGTTTAGGAGTAGAAGAATATAGCAGTGGTGAACAGATCATATGATCTGTTGCACTAGTATCTAGGATCCAAGAAAATTCAGATTTTAACTTGGTAGAAACAGAATTGCATTGACTGAAAAGATTACCAGAAAATTGAGTGGTGGCTAGATTTACTGCTGCTGTGGATGTATCAATGTTCTGAGTATTTGAACTCGAATTGGCAAGTGCTATGAGTTTATTGAATTCTTCAGCAGTTAGACTAAACCTTTGGCTCTCATTACTGTTTTTAATAAAGACCTCTTCAGTTGAAATGGCTGCATGTGCAGAAGGAAGATTTCTTTTTCCCTTAGGTCCAGTCCATCCAGGAGGATAGCCATGCAATTGAAAGCACTTGTCAATTGTATGACCATTATAACCACAGTGAGTACAATGCAGTGAGGATTTCTTCAGCTTGTCTTTGATGAACTTGGACTGAGTATTCTGATTGGACTGAGTATAATGCTTGGCCAACAAAGCATGTGTGTCATTACTTGTGAAGTTGGTCAATTGCCGTTGACTTTCTTCTTGAAGCAGCAAAGAAAACACTTTAGCCATGCTAGGCAATGGAACAGCAAGTAACAATTGACTTCTTACTGAGGCATAAGAATCATTCAATCCTACCAGAAATTTCAACACGTAATCTGACTGTTGCCTAAGAAGCAAGAAATTGAACAGATCACAGGTGCAAGAAGCCATCTTGCCACATGTACAAGTTGGAAGTGGCCTATAATTGACATACTCATCCCAAAGAGTCTTGAAAGCACTGAAATATTCTGTAATTGAGGATGAACCTTGGTTTATACAGCTTAGGGATTTTTCAAGATGAAAAACCCTTGGTCCATCACTTCTCAAATATCTTGTTTTTAACTCATTCCAGAGGTCTACAGCAGATGCAACATAGAGTAAACTATTTCTAATATCTTTAGAAATAGAATTCTTGAGCCAAGAAAGTACCAAATTATTGGCACGAAGCCAAGCAGTATGATTAAGACGCTGAGTAGTAGGAGGAGCAGTAATTGAGCCATCAATGAAAGCTATCTTGTTCTTCACAGTGAGGGCAATGCTGATTGAACGACTCCAAGCAATGTAGTTGTCTCCTCCAAAGATTTCTGACACCAAGAGAGAACCCGGATTATCACTAGGATGAAGATAATATGGGCTAGAGGAATCATTTGAAGGGTTAAGAATACGAGATGAAGCTGAAGAATTAGGGGAGTTTTCTTCTGCCATGTTTCCAAGAATTGGAAAGAAAGTGCAAGAATTGAGAAACAAGATTCTCGAGGAACAAGAATTAAAGATTCTTGAGCAGAAATATGTAATCGAAGTAGAAAGATTGTAATTGAAGTAGAAAGATCAGAGTGTGCAATGCAGATTGCAAGAATATGCGGAAGCAGTGTTTGTGAACTCTCAATCTGATACCATGTTGAGAACTTGATGAATAGCAGAGAAAACTAAAAACAGAGGAAGGATTGTGTAATCTGATATGAATTAACTCGATACTTGATGATTAATACATGAAGGTCTATGTAATATTTATACTACACAGAGGAATAAATGTATAACAGAAATGTAACAGAAATAACTGTATTTTAAATCTTCTCCTTCTCTTTTTCTGCCTTTAGCTTTTCTTCTTTAGACTTCAACTCCATGCTGTCAATGTGAAAGGCTATACTCCAACATACTGCATTGGCATGATCACCCTCTGGGAGGGTGGAAGCTCCGTCCTCCCTATCGATGGGAAAGGCACTCACCACTTCTTCACAAACATCCCAGTCAAGGAAGGTGGGCCAGCCCTTACACCTGTGATAGAGTCTATGTTGAGGGTAGGCACCACCTTAGCTTCCAACTCACCTTCCCTCACCGGACCCTCTATAACAAGAAACTCAAATACAAGGTTGGACACTAGAGGGCGTGCTTGCTAAGGGGGCACAACTCAAAGGGAAGCAGCCAAATCGAACAAGGCCATGCTGGCTAAACCCTCAACGTCTCTTAGACTAGAGGAATGCAGTTGGGCGGAGGACCTGCAGGGTGATGGAAATGTAGCAGTAACTGGCGAGGTGGACAGTTGGACTTGATCGCCCCCTGAGGGTGCGGTAGCTTCCTCTAACTACGGCACAGGGAAAGCTTCAATGGCTAGCTGCACAAGCATACGAGTCTGGGCATCCTCCAAGGGTGCCAAAGCTTCTATAGGGAATGGTACTAGAAGCACAGTTGCGGCTGGAGACATGGGCATCTGGACACAGGAGCCCTTTGAGGGCGCCGAAATTTTCTTTTGCGGAGACAAAGAGAGAGAAGAGTTTCAGAGCGGATCCTTTTTCTCTAGCTTTCATCTTCATTCTTTTTCTTGCTTCTTTCTTCTCTCTTCTATTCATTTCCCTCCTTTTCAAATCGCCTCTTTTCTCTTTCTTTTCTTGTACGGCGCCTCTTACTTTTCTAGGAGAATTTTGGTAGAGGAGGGGGAATAGTGTCTAAAATCATGAATGAATGCCCTTGAACATTGGATCGGTTGGGAGACATTAGGAACCGATCAATATAAACAGGCATCAACAAAAAGTCAATCCAAAGATCATCTGGATGAGCTTCAACCCAGGAACGAACGGTTTCAATTCGGGCCAACTCCCAACACGACAAAGGTTCCATGGTAGCCCACAAGCTCTTATCATCAAGAAGAGGGCGCCAGATCACTCTAACTAGAAAATCTCTGAAAATGTCTTTTTGGCCGGGAAACACCAAGCCCTGACTAGTAATAAAGAAAAACTTGGTTGTCCAAGCTTTGGCTCTAGAGTACTAGGTCTCAAACTAAGCCAAGGTCTGACTGTTATCTTTCTTATGAAAGCTGACGATGTTGCCTTTGGTAGCAGCCCTTACATTGTAAAAGGCCAAAAATTCCCGAGCAATCAAATCAGGATAGGGATCGCCAAGAAGATCTACGACCATACGAAAAACAATGCAAGCACAAAGATAAGCCCTCAGTGCAATGGGATGAAGTTGAGCCGGTGCTAGACCAAGAAGGTATAAGATATCGTGAAGAGGGCAACAAAAGGGAAGCCTCAACCCATGTGATAAAAGGGATATGGTCACAACAACTTTACTAGCAAAACCCTCATCATAACAACATCTAGACAAGGAAGCCTCCATCACTGTTGTTTCAGGGATACCATATTCCTCCCAAATCCTCGGTAAATTTTTCTCTCAGAGGCCTGAGCGCCACGCGTACCCATCAAAGGTCTTGCCCTTTGGGACTTGAAAATGTTGTACGGAGCTGTCACCTTGTTCACCCATAGAAACTGGAAGGGAGAAAAGAAGCAAGGAGACGAAGAAGACAAAAGAGCAAATACAGAATGCCAACAGTCATAGACATCATGGCCTAACATTGAAGCAGAAAAGTAATCGTCGCATGAAAGCCTTGCTCCCCTTTCACCACAACAGCAGGAAATCATGGGGGCTCCTTGATTTTTGAAAAAGTGAAATGGCACAGGAAGGAGAGTATGAAAGATAGGCAGATGCTCAAGGGTTCATAGATGGGCCGAGTTTGTGCCAACAATTATTCGTTTTCCGTGCACCCAAGTGTGTAGTAAGCCATTAAAAGATTTAGGGTTGGAAACAAGAAGGGGGCCCATAGTGAGGTGCACCAAACTTATTAGGCAACATGATTAATTAATATAAATTCCCTACGTCTTGGGGTAAAGAGAATTAGCGGGGTACCTGGAGGCCTACTTAAGCTGAGGGCCCATTCCATCTTAAAAGCTCAATATGAAAGAAGCCCATAAGAGAGGCCTTTGGTTCATTGAAGGGAGTTAGGGAGTCCAAATTTCAGCAAAGTTACACACACATCATGCCATCTTTCACGAAAAGATAGAGATTTTATGGAGTTATGTGATCATTTCAGGTATCGGGTAATGATCTACACCAATAAACTCTGAACAAGATAAGCATCGTGTATGAGCCAATATATACCAGGTAACCCTTGATAGTAAGGGATCGAACTCTCTTTTGAATTATGAATCGTTTGGTTACACTTACTGACTTAAGCATCAGAGCTTTTTCCCAGGTAGATCACGTTGGATCCTCTTGACATTACGCAGTTGAACAAATGCAGAGGGGAGGTGGGACACGTCCTTAACAGACACAATGTGGTCTAGCTATCCTGATCATGGGATAGAAAAGAAAGTCAAAAATTGAGGAACGTTATAGCTCCGGATCACTCCAGGAGATTTAAGGTTTTAGATTTTGATGAATGTATGGAGTGAATCTTGTGAAATCTACGGTTGTTAGATTTAGCAGACTTTAAGGAATGATTTATAAGAGTTACTTCAATCTAAGGTTTTAGATTTTGCACAATTTAAGAAATGATTTGATAACATTTGAAGTATTAGATTCAGTACGCTTCAAGAGATTGATAGGTCATCAAAGTGTTGAATACATTTGGATAATGTGGTCTAATGTATAAGGAAATAATCATTAGGATCCAAGTATTGTTCAAGATATGTTTTTGTCGAATTGGAGACTTTGGATTGCATGGCCTATCTTAAGACCTAAGATATGACGTGCTAGCTATTGAGGTAGTAGTTATGATCATTGTTCACCCTTTTTTTCTTGTGTTTAAAATAAATAATTATTTTATTTATTAGTAATATTGGTTCTCTTGTTTTAAATTTAATGCGATTTTTGTTGTATTATTTTGTGATTACTAAGTTGTGAAATTTATTTTAATGTGCTTTTCTTGATATTAGTTACTGTCTATTATATAAATTGCTCTCTATTTCAATTTAGTTTATTGTTGGGTTTTATTGTTTCTTTTTATTAATATTTAGTTATAGTGTTTTTATTTATCTTTTATCTATTTTATTGAGCCTATTTATTTTGTGGGTCTTCATTTTCGGTTTTGGGCTTGTGTTTAGTGGGTTTTAACTCTCTTTTGGGCCCAACCTATTCGGCTTTGAAGCCCAACCTGTTGGTTTGCAGCCTAGTCCCCTCTTCCTCTCTAAACGGCATCGTTTAGCCAAAATGCCCTTAGGGCTTTGCTTTCTTTCCTTCTTCTCCTATGCATCGTTGCCTTTCTTCTTCTTCTTCTTCATTTTTTCATTTTCTTTTCCTCTGAAATTCTTGTTGCCACTGCTGCTTCTCCCTACTTCTACTCCTTTCTTTCATTTCCTTTCTTTTGTTTTATTTTCTTTTCCTCCTCTATCGCGTCATCTGTTTCTCTTCTTCTCCATTTCAGTTTTGTACTTTTTTTTTTCTTCTGCAAAGCAGTGTTGCTACAACTCCCATGCTTCATCATCATTTGGTATTGGTTCTCATTTAATCTCTCTTTGATTTTAATTTCTTTTGCTATAAACTAGACCTTCTCCTTCCCTCTCTTGTATTAATTTTTCATCTATTTTTCTCTCCATTTGAAGGTGTGTCCAAGAGCCTCCATGCTCATCTATCTCTCTATCTTTCCTAGGTATTTTTGCATTCTTTGTTGTGACAAATCCCCTTACATTTTCATTTATTTTTCCCCCTACTCGTGGCCTATTTTCTTCCCCAAATCCATGTGCCATGCGTTCGTTTGTGCCCTATTTTTAGCCCCAAAACTGTGAGCTTTGTTCTTGTTTTGCTTGGTTATTTTTCTCTTGCCGTGAACACCATTTCCAACCACCACCATCTTCATTTCACCCCTTGTAGATCAGCCCTTTTTCTTCCACAAATTTCCTTGATTTTGAGATTTCCATTTTCAATCTCAAATTGTTGGTGATTTTATTTCATGCTCACTTTTGGTGTTAATTGGGTGCTTGTGCACTTTGATCTTCTAGATTTTTTTCCTTTTCGTCATTATAAGTCATTTTCCAAAGCATTTTATGAGATTTAAATATATGTTTATACTAACTTGTTTTCTACAGTCTAGTTGGTTGTGATAGGTCTCTAGCTTGTGAAGTGTTGGGATTAATATTGGTAGTTGGTGTCAGATGTAGGCTTTGGGCTTTATTGGAGGATCGGTTGATTTGTAGAGTTGGGCTATGATTGGGTATTTTATTCGATTGAGTATTTTGTCATGACATTCAATACACTATTGCTTGTATTTTCATGTGTTATGAATGAAAACTAGGTTTTCGTGTTGAGAAAGGATTTTTGAATGCGTGCTTATCATGACCCCAAGTCGAGATAAGGCATTATCTCAATGGAGCTCCTCTGCTCACTTGGGAGCATATAAAACTGAGCGACGTCCCCTGGGTTGTCACCGGGCAATAACAGGATCAGACTAGATGGTAACGCTTTCATGCCGACTCTGTGGCCCCTCAGTTAGTGGGGGTTAGAGGATACTTAATCACAAATGCATTGGGCGCAAAGCTGGGCATTGCTCTTTATGAAGTCACACTCATGGTCGTTACCCGTGTGGTGTGATGAAGGGACTAGGGTGTGCGGATAGTCCCTAGGAGAGATCATGGTGCATAAGGGATAATTGGATATATAGGCCATTTTTTGGAAAAATGGTAGATTTTGATAAATGGATATGTGGATAATTTTTTGGAAAAATGGTGATTTTATACTTGGGCTGTTTTCTAGAAAAATGGTCGTTGTTTCTTTTGATGGACTTGTTTTGGGCCATGGGATTTTTGGTGTGCGTTGGAAAAATGGTCATTTTCGAAGAAAATGATAGTTTTGGTCTCATGCATGTTTTAACATGTGCATGTATACATGTTGGTTGTTTAAATGTGTTTTTATCTCTTAGATCATTTGGTTGGTTATTTACTAAGACTCATAAGTTTACGTGGTATTCCTATCCTGCGGTTCCGTTTTGTGGAATCATAGATTTTGATGTAGATGAGGATGTCGAGCCTAAGATTTTAGCTCTGCCGGATGAGTAACCTGAGGCCACTTGTTGGCTTTGGGATTTATTTCTCCTTTTTGATTGTGTATTATATTTTATTGGATAACTATATAACATTTTGAAATGCTTTTATTTTAGTGAATCTGTATTTATAATCCTAGTACTTAGTTAACTATTTTTTAGTAATCCGCTGTAATTTTTGTTGTACACTTTCTGTATGAGCACACACTTAGCACTTGTCATTTGGGGTGTGTAACCCGTGTTATCATCATCATGTTATCATGATTCCCCCCTTTCTATACGTGGGAGTCGAGGGCACCACAATAAGAACCGTGGAGTCTTAACCATGTTAAGGGTTTAGTATATAAGGCACATAGAGACATAAGATGGGTTAAGTAACCTTCATCATCTATTTGGTCAAAATTTGAAAGGGAAAGACATCTTCTCAGCTGAAAGACACCTTGGACATCAAACTTTATTTTTCTTCTTCCATCTACCACCAAGCCTCCATCTTCTCAAACTAGACTTCATACAAGTTACCTTAAGCCAAGGATGAAGTGCCAACTCATGTCATGCCCTCTAGCAACATGTCAAACCTGTGCAGCTCACTCCAGGTCTCAATTGCGTGCAACTGTATACCCCTTGAGTAAGGCCATTGGTTCCAGTCAAGGCTTGAAGGAAAACTTCTAAAGATGAATAGCTTTAAGTGAAGACCAGTGAAGGGGAAAATAAGACCTAGCATGAAGACCTAGGCTACAACATTAAACACATACAAAGAGGCAACTATATCACCTAACATCTAGCCGAGCAGCAAGATGAACATGCTTACAAACCACCTCCTATACACATGCCATCCCCTTGGTTCCCAAGCAAGGATTGTAGTAGCAAACCATTTAGCCATTACTTGACACATGATCCTTCATTTGACCACAAGAAACTAAAAGAAGAGTGAATTGAAGATGAAAGAAATCAAATGGCTCTTCTCGGCTACTAACACAACACACACACACCTCTTTCACCAAGAATTCAAGTGTCCCTCACTCTCATCTCTTTCTTACACAAGAAAGGAATGATTTCTGCACCAATAAGCCCTTAGAACCAAACTAGCTAAGAGAAACAAGCGGTTTGAGACAACAATTTTGAAGGAATTTGGAATCCAATCATGATCTAGATTTGGTCACAAGAAATTCTGTTTGGACTTTTGAAATTCTTACACCCTACACCCCCACAAACTCAAAAAACTTCATCCTAGGGTAGAAAAGAGATTCCCATAGCTGCAAATAAGAAAACAAAGAAGGAACATCATCATAAGCTTTAGCCAATTACATTATGGTAAACCTAGGGGTGAGTTTCTGGATGAGCTATGGTTTCTTGGATGTTTTCCTTCTTCAAATGGAGCCTATAAATAGCACCCCCCCCCCCCCCAATGCCTTACTTCACTCCACATTACATGCAAAATAATTTGAGTGATATATGGAGAAGTTCCAAAAAGAGTGAAAGAGAGAACTAGAGCCATGTACTTGGAAGGAAAAGCCACAAGTTGGTAAGTAGTCTATCTTAACATTTTGATTAATGATGAATAAATATGTTTAGATTTGAGGAAGTTAGGATTTGAGAGGTAAAGGGATGCATGCTAGGGTTAGGTCTTGATGCTAGCATAATAAGTTTGAAATATGGTTGATATATGATCATGATATGCTATGATAAGAAGTTATAAGCATTGTAAAAAGCTTTAAAAGATAAAGTGAAAATTGTTATTTGGAAATTTATAACATGCCCTGCTAGGTATTAAATCAATATCTTGGGCTGATCATAAGCATGCCTCTAGTTATTAATGATTTAAGAGGCTAAGCATGCTGCTTTCGTTTTAACTTTCTTATAAATACATTATCATATTAAGGTTTAGTCTAGATATATTTTAAGTGATATATACAGCACATGAAGAAGTCTTCACAAAGTGAACAAGTATGAGTTTGATATAAAGCATCATATAAGTAGTAGCATGAACGTGGGTATTGATCTCTTTATGATAGTTTGTATGATTACAAGCCATGGCCTAAGTAGGAAATTTTATGGTAAACACTTGATTCTAGAGTTCTATATGAATTGAAAGCATGGAAGTTATGAAGTTTCATGTTTTGGCAAAAAATTAGCAAAGATTACAAGTTAAAAGTACTAAGTGGTTAAATGTATGGTTTTAGTGATTATTAAAGTTCTAACTTTAAACATAAATCTTCTTTCTACCACCTCACCTTTGTAACTCAAGTTAGTAAGTTGGTTTCTAACTTATGCTTGGATAATGTTTATATGACTTTGTGCAAACGCTGCATTCAAGTTACAAATGCTATTTGATCATGAAATGTCTTATATTACCTTATAAGGTTTCAGTCATTGCAACACATGTCACAGAGTATGTTTAGTCATGAGTATAGCATGGAAAATATTTTATCACAGCCTAATTCTAGGATGAAAGCATATCTTAATGGAACTCCCTTGTCCACTCTGGCGTGATTAAAAATGGAGTGGTAACTTCTAAGTTAATGAAGAATAGTAAAAAAACTTTGACTGGTTCATCTTTAAAGATTCTAGGGCATTGTCGAATTATGACACATAATGTTGGTAGGTGCCCATGTTATAAAAAGTTATGATCAATGCATTGAAATTTATTTGCCTCTGATGAAATTATCTCAACTGAAAGTTGAGTTAAGATAACTAGCAGATACTCGCAATGCAAAAAGAAAAAAGGATAGCCATGATGATAACATATGTTAAGAAAGATTTTTTACACAGAGAGAGAGAGAGAGAGAGAGAGAGAGAGAGAGAGAGAGAGAGAGAGAGAGAGAGAGAGAGAGAGAGAGCATTGAATTGAAGAAAAGTGAAAATGTATGAAAAGTTCTTTGTAAGAAAATGTATCTTTTTTGGAAGATGCTAATGAACCTGGATGAAAACAAATATCACCTTTTTCTCTGTCTCTCATGCATCCATCACATGTTTATTATCTGTCATGTTTATATTATATGTGTATAACTTGCTGAGATTTCAAGGAATCTCAATCTATTAGTTTCAAATACCATTCCATTCGGGACACATAAATGGTGATGAATGCAGACCCCTGGCTAAGTATGATTGAGGAGGAGTTAGACCTAGATCGCCAGTTGGAGTTAATTATGAAGTTCCTAGAGATGGTCCTGCAAGCCATGCTGCACATCCGGGTGATGCTCTGAATATGTTATGTTTTAAGACCCCTTTTAAGCATGACCTAAATAAGGAGATTTATTCTCCATTTGTTTATGTGTGTTATGTACATGCCTCATATTAAAAACATTTAAATGATGATTGAATGAGGTTTTGGTTTTTTTTTTTTTTTTTAATGAAGTTACAGTTTTAAGTTATTTTGGTATGAAAATTTTACAAGTTACCTTTCTACTACTATTTTTACATTTTGCTAGATGAATTTATAGAATGCACTGTATATGATATGTTATGAATAGAGATATGTGACCATGTGTTATATGTCTTGATACTCCAAGTCTCCATTATAAAACAAGTGAAGATTAGGGGTGTTACAATCAAAATGGAAGAACTTATGGAAGTTGAGGTAGAGATTATTGACTCTATAAGTCTTTGGACATTGGTTATAGTCACCACTAAAAGAGCTTGAGGCAAAAGTTTTATAAAGGTGAGGACGTGAAGCCCAACCCAATAACCTTAACCCAAGCCATCATAAGTCTGCACAGCCCACCATCAAAACAGTGTTGTTTTGGTCCAAACACACACAACAAACCCTATTTCCTTTCTTCTATCCCCTCTCCCCAATCTCTCTCTCTCTCTCTCTCTCTCTCTCTCTCTCTCTCTCTCTCTCTCTCTCTCTCTCTCTCTCTCACTCTCTCTCTCTCTCTCTCTCTCTCTCTCTCTCTCTCTCTCTCTCCCCATTCCCCATGTTAGCTTCTCCTCTCCCATGACATGCCCAATATGCCTCTTTGCATAACAATCAATGCCACTAGCTAATAAGTTTACCTTTTCGTCTCTCCCTTTTCCCCCTTTCCTACGCCGAACACCCCCCATCTCTCTCAGGCATTCTCTCTCTCTCTTTAGGCTTCTGACCCTACTCTATCCCTATCGCCATTTGCCTCATGCTATCCTCTGCTTCATTTTGTCATACACCACCACTGTAGCCCTCTCATCACTATTAACCACCTTCGCCTCCACATCTCACTCATTTCTCTCAAACTCTTTCTCTCTCTGGTTTCCTCCCCTCTCGCGCTCTCTTTCTATCCTATCCCCTCCCTTTATTTTAGTCCTAGTCCTAATTTTTATTGCTACTGTTTTCCATCCAACACACCTTCAGACCAAGAACACTAGTAATCTTCAACTATTCCTTTCCCCTCTCGGTCCAAAAACTCAAACTTGTTGTTCATATCCTTGCCTCTGTGATGTTGGAATTTGATTGGGATTGTTATTGTACATAATCATTCCTGTTTCTCATTTGCAACATTTTGTCCTCTTATGCTTTAACATCTTGTTCAAAAAATTGTAGATCGTGTTTTACCTCTATGTTGTGGGAATCTACTGTGAACTTGGTTGTTGAGGGTTTGTCTACGCTGTTGTTGACTGGGAGTTTGAATTTGTGGCTGTTGTTTGGATATGTTTTCTAATAGCCCACTAGAAATTCAATGGTAGAATTTCTATAGACTTTAGAAAACTCGTGAAAACTCCGTAAGTTTTCACGAATCGACTAATCGTAAAGGTTTTAGTCTGTCAACATAATCAGTGTTATCACTCACTATGGTATTAGAAATGTGATTTTAATTGTTTGAGGTAGTTAGAAGTGTTAGAATACGTTATGGTATGTGCCATTAGACTCAGTTGAATATTTAGGAGTTTATGGTGCAATAAACTCTTTTTCAAAATTTCGGACGAAACGCCTATTCAAAACTGTGAAATTACTTTTAGGGGCACTTCGGATTGAGTTTTGGTAAACGATTTTCACTATAGGTTAATATGAATATTTAGAATTTTTCAGTACTAAGTTTATTATGCATTTTTTTTACTAAATAGTAACCTCGATAAGCGTACTAAGTGTAGTGTTTTCAAAATCATAGTGTGGAATGTCCAAATTAGGTTTGAGAAGTTTTATTTGGATACTTAGCAAGATCTTAGCACACTTAGTGAATAGTATTAGACACTTGGCACAAAGAGGAAGCATTAGATGGATTTGTGAAGGAAATCAAGGTGTGAGATCATGCCACCTAAGCAAAACATTTTTTCATCTGATCAACCAAATTGTGTCAGATCAAAAAGGGTTTCAATCCTAGTGAAACCCTAAATGGTTGGAATCCAATTGAAACTCCAAAATCTTGGTTGAAACCGAATCCCTAAATGGTTTCCCCGAAACATAAAGTTGGCCTTCAAACCCCTTTTTGATCCAATTTCTAATATTGTATTTAATCACTTGATTAAATCACTTCCACATTCTATTAATTCCTCAAATCCTTGTTATGACATCAATACAACCTTTTAAACCTTGTAAATTTGATTGGGCTATGAAAAATTAGATTTGGACTTGATAGCATCTCAAACCCTAACCAAACCCCCTTTAAACTCCAAATTGAAACCCACTTGGTTGAGGCCCACCAAGGCCCACGAATTTGGCCACCTTGGCAAAGCTTCTTGAAGAAGTTTCATCCCCCACATGGCAGACCATCCACTGCCCTTGGCTTCACACAATAGTGCCTTGAGGTGATGGAGAAACCCACCTCATCAACCTCCATACCTCACAGCTTCTGCAGGCAGTCCCTTCCCCTTACTATTCTCCACTTTATGTCACATAGCCACCTCTAATCAAGGGTCATTGAGGTCTATATCTTCCCCCTACAGAAGTCTTGACTCGTGCAAGACACACTTAATTCCCTTTCATCACTTCTTCACCCCGTTCTTAGAGAGAAACCCAAAAGAGCTATCTCAGCTAGATTTCTGGGTCCTTTTGCGTGGATCTTTTTGACCTTTTGTAAGTATTTTCACACAATTACTCCTTCATAAAAGTTGTTCTTATTTGAGTCTAGTTTCTGTATATATATTATTCATATCATTACATGGTCATTTGGTTGCTAAAAGGTATTTTTTTAACCATGGAAAGTTCATTCTGGACGTGAAACTGGAGAGCATGTTATGTTTTGGAATTTGTGACCAAGCTAATGGACATATCTTGGTCTGAAAATTTTATGGAGTGTTTTTAGCATGTGTATAAGAGTTTTAATTGAAGTTTTGTTGCATGAATAAAATTTTTTGATGATAGATTTTCTTAGATCTAGAAACTTGAAAACTGGAAGTGGAAAAACAGTTTTTATTTGGAGAAAGCTTGAATATTTCGAGGTTTGATCTTACTCTAAAGACTTTGATATTTTTATATGCTGATCCTAAGTCTATTATTTTCATGTTAGGATGTTATTTTGAAGATATTTAGTATTAGTTTCAAAGATATGATTTTTCTATGTAAGAGGGTTTCAGTTAGGCCTAAGATTTGATGTTTTAGGATTAGATCCATGTTTTATTGATTTTTAGTCATGTGATTTTGACTTTGATGGTTGGATATTCTTTAGGACACATTTCTAAACCATGTGATGCTTTATTTCGAAGATCTCACCTTCTTAAGCCATTGACCAAGAGATTTATCAAAGCTAGTTGAGGAAAAAGTTTCTGGTTTTGGACTAAGTGTAAAACCAAAAACTCCAAGTGTTATTTTGTGATTTTGGTGACTTTAGTTTGATGATTTAAAGCATGGTTGATCTTAGGATGATGTTATGAATATGTTAGAAGTAAAATTTGATTTTTTTGGAATTCTTGGAGAAGTTTTGATTTAGGGTCAAAGCTTATGATTCAAGTGTTTGGATCTTTTTACAAAAAAAAAAAAAAAAGTTTGGTGTTCCTTATTGGCTTTTTCTAAATGGATATTTTAAGTATGGTTTTAAACTCAGGATAGGAAGATCCTTGTTGCAAAATTTTGTTTTAAGCATGAGTTTTTAAATTGGAAGGAATTGCAACAAAAATCAAGATAAATGGCCTATAAATGTTTCGGTCATGGTGTGTTTTCCATAGTTGTAATTTGTTTTAAAATTTTCTGAGTTGATATTTGAGTTTAGGACCAAATTTACATGAGGAATGTAAATTTTGGAGTTAGGATGTGAAATCCTTAAGTTTTTGGTAAAATTGTCATTTTCCCACATATAGAGGGTAAAATGGTAATTTTACTTTAATTCATCTCTTTTACACATTTCTAATTGTTAGTAATTAAATTTCTAACTTTTAGAATATCCTTTTACAGTTGCTCGTGTTTCACGTTTTATTTTCATAAGAACACGACAAACAAGGTAAGTTAACTTCTAACTTACTATCAGTTTACTGTGTATGTATGATGGGTAAGGGAACTACAATTTATGTATGTATATTATCATATACATTATGCCATGCCAAGTCATTACATGTTTATTTGTTATGCATGATTTATGTTGTCACGTATTACTATATGTTACAAGTATGTCATATCATGTTATGCCATCTATTACATGTATGCCATGTCACGTAATATTCACTATTACATATATGCCATGTCACGTAATATTCACCGTTACATGTTATGTCATGTTATGAAATGTTGTCTGTTACATGTTATGTCATTCTACAAAATATTTCCATCTTAAGTAAGTCATGTCTCTCAAGTTACATTCAAGTTATGTATGTGACGTTAGAACTTCTGTTCTTTCATATTCTAGTCACGTTTCATCTCGAATGCAGTTTTGTATTTTGAAAACAATTAAGTTTCGATTATCAGTTAATTTATACTACGGTCAAGGATGATACGCGCTGCTTGGTATTGCAGTCAAGGTTATGCGCTGCCGAGCACTAAGGTGAAGGAGTATAATCTACCGTACTGCAAATCGTTAAATCAGTTAAGTTATACTACGGTTAAGGATGATACATGCTATCTGGTACTGCAGCCAAGGTTATTCGCTGCCAAGTACGATGGTGAAGGATATAATCCACTGTTATGTTCAGTTATATTACGGTCAAAGATAATACATGCTGCCTGGTACTGCGGTCAAGGCTATGCACTGCCGAGTGCTACGGTGAAGGAGTATAATCTACCGATATGTTAAGTTATGTTACGGTCAAGGATAATACATGCTGCCTGGTACTACAGTCAAGGCTACGCGCTGCTGAGTACTACGGTGAAAGAGTATAATATGCCAATATGTTATGTTATGTTCACGTACGTGTTATGTTATGTTCATATTCACGTTAAGTTTCAAGTTCATATTCATGTCATGTTATGTTCATGCTTATGTTGTGTTCAAGCTCAAGTTCATGTTATGTTATGTTCATATTCTCGTTATGTTTCAAGTTCACGTTCATATCATGTTATGTTCACGTACATGTTATGTTCAAGTTCACGTTCATGTTATGTTATGTTCACGTTCACGTTATGTCTCAAGTTCACGTTTATGTCACGTTATGCTTAGGTTTATGTTAAGTTCAAGTTCATGTTTATGTTATGTACATTCACGTTCATGCTATGTTTCAAGTCCATGTTATGTTTCAAGTTCACGTTCTTGTTATGTTGCTAGTCCATGTTATGTTTTAAGTTCAAGTTCATGTCATGTCAAGTAAAGTTCAATTCACGTTTCAGTTCAGGTTATGTCAGTATGTCATGCTATATGTCAAGTTATGATATGCTTACTTATGACTTTAATTATGCATTCATGTTTTTACTACCATGCATGCATTATTAACCTGTATGGGAGTTTCCTGTTAACTTATTGAGATTTGTAATCAAATCTCATTGTGGTAATCTCAACTACCATTTCCCCTCAAATGGTAGATCTTGTTACAGGACCCAAAGGAGAATTGGAATCTGACCAACTGAACACGGTCGACTAAGCTATGGTGCGACATCGATGATGGCATAGTAATTAACTTAGGTTACTACTTGTACTTATGGAGTTGTATCTCCAGTACTCTTTTGATCACAACTATTTTGGACTAGTGTTGTGATCATGGCTATTTAGTATGCATTTATGTATGAAGTATGTTTCAAGTATTTTGGATATATTTTTAGTTTGGTGCATAGTATTGCTAAAGAAAAAAATTTATCTACTACAAATATTGCATAATGCTAGATGCATGTTAGGAACATTGCATCTTATATGTCATAAAATGAGGCAGGTAACATTGTGTTGCATGTCCTGACGCTTTAGATATCCGTTCGATCACAAGCGGAATCTAGGGGAGTCACATGTTTCTATGGGAAGAAGTTGTATATTTGATTGTGTTTTACTATTTTACATTGGAAGAAATATATTATTTCAGAAATGAAAGTGTACAAATTTGGACTAGATCACTATTGCCACTTTTTTTCATAACAACATTCATGTAAATCGAGACCATGGTTGTGAGGATAACCTATCCATACTTTTGTTGTAATGTTTGTTGTATATTGTTACAGGGAAACTCCCACATTTGCATAGTTTTCAGTCTATGAATGTTTGTTGGAGTCTACCACATTTACATTGCTTTCAGTCTGTGAAAACTTGTTAGGAATTCCCACATTTGCATTGTTTTCAACCAATAAATGCTTGCTAGAATTTGTATGTTTTCTTCATGTTCTTGCTAAGTTGAGTTTGTTGTTTGTATTGTTTTGGGACTAAATTTCATCATGTCAATTATTGTGGAGATGTTCTATCATTTGGACAAATTTTCAGTATATAAATGCCTACTGGAACTTGTTATGTTGTATCTCTATTCTTATTAAGATGTGTTTATTGATTTATTATTTTTGGAGCTGTATTTTAGCATGAAAAATGGTTTGATAAAGCTTGCTGATTTTGTAGAAAAAGAACTACCATCATTTTGAGAAAATAGTACATATAGTTTTGAAGTTTCTATTGGTATAATGCTGAGTTTTGGATACCAAATTTCTTGTATTTTGACTTCTTTCCAACATGTAAATGATTTTGTAATGCTTGCTGGATTTTTGGGTTGAAGGGAATATTGCCTTATTTACAAATAGTGTGTGTGTAAGTGTTTTAATAAACAAGTTTTATGTGGGTGTATATATCATGACCCCAAATTGAGATTTGCTTTTCTAGTCGCTTAGGATTGCATAATACTAAGTGATGCCCCTGGATTATTGTTGGGCAACAACAAAAGTGGGTGAGATAGTAACCTCTCAGGTCATTTACCCCACACATATTATGACAACAAATTGTGTGCTAACATGCTCAATAAAAATGTAAATACACCTATCACTAATTATGATAACAAAGTACATGTTTACATTCTCAATAAAAATATACAGTTCATTCACTGTCAAAAATAAAAAGGATAGTCATAAAATAAAGTGTATATAATTGTACCAGAAAAAAGTTGATGCAGCACACCCCAAATTATCCATAAGCCACATGACTCTAAACAAAAGTTAAAAAATATTACAATCGTCTAGTCTTTTTATAAGATCCAAATATAGCACTTAATCAAAATGGGGGAAAGCCCCAATCTTCAATCCTCCAACGGTGTCAGATCTTCTTGCTCAAAATCACAATCAAACTCTTTTTCTACAAAATCTACAATATCGAGGAGTGGGACCGTAGTGGGACTACCACGATGAGACAAAATATCGGTGGTAAATCTAAAACCAAACTCAAAGATGCAAGTCCGATGGAAATGAAGAAGTTGGTTGTTGGGGGTTTGTTTGAGCTGTTGTTGACTGGGAGTTTGGATTTGTGGATTTTTTTGGATGTGATTCTGTGGAAAGAAGTTGTATATTGGATTGTGTTTCACTATTTTACATTGAAGAAATATATTGTTTCGGAAATGAAAGTGTACTAGTTTGGACTTGATCACTATTGCCTCTTTTGTTAAGAATAAAGTTCATGTAAATCGTGACCATGGCTGTGAGGATAACCTCTCCATACTTTTATTGTAATGTTTGTCGTATATTGTTACAGGGAAACTCTCACATTTGCACAGTTTTTAGTCTATGAATGCTTGTTGGAGTCTGCCACATTTACATTGTTTTTAGTCTGTAAAAACTTGTTGGGATTTCCCACATTTGTGTATTTTCTTCATCTTCTTGCTAAGTTGAGTTTCTTGTTTGTATTGTTTTATGACTGAATTTCATCATGTCAATTATTGTAGAGATTTTTTATAATTTGGACAAATTTTCTGTATATAAATGCCTCCTGAAACTTGTTATGTTTTCTCTCTGTTCTTATTAAGATGTTTTTGTTGTTTTATTATTTTTGGTGCTGTATTTTAGCATGTAAAATGGTTTGATAAAGCTTGTTGGTTTTGAGAAAAAGAACTGCCATCATTTTGTGAAAATAGTACACATAGTTTTGAAGGTTCTGTTATAATGTTGAGTTATGGTTAATGGATTTCTTGTCTTTGGACAACTTTGCAACATGTAAATGATTTCATAATCTTGCTAGTGTGTGTGTGTGTAAGTGATTTAATAAACAGGTTTTATGTAGGTGTACATATCACAACCTAATGTCGACATGGGACATTATCTTGGAGGTCAAGAGTGCATAATACTAAGTGATGTCCCCTAGGTTGTTATTAGGAAATAAGGGGCATGGGTGAGATGGTAACCTCTCAAGTCTAAACTATGACCTCTCTTCTGGTGGCGGCTAGAGGATACTTGACTAGAAACGTGCCAGGCGTGAAATTAGGCATCGCTTGTAATGAAGTCGGTCTCATAGTCGTTGCCCATGGTTTGACGATGGGAGTCGTGTTGTGAGGAGAAGAAATGTGCCTCATCCACCAAGTCAAAGTCCTAAACCCGTTGAGGACTCCCCATCCGAGGAATCCGCTGCTGAAGATCAAGTTAACACGCAAGATAATGACAACCAATTGACACCTACCAGTAAAGAAACATCATTGATAATTAATTATATATTAATACTTTTGTCTCAATAACTTTATAATTAATTAATTATACTATTATCTATTAGTTAATGCATATACCTGTTGCATTCGTGGCTATACATGTGGCATTTCTCTCAAAAAAAATTGAAGGCACGGAAAGCTCAAGGTCACCATTCTTGATAATTCCACTGGAGGAGTGGATAATAGTACAACAGCACTTTCCTCCTTTATTGGCACAGTAGTCCGTGCTTATGCTCCATTTTATGTGCAATCATGGAGAGATGCTCCGAATGGGGTTAAGGAGCACATTTGGAGTCGTGTGTTGGTGAGTTTACTTTGAGAGTCCATTTTTTTCACCTAGATTAGTATTTCATATTTTTGACGTAATTCACTTATTAGGATGAATTCGACCTTGACTTTAGCCGTAGCGAGGAGTTAAGAACTGTGAATGAGTTGATGGCTACACTATTCCAACGTCACAAGAGACAATGTCGCAACGACTTCAAGAAGTTTGAGACGTTGGAAGAGGTTGCACAGTCCCCTTTCCAGCACATGAAGTTAGACGATTGGAGAAAGTGTTGTGATCTTTTCACATCTCCAGATTATCAGGTATTCTAGATTTATTTCCTTTAATTATTTACATTTATATTCGTTCTATATATTATATGTATATATATTACAATTAACATTCTTAATTAATTTTGTAGCACTTAAGTTCTACAAATGCACAAAATAGATATGCTCTGACTGTCCACCATCGTGCAGGTTCAAGGTTATTCCACCATCTTGCTGAAAAATGATAATTAAAAAATTATAGAATTCATTTATTTTTTTGATATTCTTTTATATAAATACTAACACTATATTTTTAAAATTGCTAATTTCGCTTTATTAGAAATGTGATGATCTTGAAAATTTTTCTATTGTTCATGTCTATGCTGCTACGCACACTAATGAGCGTAGTGAGTGGATGGATCCTGCCGTTGCAGATAATTATGTAAGCGGTATTAATTTTGTTAATTAAATTATGCAACATGTTATTTAGATTATTTTTTATTTGTATTTCTTTCAACACGTTACTTATTGTGTGTTTACTTTCAAATTTCAGGAAAAAATGATGAAAATGCAGTCAGCTTCTAGGGAATCCCCAAAGAGTGACATGGATATATTCAAGCAAGTGCTCAGACTCAAGTCTAGTATGGCAAGAGGTTGGGACGATCTTTCAAGCATTTCTTTGGTTCATCTTCCTCAACCTCATCGGCTTCACAAATTAATAATCTTACCAAAGATTTAAAAGCTGCACGACACGAGAATAAGTATATGAGGTCGAGATAGCAAGAGTTGGAGTCCCTCCAAGAGCAACAGTCTCATTTAGAGATGCGTTTGTAGGACCAACAGAGAAACCAAGGGGAAAGAATACGCAGTGAAGTCCAAGAGCAAATCCAGCGGGAGATGATGGTGCAAATGGAGCCTGTTATGTCTTTGCAACAAAATTGCAGTGGGTGATGAGGAAGAAGAAGAAATGAATTTTATCAATTTTATCAGTGTATATAACTTGTAATATCTAATTTTTAAACACTATAAGACATTGTTAATTGTTAAACGATGGTGTATAAATATGATACAATTGGTGTGTTTTTCAATTTTATGAAATTAGTATTTTTGATCTATATATTTGAATGTAAATATAAAATATTCAAATGTTGGTTTACATTTGAACAAACATTCAAACGTAATTGAACAAAATTAAAAAATAACGTTCCGACATATAACTCAACGTTCGAATGTAAACGCACTCAAACTAACAAAACATCTGAATGTTTAAAAGATTAACATTCGAACAAACATCCAAATGTACCCACATTCGTTTGAATGCTTCTTCGTTAACATTTCCATTAGCCTCCGAACGTTATACTAACTACATTCGAACATTGGTGCGTTAACGTCTGAACTAAAATTAGAACATTTATTGCAGTTAATGTTCAGACATATAAACATTCAAATGTTTTACTGATACATTCGAACAATAATCAACGAACGTCAACTTCTATCATTCAAATGTCAATTGGTTGGGTTGACGTTTGAACGTTATGTCATACGTTTGAACGTTATGTCATACGTTTGAACGTTACTTTCTGTGACAATTTTTAACCGTCACAAAAAAATGTCACGTTCAAACGTTATACCAAATGAAACACCTCCAACTGTCACTAAAAGTACTTTTCACCAATTATTCGTGACGGTTGTATAGTAAACTGTCACCAATTATATTCTGTGATGTACATTAGGTGACGATTTCAAACTATCACCGAATGTATTTGGTGATGTTTTGGTCATTTTTTGTGATGGTTTCCTCTGTCACAAAATATAAATTGTGTTGTAGTGTATTGACATAAGCATCAGAGGCATCCCTCACCCAAACCTCCTTTCTCTGACTACAGTTTAAGCGGAGGACAAGAAATGTGTGCAAAACACGTCCTCAACAAGTGGCGCGAATTGGAACTAGTGCAAACTGGTTGGGAGGAGGCACACATAATATGCAATGTTACCTCTTAGGGTTTCTCCAACTCTTGACGGAGGTCAGCTACCTAGCCCCGCAAAGCGAATATCTCATCTTCTTGTGCGTGAGAGTAAGACTGTGAGTAAGCCACCTTTACTTCAAAAATAGCCTAGCGAGCCCTCTCCATAAAGGTATGCAAGGAATGAACTTGCTCTTTCAAACAAGCCTTGCCACGAACAACCCAAGCAGCGAGTGAGTGCACCCCCTGAGGCATAAAGTTGGTCAGGTAATGGGCGCAAAAAGAATATCTAGGTTAAAAATGGAAGAACTTACCAATGAAAGAAAATGCTTGAGATCATGCGCAATCTGGTGATTTGATGGATCCACGAAGTCATCAAGTCGTGGTGTAGACAGTGAAGGCCAAGGTTGGGAGGCACCTGGTAATCCTGAAAAGTTGAACTCCTTGCCGGTAAAATTGGGCAAGGGATCATCGTCCAATTCAAGGCGACTCGGTGGAGAAGTTATGGGAGGAGGCAACAGAAAGACCAAGCCTATCGGGGCCACAAGCCTACCTTCTCCACTCTGACCAATCTCGCCCGAAGTAGGGATAAGATCAAGAATCTCTTCAAAAACAATAGGCAAAAAAAAAACACCTCCCCTAGGCGACAAGATGCTAAAAGGTGAGGATGGGATAGAAACCTTTCCCCTGTAGAATTCAATAGTTGAATGCTCACCGCAGGATAAATTATAAGGATCAAATGAAATGTCAAGAGTTTCCTCTCCAAATTCTATGGATGGAACCGAGGAGGGGCTATTAGTCGCGGCTTCAGTATCGCCAAAAAAGGCACCACGAATGGAAAGGCAAGGAGCCTCCACTCCAACTTCAGTCTCCCCAATAGATTCACTAGTCACCGAAGATGGCCACCCAAGGTCTTTAGACAGTGCTACAGTAAAGGAACCATGAAAACCATTCTGGATGGACCCAAAAAATTCAAAGTCAAATACCGTCTTTAAGGGTGTGTAACGGGTCTAGTTTGATCCGATTTTGCACTTTTTGTAGAACGAAACTGGTATCCACCAGTTTTTGAAATTTAAAACCAATACCTGAACGAAATCAGCAAAATTGAAACTTCCAATTTTTCCCATTTTGGTCTGGTCCGATCTTGTTTTCAGGTTTTACAGATAAACAAAATCATAGTCAACCAAAACTTTAGCAAGTGATTGACCAATATCCCTCATTTTATAATTTTTGACTAAGAAGTTATAAAATTAAATTTATATCTTAATCTCAAAACTCAAATGTGATACTAAAAATATAAGATTAATTTATGTTATATCATAAATCAAATATTATATTCAAACTTTTAATATTAATTTTATGTTATATCAATATTATATTAATTTTATGTTATAAGATTTATAGACATGAATAATAAGATTAACATTTGACGTTATATTAGTTAATAATTTAGCATATAATACATATAATAATATATAAATAATATTAATTTTTACATACCTAACCGTGTCAATGTCTACATCCCCTTAATCTGGGATCTTAGCTAGACGATCAAGGCTTGATGGGGGATGATGGACCTGTCCTCGATCACTAGGTGGGGATGACAAGAGCCTCCGAGGACAAGTCCAATGTCACTGCTATATTTGCCTCTCCTTGATTTAAGATCTACGCCAAGTGGTCAAGGCTTGACGAGGGCTACTAGATCTATCCTCATCCACCTGGCATGATGAAAGATGCTTTCGTGGTTGTTTAGAAGTACTTTGGGGACTAGGAGTCCCAAGCCCAGAGCGTAACCAACCACGACCCTATCAACACCATGAACTTGTCCACAGTCAAGAAAATGTTCTTTCCCTTTCTACTCTAGCAGAATATAAAAAGGCCTTTTTTCCACAAGGAAGACTTGACTCGCTCAAAAATTGACAACCAACCAAACGAGATAGGTCCAGTGAAACCAAGAAACGATCTCTATTTTCCTTGGTGAGAAGTACATCAGACCAGTCAATGTTGGGATTGTCTTGGACCCAAAAGTAAACAAGCTTCAGCAAGAGTCACATTAAAGTCACGATCTTCTGGAACACAACCCCACGAGCTCGAACTGGGAACTCTTGGTAACTAGCTTCGCTATCTAGAAACTCCAAACCAACACAAGACACAAAGAACTTTTTATTCCAGTCCTTAACGTGAGTAGTGAGACTCCAAATGTGCCGCTTATAATTCTTCTAAGAATGGAAAATACATTGATTCTCATTGTGGGGCCGAATGCCATGGGTACCAATAAATTCAAGAGTTGTGAGGTTAGGATACTCCTCACCCTCAGGCTCTAAAGCCTGTCACCACTAGGGTTGTGAACTGTCCAATTTTAGTCATTTTTTTATAACCAACCAGGTATACACCGATTTTGGAATTTAAGAACCGATTCACCACCGAAATAGAACTCCGAATTCTTTGGTTTAAATATTATATATACACATAGAAACCGATCTGGTTCGATTTAAACTGGTTTTCAAAATGTGAAAACATGTACAAGACCAGTTTCCAACCAGTTTCTATTTTTAGAAACCTGAACCGGACCGATTACAAATTGGACCGAACCTACCGATTCAGTGGCACCAAGCGTTAGGAAAGAGCATGATAACAAGACCCTTTAGGTGTTAGAAAGAAGCTGAGTGATGCTAAATGCAAGAAGTCTAGAACATCATGGATAGGATGACAAAATGGGTGCCGAAGTCCCAGTAGGAATATGTTGATGTGCAAGGCTACCCGTTCAGCAAACCCCCTCTAAATTAACAATGCTACATCGAGTGCCAGGAAAATCCATATAAATGGAGTCAAGGGTCCCATACAAGTTTCATATTGACTCTAAGTCTACCTAGGTGGTTGTGGTGGACAAATACTGCCCCTCGCATCACTCCAAAAGAAGGGGACCAATGTAAGTGTAAGTACCCCTGAGTGGTGGTGTCAGACCAATAATGCCCCTTGAATCTCTCCAAACTAAAGGGACCAACATCACTTGGTCTGTCTGGAGACTTGCAACACCCAACAAGATGGACTAAAAAATCTCATGATCTATGCTACACGAAGGGACATAGGATACAAACCGACATAAGCTACCAAACATGGGAATATGTATCAACGAATGTTGCTCTGCATGAGGAACCTGATCGCGAAAGAAAATGGTGTGAGCAGGGGTTTCCAAATAGTGCGCATAAAAAAATGAGAGAAAATGGGGGAGGAAATGAGAATTTGTGAGGTAACTATTAGGCCTTTTGCCTTCTAGTGCTTCCAAAACTAAATGAGCCCAACGTACTAAGGAGTGGCTTTGGCTAAGCCCATGGGCCTTCTCAAGGAATTAGATTCGAAAGCAAAGGGGATCCACCAATTCACAAGATCTAGGCGCACATATAGGCATTACTAAAGCCATCCAATTTAGAACTTCCTTAACAACAGGGTGAACAACGCAAGGTAGTAACTTCTGACAAAGGACATCCATCTCATGAAAGAGTGATTCAAGAGAAGCTTAAATATTAATGGACACACATCAAGAAAGGAGGCAAAAATGAAACCAAAAAGAGGGAGTTACCAAGTCAAGGCGACAAACACTATATAAATACTAATCCAGGTACACACCTATAGCACTTAAGCTAATACACCATTGGAACGTAGTAAAATCCTACTTAGGCATCGAAGGCGTCCCTTTCCCAAACCCGAGCCGATTCTCTTTCTCTAATTGTAGATTAGGTGTGTGAAACAAGTCCTCAACAGTGATGAATATGACATCTAGTGATTAGATTGAGTTTGACCGTTTGTGCTTAATTTGATTGAAATTCCTTCCGTTGCAGTTTTATATGTCAAAGTTTGTTTACAATTTTAGATCTTCGTGCATATATATCTATTCAAGTTCGATTTTTTTTTTATATTCATGGGATGCTTGGTTCGATCTCATTTCCTTGCTTTGTCCAATAAAAGGACTTTTTATAGTCATATATTTACTTACTTTGCAAAGTCCAATATAAGGACTTTGCGAAAGTTCGTTTGAGAATATTGAAATCTAAGTTCCTCTAATCTAAATTCCTCTAACCTAGAACCATGATGCCGTGCACTTAAATAATCATGGCTGCTCTAAACAACTTGTATATATATGTAGAACTGCAGGGATTAGTATATAAGCAAACATAATAATAGGTAAATGTCATATTTTCCTTGATCTTGTATGTTGTTTCTAGTAAATGTTATATTTTGTGGAAAATAAGTTTTATCATTATATTTTACCATTTGTGCATATATAACATTATGAGAATTCTTTCCTAAAAAACATTTGATGAGTTAATAAGTTAGGTTGGACATGTGACACCCCTAGATTCCGCTTGAGATAGAACGGACTCTAAAGCATCTGGATATGTAACACGAGGTTACCTGCTCCCGTTCATGACAAAATTAAGGATGCAATGCACCTAACATGTGTAACAGCCCGCTAGAAATTCAATGGTGGAATTTCTATAGACTTTAGGAACCTCGTGAAAACTCCGTAAGTTTTCACGAATCGACTAATCGCAAAAGTTTTAGTCTGTCAACATAGTCAGTGTTATCACTCACTATGGTGCCAGAAATGCGATTTTAATTGTTTGAGGTAGTTAAAAGTATCATAATACATTATGGTCTATGCCACTAGACTCAGTTGATTATTTAGGATTTTATGGCGTAATAACTCATTTTCATAATTTCAGACGAAATGCCTGTTCGAAACTATAAAACTATTTTTAGGGACATTTCGGGGTTGAGTTTTGGTAAGTGATTTTCACTGCAGGTTAATATGAATATTTAGAATTTTTCAGTACTAAGTTTATTATGCATTTTTTTGGAGTGAATAGTAACCTCAATAAGCGTACTAAGTTCAGTGTTTTCAAAATCACAGTGTGGAATGTCCAAATTAGGTTAGAAAAGTTTTATTTGGACACTTGGCAAGATCTTAGCCACACATAGTGAATAGTATTAGACACTTGGCACAGAGAGGAACCATTAGATGGATTTGTGAAGGAAATCAAGGTGTGAGATCATGCCACCTAAGTAAAACTTTTTTTCATTTGATCAACCAAATTGAGCCAGATCAAAGAGGGTTTCAACCCTAGTGAAACCCTAAATAGTTGGAATCTAATTGAAATCCCAAAATCTTAGTTGAAACCAAAACCCTAAACGGTTTCCTCAAACCCTAAAGTTGACCTTCAAACCCTTTTTGATCTAATTTCTAGCATTGTGTTTAATCACTTGATTAAATCACTTCCACATGCTATTAATTTCTCAAATCCTTCTTATGACATCATTATCCAACCTTTTAAACTTTAGAAATTTGATTGGGCCAAGAAAAATTGGATTTGGGCTTAATAGCATCTCAAACCCTAACCAAACCCCCTTTAAACCCCAAATTGAAGTCCACTTGGTTGAGACCCACCAAGGCGCACGAATTTGGCCACCTTGGCAAAGTTTCTTAAAGATGTTTCCTCCCCCACATGGCAGACCATCCACTTCCCTTGGCTGCACCCAATAGTGCCTTGATGAGATGTAGAAACCCACCCCATCAACCTCCATACCTCATAGCTTCTGCAGGCAGTCCTTTCCCCTCACTATTCTCCACTTTATGTCAAATAGCCACCTTCAATCAAGGGTGATTCAAGCCCATATCTTCCCTCTCCAGATGTATGGAGTCGTGCAAGACACACTTCTTTCCCTTTAATCACTTCTTCACCCCATTCTTAGAGAGAAACCCAAAAGAGCTCTCTCACGCAGATTTCTGGGTCTTTTTGCGTGGAGAATTTTAACCCTTTCTAAGTATTTTCACAAGATGACTCCTTCATACAAGTTGTTCCTCCTTGAGTATAGTTTCCATATATATATTATTTGTATCATTACACTGTTATTGGTCGGTCAAAAGTATTTTTAACCATGGAAAGGTCATTCTGGACGTGAAACTGGAGAGTATGTTATGTTTTGGAGTTTTTGACCAAGCTAATGGAAATATCTTGGTCAGAAACTTTTATGGAATGTTGTTAGCATATTTTTATGAGTTTCAATTGAGGTTTTTTTTGCATGAATAAAGTTTTTGATGATATATTTTCTTAGATCTAGAAACTTGAAAACTGGAAGTAGAAAAACAGTTTTTGTTTAGAGAAAGTTTGAATATTCCAAGGTTTTGTCTTACTCTAAAGGCTTTGATATTTTTAGATGATACTCCTAAGTCTCTTATTTTCATGTTAGGATGTTATTTTGAAGATTTTTAGTATTAGTTTCAAAGATATGATTTTTCTATGCAAGAGGATTTCGGTTAGGCCTAAGATTTGATGGTTTTGAATTAGATCCATATTTTATTGATTTTTAGCCATGTGATTTTAAGTTTGATGGTTGGATATTATTTAGAACACATGTTTAAAACATGTGATGCTTTATTTCAAAGATCTTACCTTTTTAAGCCATTGATCAAGAGATTTATCAAAGCTAGTTGAGCAAAAAGTTTATGTTTTTGGACTAAGTGAAAAACCAAAAACTCCAAGTGTTATTTTGTGATTTTGATGACTTTAGTTTGATGATTTAAATCATTTTTTATCTATGATGATGTTATGAATATGTTAGAAGTAAGTTTTGAATTTTTGGAATTCTTGGAGATGTTTTGATTTAGGGTCAAAGCTTGTGATTCAAGTGTTTGAATCTTTTTACAAAAAGCTTGGTGTTGATTATTAGATTTTTCTAAATGGATGTTTTAAGTATGGTTTTAAATTTAGAATAGGAAGATCTTTGTTGCAAAATTTTGGTTTAAGCATGAGTTTTGAAGTTAGAAGGAATTGTAACAAAAACCAAGAGAAATGGCCTATGAATGTTTCGGCCATAGTGTGTTTTCCATAGTTGTTATTTATTTTAAATTTTATGAATTGATATTTGAGTTTAGGACAAAATTTACATGATGAATGTAAATTTTGAAAATTTTTGGAGTTAGGATGTGAAATCCTTATATTATGGGTAAAATGGTCAATTTTCCACATGTAGAGGGTAAAATGGTAATTTGACTCTAAGTTATCTTTTTTTCATGTTTCTAATTGTTAGTAATTAGATTTCTAACTTTTAGAATACCCTCTTACAATTTCTCGTGTTTTGCACTTTATTCTCGTAGAACGCAACGATCCAAGTAAGTTAGCTTCTAACTTACTATCAGTTTACTGTATATGTATGATGGGTAAGTGAACTACAATTTATGTATGTATGTTATCATATATGCCATGTCATGCCACGTCATTACATGTTTATCTGTTATGCATGATTTATTCTGTCATGAATATTTATCTGTTATCCAGTCTATTCTATCACGTATTGCTATATGTTATAAGTATGCCACATGTTACATGTATGTCATATCATGTAATATTCACCATTTCAAGTATGTCATGTTAAGTAAAGAAGTTAGATCAAGTTTATGTTAAGTCAAGTTTAAAATTACGTTCATACTAAGTTATTCATGTCAATCACGACCCTAAGTGTTAAGATGGGGTAATATCCTAGTAGAACTCCTTTGTTCACACTGGAGTGTCTAAATAGGTATGAAATTCCCTGGGTTGACGAAGTACAGTCAACAAGTTATGAATGGGGCCTAACTAGCTGGTCACCAAAGCGCGTCGGGCACTAACGTCGATGGAGCCATATTTTATTTTACATGTGTTCACAGCAAGTGTGGCACAAATAATTCATGGAGCCATAATAACTGTGGAGCATACACTATGTGAGATACAACAATTGTGACACGTAGAATAATTGTGCGACCACAACAACTGTGGAGTATGTATTAACCCACTCACAACTGGTGTAGATACCTGTGTTGTGATGCGGTAATCAGCATGGACACACAGCTCAAGGGGACCCGTGTAGCACCCATATGGTCACGTTATTAATTAAGTCTATTAAACAAGATTCCAAGTTCATGTCAAGAAGTTAAGAATAAGCAATCATGGTTAACCCCATGAGATAAGAATAAGCAATCATGGTGACCCCATGAGATAAGAATAAGTCTCAGATCAAGTTCATGTTATGTTATGTTATGTTCACGTACATATTATGTTCACGTTCACGTTAAGTTTCAAGTTCATGTTCATATCATGTTATGTTCACGTTTATGTTATGTTCAAGTTCACGTTCATGTTATGTTATGTTCATGTTTATATTATGTCTCAAGTTCACGTTTATGTCATGTTATGCTCAGGTTTATGTTAAATTAAAGTTCATGTTTATGTTATGTATGTTCACTTTCATGTTATGATTCAAGTCCATGTTATGTTTCAAGTTCATGGTATGTTGCTAGCCCATGTTATATTTTAAGTTCAAGTTCATGTCATATCAAGTCAAGTTCAATTCACGTTTTAGTTCAGGTTATGTCAGTTATGCCATGCTATATGTCAAGTTATGCTATGCTTACTTATGACATTAATTATGCATTCATGCTTTTACTGTCATGCATGCATCATTAACCTGTCTGGGAGTTTCCTGTTAACTTACTGAGATTTGTAATCAAATCTCACTGTAGTAGTCTCAACTACCATTCCCCCCAAATGGTAGGCGATGTGTTAGGATCAGAGCAGGGAGTGGACATTGGTAGACTATAGGAGGTTACCTAGATGCCGCAGATGTGACGCGGAGCTTACAGCTTCCATAGTTAGTTTTTGGACAGTATTCTGGCCTCGTTAGTCGAGTTACATGAGTTACTAGACGAACTTTCTCAATAGAGTATTTTGGTAATGTAAATATGGAGTTTGGCCTCCCATGTTTTTGAGATTACAGTCTTCTGGGACTCATACTGAAATCGTGGATATTTATTTGTTAAGTATGCTTGGATTACAATTTAACTATTTGGGATATTATAAGTTTGGTGCATAGTATTGCAAGAAAAAAATTATCCGCTGCGAATATTGCATAATGCTAGATGCATGTTGGAAACATTGCATCTTATATGTCATTAACGGGGGCAGGTAACCTTGTGTTGCATGTCCCGACGCTTCAAATGTCCATTTAATCCCAAACGGAAATCTGGGGGCGTCGCAACATGCATCTAATAATATGCAATATTCGTAGTAGATAATTTTTTTCTTTCTTTCTTGAGCAATACTATACACTAGAAAGATATATACCAAATTAACGTAAGCATACTTCATAAAAGTAGCATGATAACTAATATCCAAAAAGGTTACAGTACTTTTTCCATAATATCTGCAACATCACTAGTATTGGAGACAACGTTTTTATGTACGAAATAAAATGAACAATGTAACTATTAGGATAGCCTAAGGAGTAGCTCACATAACATGGCTAGGATGGCCATAATCCTATCTACAAATTTTAGAATCAAAGCGATGAGCTCCTCATCTTTGCATCATGGCCTAATCTAGGGGTGTGCATCCAAGCCGGATCTTTCCAGGATTTAGTCTGAAACCCAGAATCTGGATTAATCCAGGAGGATAAAATAACTTCTTACAGATTTAGAACCAATTATAGATTCAGTTATATAATCGGATATCCGTAACCTGTTACATTTAAAGGAAAGGGCATCAACGATTCAGCATTTTGATTTCCTTCAAAACTTCCATGCCTGACGAAACCCTAGATAACTTCATTACTTCTCTCTCTCTCTCTCTCTCTCTCTCTCTCTCTCTCTCTCTCTCTCTCTCTCTCTCTCTCTCTCTCTCTCTCTCTCTCTCTCTCTCTCTCTCTCTCTCTCTCTCTCTCTCTCACAAAACCCTAACTTTTGCTCGCAGCTCGATTCATCATCGTTGGTGACTAGGCCATCGGTTTTGGTCATAGCTAAACCCTTGGATCTAGTACTTTCTTTCAACACTTCCCCCATTTCTCTCTCTCTCTCTGTCTTTTTGTTTCTTTTTCTCACTCTCTCCCCAAAAAACCTAGCATCCCTCAACAAAACCTATCGTCGCCATCCCCCCTCAGACAAAGGCAAAACTCTAAGATTCACTCTCTCTCTCTCTCTCTCTCTCTCTCTCTCTCTCTCTCTCTCTCTCTCTCTCTCTCTCTCTCTCTCTCTCTCTCTCTCTCTCTCTCTCTCTCTCTCTCTCTCTCTCTCTCAAAACCCTAACTTTTGCTCACAGCTCGATTCATCGTCGCTGGTGACTAGGCCGTTGGTTTAGGTTACTGCTAAACCCTTGGATCTAGTACTTTCTTTCGACACTTCCCCCATTTCTCTGTCTGTATCTTTCTGTTTCTTTCTCTCACTCTCTCTCCAAAAAACCTAGCATCCCTCAACAAAACCTATCATCGCCATCCCCCCTCAGACAAAGGCAAAACTCTCTCTCTCTCTCTCTCTCTCTCTCTCTCTCCTTGGTCTCCACTTCGTGTCCTGTTATAGAAGCGAAGTAAGCTTCTCACAAATCTACCCAACTTGGCTTCCTATCTTAGCCATGTGAGCTTCTCTCGCTTTTTAGATGTAGATATGGATAGATTAGATCTGGGTTTAGGTTTTTGTTTGAGTCCATATTCATTTGATTTGTGAATTGTGGTTGCCATTCTAGATTTGAACATTTTATGGGATTTTTGAAATTTTGTTTCATAGATTTGGTGTAGTTTATGGAAACCTAGTTGGATGTGTGCTTTGTGTGAAATGTTTCTGTCCTGGTTTTGAAGTTCTCTTAGATCTCTTGCATATAGGACTCCTTCAGAATGATTTGAATCTATTCTAAGTTGTTTGTTCTGTCCATTCTATTTCTCGATAATCTTTTTTAGTTCTAAATCTGAATATGGGTTTTTATGTTTGTGTTTAAATCTAGATGCAGTTTGTCAGTTTGCCCACATCTGGGTTTTGTGACTTTGATTGTACTTGAAGGTTTGAAAAGTATATTTTTCATTGCAAGTATGTCTACGAGTCTTCTTTCTATAAATTTCTTGCATTAAGTTATGTTCAAACAATTAAACATGCTAATATTGTAGTGACTTGCTAGGTATTCTGTTGGGGTATTCATAAGCTGACATCGGAAAAAACTTCTTATAATATCTTAATTGCTTTTTGGACAAGTGAGTAAAATAAAGCTCCAGCAGAATGTTTTGATATTTAAATCGAATGTTGTATTTTGTTTTTATATTGAATTTGAGTCACCAACCTTAATAATTACTACCTTTCATCTTCAGAACTATTGATAGCTCTCATTGGTTTTACGGTACTGGATATATATATACATATATATGTATATACTTTTGATCGAAAGATGGCATAATCTTCTACTCATTCCCCTAGTCATCAATTAAGGTATTTAAAGTAATGATTCATTGCTCAATTTTATGGAGTACGTCGTCATTCATTGTTTCCATCTTTGAATCTGGACATTACATAATTGCTTAACCAATCATCCCAAGTTTATAAATTTTAAATAGGAGCAATTGCCTCCACTCACTTAAACTTGGGATCCTTTTTGTATTTTTAATTTCTATATTTGCTTCTTTGATATTACTACTTTGATTTGAATCTATATGAACTTTTTATCTTTAGATCTATTTAATAATCGTTGGTTAATTTTCCTTGGTTCACTTCTACCTACAAGCTTCAGGTGCAATCTAAATCCATATAAAACTGTGTTATTATAGAGAGATTTGAGCTAGTGGTCATGATGGGCCAATCCATATTTGATGAGATTCTTCAAGACAATGGAGCTACCTTCAAATCTGCAGGATGAGGGCTCTCAATCATGGGTGGCATTTCTAATATGTGCTTTGTTTTCACAACCTTATTTTTCTTTTGGATTTTTCACATTTGTTTTTTGTAAAGTTGATGTTTTGCACTGTGATGTAAACAACAATGTAATATGCAGTGTATTGTGTGTGTGTGTGTGTGTTGATGTTTATTATTAATTAGTTTGTTTTATAAAAATTTGAATGGGCAATAAAAAGTTTAAAATGCCTATCATTGTATTTTAAATTCATCTTACCTGTAGAATTACTTACAATCATTCTCATGACCTCCCTACTATTTGACAATGATGCTAACAAAATTAGGGCTAGAATCTCATCATCAAACTCAATCTTGATTGACAACAATTGATTTGTGATATTATTAAAATCATTCAAATGTTGGACAACAAAATTACCTGTCCAATTCGATGGCCAAAGTACTTGTTCTTCCTTTCTGTTTAGTCTTCAAAGAATGTAATAATTCATAGGCAATTATCACATTATGAGTGATAAGCCTATTTGGAATAAAAGCACTTTTGTTGCTTGAGACAATGAGGTGCAGTACATGCTTCAACCTGTTAGCTAATACTTTGGAAACCAATATATACAAAACATTACATGGACTAATAGGCCTAAATTGGTTAACAATAAAAGGCTCTTTTACTTTAGGAATTAAAGCAATAATATTAGAATTAACTCCCAAATCCATCCTACCCCCATTGAGAAATTGTAAAATGGTATCACATACCTCATCCCCTACAATATGCCAATAAGTTTGAAAAAATTGAGCATCATACCCAACAGGACCTGGGCCTTTAGAGGTGTCATTTGGTGTAGTGCTTCTTTTATTTCCTCTCTAATGAAAGGCTTTTGCAATCTATTATTCATGTCCTCAGTCACCCTTGTGTCAATACTACTTAGGCAGCTATTCAAACCTTCATTAGTTGGTCTTGTGGAGCTGAAAATATCTTTGAAATACCAAGTAAATGCATCTACAATATATGTGTGGCCTCCCATTTCCTGCCTTGCATCTATCATGAATAACTCTTATTTGATTCTTTTTTTGTCTTTGGGTTGCACATGGATGAAAGAACCTAATATTTTTGTCTCTAATCTAGTACCAGTTCACTTTTGCTCTCTGTCTCCACTTGAGATCTTCTTGTTCTAAAAGTATATCAAGTTCCTTTTGTAAATCTTTGATAGCAGCAATATTCTGAGGGCCCTCAACATCTTGCATTTTCTTGAGCTCTTCTGTTTTTAGCAGGATTTCCTTTACACAATCCACATTCTTCCCCTTACTCCATTTCGTAAGCTTTTGAGCACAGTCATTAAACTTGTTCTTAATCTTTTCCCAATCATCCTGCCCATCCACCACCTTACTCCACCCTCCTCTGATTACTTCCTCCCCCTCCACATCCATAGTCCATTTTACCTCAAACCTGAAATTATTATTTTTTCCCAAGGTATAGGTATCTTTTCTATGACAAGTCAATAATATTGCCCTGATCTGATCTTCTTGCAACTAAGGTTTCCACACCATACCTCTTAAACATATTTTTCCAATGAGAATTGGCTAAAACATGATCTAATCTTTCTTTTGTATGATAAGAGCCTATTTGTCTATTGCTCCATGTAAACCTTTCCAACCCAAATCATGCAGGCTATTACAAAACATAGCATGCCTAAAATCCTCCATTTATTTTTCAGGTCTTCTTTTGCCACCATATTTTTTATGAGAAGCCAATATCTCATTAAAATCTCCCATGACACACCAAGCTTGATTAAAACTTGGTCTAATCATAGAACCCTGTGTAATACCACTGATGCTAATCCTCCTGCTCAGTAACTAATGTATGAATGTGATATTGCGAGTAATTCACAAGTTCTAATTCATACTCCTTCTGCCACAACATAGCTAAACCCCCTTTCTTTCCCAGTGGCTTGACTAAAAAGCAACAATCATAACCAAGCTTCCTTTTAATTTGATCAAAACTAGAACTCCTTAGTTTTGTCTCAATAGAAAAAATTAAGTTGGGTTTCTTTTCTCTGACTAACAAGCAGAGATCATGAACTGCTCAAGGGTTCTCAAGCCCCTAATAGTTCCAACTCAAGTGTTTCATAATGTTTGGAGGGGTTGTGGTATAGCATCCGCCATTGCACTTGTCACCCTAATGTCATCTTCCACAACTTCCAATTTCCCTCTTTTCATGGAAACTTGACAGTCTGAAAAACTTATCTCATCCTCTAGGCTTCACTTTTTGTTGTGCTTCTCATTACTATATTGATCCTCAACCTCCCTACAGCCTTAAGTCCCCTACTGCCTAGCCTTCCTTTTCCATCCTTGAGTACTTATTCTCTCATTCTAAACATGTACCATAGTTCTCTAATTTGTCACCTGCTCTGTCAACCTTCACAGTAAAATAAGTAACGGGCCTTTTAATTAGATCCACATGCATTGGACTAGTTGAGATTGGCTTGGGTACACAAACCATATACCTCTCCCTCAACTGTTTTTTGAAAACCAGCATACTCATAATCATTAGCCCTCTTTTCCTCAACCACCTTATCTTTTTGTAGCCCTGGATCAGCATCATCATTTACACTTCTATCCTGGCTATCCTTTTTTAAATTCAATATCGCATCCCTATCTTTCCTTAGATTATCCATAGCAACAAGATCTCATGTTTTCTCTCCCTTAACCTCCAAAATAATCTGCATACTACCCATCGGAATATTCCTCAACTCAGGCTCTTCCCCCCCACCTCCTTCCTCCACCCTTGTTGATCTGATCTAGTTCATCTCTTTTGTCCATCTTTACTATATTGATCAGCTTGCTTTCTTTCGAAAACTAAATCAACACGTAGCCACACTCCAAACTGATCTTGAATAGCCTCCCATTCTCATTGCTCACACCCTTACAACCTTGACTATCATGCATGATTCTTCCACATTTAGAACATAGGTTGGGCTACTTCTCATATTTCATTGGAATTCACATACTCGACTCTTGTACCTTAATCATTCTACCCCTTGCAATAAGCTTATGCAAACTAATCTCCACCTTAATTCTCAAGAACTGTCCTCATCTCATGCCATCATCATTAACATCAATGTCAAGCACCTTTTCAAGTGAAGAACCAATCTGATTGCCAATCTCTTTCTTCATACACGCAAGCGACAAGTTATATAACTGAATCTAGAAGGCCTCTAATTTGAAGACTATGTGTTTAGGGGATACCAAACCATCAAATGTTTTTAGTTCAAAAAGGTTATTGTCAAACAACCAAGGCTTTCCTGAATACACTTTCTTCATATATTGTAAAGTTGATGTTTTGCATTGTGATGTAAACAACAATGTAATATGCAGTGTATTGTGTGTGTGTGTGTGTTGATGTTTATTATTAATTAGTTTGTTTTATAAAAATTTGAATGGGCAATAAAAAGTTTAAAATGCCTATCATTGTATTTTAAATTCATCTTACCTGTAGAATTACTTACAACCATTCTCATGACCTCCCTACTATTTGACAATGATGCTAACAAAATTAGGGCTAGAATCTCATCATCAAACTCAATCTTGATTGACAACAATTGATTTGTGATATTATTAAAATCATTCAAATGTTGGACAACAGACGTAACTTCTACTATTCTCAAATTGAGCAGTTTTTTCATCAAATTCACCTTGTTATTTGCCTATGATTTTTCATACAAACCTGACAAAGCCATCTTGAGGTCCATCGTGGTTCTCTCCTTAATAATGTTGTGCACCACTAGTCTGAATAGGGTGAGCCGAATAACCCCTAGAACCTATCAATCCAACAGATTCCAATCAACATCGTCAATGCTCTCCAACTTTTGTCCCAATAGAGGAAGATTGAGCTTCTTCCCCTGAGATAATCATCGATATTCAAAATTTATGTCATTGAACTTCTCAATTCCAATCTTCACATCTTTTCCTACCATCCTACATCCCCGAGCCCCAAAACCTTAGATCTCCAATACTAGTTGTTGGAAAAATATGCAACCCAGCCATGGAACTACGACAGCGAGATCGACAATAAAATTAATGCAAAAATACAATAATCAATCACACAATCACATGACACAAGATTTACATGATTCGGCAACTTGCCTACGTCTGCAAAGCTACAGGGATTTTAATTTAGAGGAGATTATAAATACACAGTGAGTTACAAGAGCAACACTACTCAAAAGTCTCAACTCTCTCTCTAGGGCTTTTTCTCTCTCAAATGCTCTCAAAATGCCTCTTGCCTCTTCCTCTCTCAATCTAATACAAAACATATGAAATAACATTCATATATAGGCCATGGCGTGAAAAATCCTATGGAGATAAACTTAGGGTTCTTTGCTCGAAAGGAGTGTCAAGCGCACTATGAGTTAACAATTTGTGCAACATTTGTTCGAGCCAACCATCGAGTGCACCTCAAGTGAACACTAAGGTTGTGCTTCACTCGAGCCCACTATCATGTGCACCTCGAACGAATAATTTGTATGAGCTTCACTCAAGCACTAGGTTGAGCGATAGTCAAGAGAACAATCTGCCTGGTGCTTTTCAGGTCACAAAACCAAGTTCCACACATAAACCAACAAGTACTAAATTAGCCTCCTCTTCATACCTCCACTATATTTTCCAGCGTCTTTGTCACCGACCCCTCCACTAAAAAGATGGACACTCTTTAGAGATTCTTTCACCGCCTGCATCGACAAAATTGGGAGTAGAAAATAGAAGTTGAGTTATACTGCAGAAAAGAGCCAAAAAACCATTGCACTCCGCTCGTGGTAAGGCAAGAGATAAGCCTCTCACTGCAAATTTTGAAGGGTTTCCATCCTTTCTTTCCTGGATACACTTTTTTGAGGTTGTCAATGACAATGGCATGACTCGTGTTTGGTTCAAGTAAAAGTTGCCCGACCTTCTCCTTCTAGAGGGAAAAAATGAAAAAGGAATTATGTGGAAAGTATTAATTTTGTGTAGTCAACTCCGCATCAAGTTGAACTCAAAACAACATGCGAGAAATAAAAGAGGATAACATCACTAAACAAGAATGCAGCCTTCAATCTGTCAGTATATAATAACGTAACCAACGTCGGCATTTCTATCATATTAATTTTTCTTTAAGCATGAAGAGAAATTAAAGTAAATAGAATATAACGAGAAGGATAATGGAATTCTTTAATTTGTATGAGTGCTTTATTAATGGACACTATGATCAATACCTACAACTGTTGAAATTCCACCTAATAAGGGATCTACAAAGTCATTAGAACATTATGCATCTGCAACATTTTGGACCAGATAGAGTACTAGATTTCCTTCTACCGATCGAAGGAGTGCGTATTAATGATCCCCACCAAAACTATATCAACAAACGAAGACTTTTTCGAAAGATTAATTTGCAAGAGAAATAGAGGGATTTTTCCACTTCTAGATGACATACAAGTTTATCTATATAGCATTCAACAAAAAGCACCACAAACCACTCAAAAACTACATACATTTAACCCTGAAAAAGGAAGGCATTCACATGCAAAATATAGGCACTTACTTGGGAATATATGATGTATCTTGAATGCAGAACTGGAAAAGAGAACCCCCTAAACTAAAGGCCGAGTTCCAAAGATGAAAATGTACCCAATTACGACTGTAATCATAAAAATTCAATCACGCACACACGTTAGCAGCTTTCTATTGCTTATAGAAAAAGCAAAATTTGGAAACATTGTAGATACAATTAGAAAGGCCAGTGAAATTTGCAAGTTTACTTATATGAAACAAAACACGACTTGGACGAGGATGTAGTAGTCATTCAGTGTGAAGAATTTTAAACCTGCAATAGCGTGAAAATAAGCATATATAAGAAATCAATCATCCAGTACACGGCCCATCACACACGCCCTACATGCATGTATGCATTTGCAAACAGGATATATTTTAGCAATGAAGAAAGAATTGTTGCAAATTTCTGTTGCAAAAACCCATTTTTGACATTTGCCCAGCGCCACCCTGCAAAGCTCATCCGTCTTCCCAGGGCCGCTCCTCCCCCAAGCGCATTTAACATAAACTAGCGACACTACGTTGATGGAGCTCTCTTTCGCCACCATCCCTTGGAGGGCATCGTAGGTAACATTTTAAGGACCAATCTCGTTTCTTCTTGTGTATTGAGAGAGGTGAGTTTTTGGTGGTTGTGAGATGGGTATTGCGGCTTAGAGCATGGAGTGTCGAAATCATTTGCATTTCTAACATCTTCTTGTGCCGTCATAAGTAATTTGTTCACATTTACACAAAAAAATGGAATTTTTACAAACAACGTCAATCTCTCTCTCTCTCTCTCTCTCTCTCTCTCTCTCTCTCTCTCTCTCTCTCTCTCTCTCTCTCTCTCTCTCTCTCTCTCTCTCTCTCTCTCTCTCTCTCTCTCTCTCTCTCTCTCTCCACTGCAATGGTTCTTGAAAATTAAGTTCGTGTAATATTTCCAAAACTCTGGAGAGCTTCCAACGGACGTGGTTAATGGTCCAAAACTTGAGAACTGACATTGCTACCGAGTGAGGCTCTCAGTGCTTGAAACTGTCCAAGAAAGTTTGAGGATTAATGGTTTTCATCTTTGAATTATTATAGTTCTGCTTCTTTTGAATTATTCTCTTTAATGCTTTAAAATTATGTCTCATTTCTTTGAATTATTCTCTTTGAATTATTCTCATATTCCTTTTCTTTTTTCTTTTTTTTTTGGGTCCTTTGGGCTTGAATTATTGGTTGTTGATTGTATTTTTCTTTTTAATAATTTTATTATTGGTTAATAGTTATATGAGGATTATGGTTGCATCTTTATGATAAATCATAAATGGGTTTTCTGTAGTTTTGATGAACTTGCAAATTGACTGCCCCAGATTTTACTAAATGATAGATGTCCTGAGTGGCATGTGTGAGTTCCATGAATTTTATGTTAAGCAAGCAATATATGCATGCGAGTTAACCCGAAAAGTTGCTACCATTGTATTCATCTGTCATATATGAGTATTTTTTTTTTTTAAAAGAAATTTGGGGATCGAGATCAGGCCTCGTTGGGATTTTAGGTCATTTGAAGTGGCCTTTAAATACATGAGTTCATTCTATCTACTGCATGTTATGTGCAAGTGGGAACATGAATTCAAGGTTTATTCATTGAAGATTCAATGGTTGTTCTTTACTAATTACGTGCATGTGTGAATTCACAGATCTTGTGTTTGATACGAATATACTAATTAAGGTGAACCTCATTTGTAAGACTTGTTTCGTCCGATGATTAGATCTTAGTTCATCAGCGATGTGTATCTTAAGGAATTAGATACGATGACTACTGAATCAGCTCTCCCCAGCTATAGAATCCTCTTTTCAGGGCACTCAGTGATCCTATCTGGTTAGTTGCTATTGATATAATATGGGCTTCTTTTTTCTGTTCTCATAAGGGTGTGCATTCCATCCACTGCTATTGTTGAATTATCTTAGCAGCCAAACTCATGGCTCTTATTTGCTGTTTGATGCTTACAAGAATCTATGCCATACGGTTTTCTTTGATGGATAATGAATGTTTTATGTTTAGGGAAACAAATTTGAATTGGACAGAAAATATGTTTGAGAAGAAACCTTTCTGAGACGTATTTTTGTTAAAACACTTTTGGTACTTCAGTTCATTAATCGTTAAAATCGAGATTAAAACAAAGATGAAAGGGGATTTTTTTTGTTGTATTTTTGTGGAGATGCAAAGTTTTAATTTTTGTACCTCTTGTAGAGGCTATGGCGTAGTTTGTGGAGATGTTGTGTTTAATATGTTTACCTCTGGGAGAGGCTATGGAGCTATGCCAAGGCTTTGATCACTAGCTAACATGCAAAGGTCTATTTTCTTTCCTTTTTATTTTGAATCTAACAAATTTACTAATCTTTAGTTATGTGGGAAAGAGGTAATGATGGTGTTTTTGTCAGTCCAAGCCCTTTTTCTGGTTTATTGTTGGAATGAACTTATTTTTCTAGCTTATGAGACAATCTAGAACAATAGAGTTGCACTAGATGAAATAATGCAATAATGTGGTGTTAACTTGGTGAAGATATGTAATTATTGCATTCTTGGTTTCTCAGAATGTATTAGTCATGTTTTTCATGATTGATGTCTGACTGTAACAGTTTGGGGATATTTTTCTGCTTTGTTTGGTTTCCCCTATGATTCTTTTAATATCTAGAAGGAAAAATATGCACTATGCTTTGTTAAGTATTTGTTTATATACTATGTAGGTGTTATTATGGGTTTTTCATAAAATAATTTATCTATGGAATGTGAAACTATGTGATCTAATTCAATTTTCTGCATGACAACCTTGAATTTGGGTGATGACAACCTTGAATTTGGGAAGCATTGTACTCTGGTGCTTCTCATTCAGTACCACATGGTACTACTGTTACCTGTTAGTTATGTTTGCCAACTGGTTCAAAACTGAACATATGGCCTTAGCATTTCTATAGCACATGCAAATCATTGCATATAACTTGATTCTCACAATTTGGTTAAAGTTGCATTTTTTTTCCTTTTTTTTATAAGCACGTTAAAACTCTATTCATGATCAAAAGGCATTGCTCGAGTATATAGGGTGGGTGTATACATGAGAAACACCATTCCAGTAAATGAGAAAAAAGTTAAGAGGTCCTGATAACATGAAAAAGAACAACTAAAATGAGCACACATCTATTGATGATGACAATAGTTCAGGCTTTTAAACTATAGGTGAACTGATATATGCTGTAATATTTAAGTTGCAAAGTTCAGGCTTTTTCATTTGAGTAAGTTGCAAAGTGATGGATTAATGTTTGTCTCGTTTTTCTTAGATTAAAAATACCACTATAAAGAACCAAAAGCTAGAGACAGAAGAGGCCAAAACACTGTTCTGGAAAGGAAATAATAGTTAAAAAGGATTGGAATAGGCAAAAAAAAAAAAAAAAAAAAACCCAGGATTCTAAAACAACAATATCAACAAGATCTAAAACATGATCAGCATCTACTTCCCAGCTAGTAAAACCATGTAATTGCATTCCTTCCTAGATGAACCCAAGTGGATAAGTATTTTGTTGACTTGAGTGTTTGGGTAACAATTAATTGAGTTTTTTTAAGATGAAATGTCAAAATCTACTTCGATCTAGACAAAAGAAGGTGAAGGTCTTATTTTAGGATGCAGATTTGTCATCCATCCTTGTAATTGTACATAAAAATGGCAGTGCATGCATAAGCTTTCTAGTTTTTACAAAATGGATATAGGTTGTGTGATTATAGCTGGAAAATGAAAACCATTTCGTGAGATTATTTTTTCTTTATTTCACACCAAAATTAATTCATTGCATAAGCTAGCTAGTTTTTACACAATGGCTCATGTAAATCTGTCTATATTCAAAGGTTTTATTTTTATTTTTGGTCAAGGCAAGGGGGAAGATGAGGATAGTGGATACGATGGTGCTATACAGATAAAAAGGGGGGGGGGGGGGGGGGGGGGGGGGGGGGGGGGTTATGAATTAGAGTCATTTGACCACAGTAGAAAATTTGGAATGAGACAATGTCAATTAAATAAATGACTTTGTTGGAAGGAAATGACTTTGTTGCCTTTATGAATTTACATAGCTGTTACTTTTATATATTTGTATTACATGTTTTTTTTTCCTTTGTTGCTACAGGTATATACAATGAAGGTTCAACATACAAAAGACACTAGAAGTTGAAAGGAGAATGACTTTTGTAAATAAATTTGGAGTTGAGAAATTTGTATTTCCAGTTGAGAAATTTGTAAAGAAATTTGTATTTGAAGTTGAGAATATGTAGTACTGATAATGCATCTTTAGTACTGACAACTGATGTTTGTAGTGCATTGAAACATAGGTAGTAGCTTTTGTAAATGTACAACAGAGAAAATGCCCGAGCAGCATACAAAATTGTTATGCAATGACAAAAAACAAGAAACTGTCAATTCCCAAAAATGTCGGTGTAATATATGCAATTTTTCCTTCTAGTAAAATGTCTTTTCATTGTTTTGTGAGGAGTTTTTTTATCATAAACTATTCCAGGCTCAAAAATTTGATATGCATAGAGCCAAAGCGGGCAATGTTGTGGTGGAAAAAAATATCCAAATCCTCAATATGTATTTCCCTGCCGCATTTCATCCTACAAACAATTGTGGTGAAAAAAAAAATATCCAAGTCACAAAGTTTTCTAATCTTTTTTAGGGACTTCAAATAAGCTATGAATTACCAACATAGAAAATAAATGAAACATAATTGAATGAACAGCATAAAGTCAACTTAACAGCAGGTTTCAAGAGCCACTTCACAGCAATCTACAAGTCGACACAACCTAGTTCAGTATGTATTGAGCAAAGCCTTCAGGGCTTGGAACCAAGGCTTACAGTTGAAATGAAACAATGGCTGGATAGGGATTGTACAGAAAGGGAAGTGGAGGTGGCTCTCAAACAAATGTCCCCTTTCAAGTCTCCAGGCCCTAATGGCTTTAGTGCAGGCTTCTTCCAATAACATTAGGGAATAGTTGGCTCTAAGATCTCACAAGCAGTACTGGACTTTTTTAAATCAGGAGTTTTACCAAGGGATTTAAACCACACACACCTGGCTTTAATTCCTAAGGTTAGCTCACCTCTTTCAGTACATGATTTTAGACCAATCTCCATTTGCAATGTGGTCTACAAGCTCATCTCAAAGGTAATGGCAAACAGAATGAAAGGTATGTTGGATAAGGTGATATCGTGGAACCAAAGTGCCTTCATCCCCAAAAGGTTGATAACTAACAACATAATGGTGGCTTATGAGGTCCTTCACACAATGCAAACTAAGCAAAAAGGAAGAGAAGGGTCCATGGCAATCAAGCTAAATATGTCTAAAGCCTATGATAAGGTTGAGTGGGATTTTCTTGAGGCTGTGTTATTAAGATTGGGTTTTGGACAAAGATGGACAGAATTATTGATGAAATGCATTAAGTCTATATCATACTCAGTTATCATAAATGGAACCCTAGAAGAGACCATTATCGCCTCAAGAGGACTAAGACAAGGTGATCCCTTGTCACCTTATCTGTTCTTAATATTTGTTGAAGGACTTAGTGCTTTACTTCATCAAGCTGAAAGGAGAGGGCTGATAAAGGGAGTAGTTGTAACAAGGGGGGAACAAGAATCAACCATCTCCTATTCACAGATGACTGTGTTATCTTCTGTAGGGCAAAACTAGTGGAGTGGTATATAATTCATGACATCTTAGTACAATATGAGCAAGCTTCAGGTCAAACTTTAAACAAAGAAAAAATCAGTGTCTTTTTCAGCCCCAACACAAGAGGGGAAGCAAGGGATTTCATTTTACAACAGGTAAATGGCTCAAGGTGCAATGACTATAACAAATATATGGGCCTCCCTACAGTGGTTGGAAGATCAAAGTATAATTCTTTTAGGAGTCTGAAGGAAAAGATATGGAAGAGAATAAATAGTTGGAAAACAAAATTCCTATCTACAGCAGGTAAGGAAGTCTTGATAAAAAGTGTCCTACAGGCTATTCCAGCATATGCCATAAGTGTCTTCAAGTTACCAAATCTGCTGCTAAAAGAGATTGAAGCATTGTTGGCCAGATTTTGGTGGAGCCATAAAAGAGAAGGGAGAGGTATTTACTGGAAAACTTGGAAGTATTTGGGTTCAGTAAAAAATCAAGGGGGCTTAGGCTTCAGGGATCTCAGTTGCTTCAATAAAGCACTTCTTGCTAAACAATTGTGGAGGTTTATGAAGGAACCAAATCTTTTAGTCTCTCGGGTTTTCAAGCAGAAGTATTTTCAACATAGTGATCTTTTGGAGGCCAAACCAAGAGGTTCACCCTCTTTGTGTGGAGAAGCTTATGGTCCAGTCTGGGATTGATAAAGGAAGGAATGGTATGGAGGGTGGGGAATGGAAAAAGCATCAAAATCTGGAAGGACAAGTGGCTACCTCGTCCTGTGACTTTTCAGATTAAGACTCCTATGAATACCTTTGATACAGAAACCAGGATGGAAGCATTGATTGATGAGGAAACTAAATCATGGAAAAAAGAGGTGGTGGCTGCAGTTTTCAGAGAAGAGGAAGCAAAATTGATTCAATCTATCCCTTTGAGCAGCAGAGGGTCCTGTGACAGAAGGATATGGGCGGCTTCAGCAAGAGGGAATTTCTTTGTCAAGAGTGCCTATGTTATGGAAACTAAACTACAGGAAAAAAAAAGCACAGGTGACATCCTCAGATGGGTCTGCTAGTGGTCTGTGGAAAAAAAATATGGGGTCTTAATGTACCAAGTAAAGTCAAAATGTTGGTATGGAAATGTTTTAACAGGATCCTTCCCACTAGAGATAACCTATTTAGAAAGAAAATAGTGGAAGCTAATACATGTCCAGTCTGTCTGAGAGAACCTAAAACCGTAGTGCATGTAGTCTGGGAATGTCCTGCAGCAACAGATGTATGGGGAGGGATTCCACTCTTCAAAAAATGGAAAAGAAGTTTCTATGATTTCCAATTACTATGGGAAGAAATGGTGGTGAAACTAAAACAGGAAGAACTGGAGCTGGCATCTGTAGTGTTCCATCACCTTTGGACAAGCAGGAATGGTCTAATTTTTTAGGATGTGTTTCAGTCTCCCAATACAGTTACTACAATGGCACAGGCTAATCATGCAATGTACAAGGAGGTGTTGACAAATGATTCAGAGAGAACAGCCGGAAGACAAACAAATGAATCTAGTCAGTCTTGGAAACCTCCTGCATGGCCTTTTTATAAATAAACGTTGATGCAGCCTTTGATCAAGTTAGTGGAAGAATGGGAATAGGAGTGGTAATAAGGGATTCAGAAGGGGAACTAATGGGATGTTTGATTGCACCAAAGGAGCATGTCCCTTCGGTTTTCCAAGCAGAAAGTTATGCTCTTGACAGAGCTATGGAGTTATGTATTGAGTTAGGATTGTCACAAGTGTGTTTTGAAGGGGATGCAAAAGCTGTTATAGATGTTGGAAATTCAAAGGAAGAAGACAGTTCATGGTATGGACAGAAGATTGAAGATCTTCAACACATTATGGCAGGCTACCCCGTGTGGAAAATTGTTTTTGTACACAGAACTACTAATGTAAGTGCTCATACAGTAGCTAAGCTAGCAATTAGAGTTTCTAGTGAAAATGTATGGTTGGAAGACGGCCCTGTTGAAGTCAGAAGATCCATCATGGATGACTTAGTGTGTAATGTAATAAATCAATCCTAGTAATGAATCTGCTTTCATTTCAAAAACAAAAACTTAATATCTATAATAAGCTGTCATAATTATATTCGTAGAGAATATACCATACATGTTAGGCTTTGATCAATCTCTTTACATTTAAAACTAACACGATACATCTATAGTCCAAATCAACCGAAAACTATTACATGAGATACGAGCTAGTATAGACACAACAATATAAGTACATCCCTATTCTCTACAATCCTTCTTCGAAGTTCCTCCTCTTGCTTGTGAAGCTCGTTCTCTATCTATTAGTTTGTGCTTCTATTTTTGAGCTTCATACTCATGCAATAATAAAGCATCCCCTCTCTTCCAAAGTTCATTCTCTCTTGTCAGAATTTTCTCAGGTAGTACTGATTGAAGTATATATGCCCATATGAATATTTGACATCTTGCTTTTCCCTGCGTACAATTCAAGAATTTCCAATTTCAAATATAACAACTTTGTACATGCATTTAAAAGTAATACAAAATTATGACAAATTAATTACCGTGTTATACTTCGGACAAGCATAAAATTTCCTTCCAGGATTTTAGTCGGTGTGGGAGATCTTTAATGGCGCTTTCAAACCACACCAACAATTTGGCTTTTGCAAGATTTGAAATGTAGGAAGAAAATGCTACATGCCTTACAAATTAAAAGCATATAGTGGTGTTATTGGACATTGACTACAAGGAGAATGGACTGGGATTGAGGATTTTTAAGAAGGAAGTTGATCAAGTAGAACAAAAGGAAATGTACTCCTAATCTATCTAAAAGTGACAACCAATATTTTATAATCAAGTACTCCAACCATCTTCTATATATATATATATATATATTTAGTTAATGTGGAAGATAGCCAGATAGGTCTGGCATGAATTGGACACAATGGAAGACTTGGGCCACAAAGTGAAAAGGCTAGGAAAGCAACATCAAAAAGTTAGCAACTAAAGAGAGATTGCTCAGTGCTCCACAACTCAAAGTTAAACAAATATGGATAAGCAAACACTAAGAAACTACGAGATTTCTAAAGAAATTAACAAATATTTTTTTATAAGTAAAAATTAACAAATAAATGTATCTGAAACCATAGTTTCTGTAAATCTACACATTGCAATATATCTCAAACCATCATGAAAATTTTAGAGAGAGGGAGAGAATCATTTAATTAAACAGTGTGAGCAATCGTGTTATGATATGCGAAGAAGCCCTAGTATTTAGGGACTTGTCTGAAGGCAGTTGGCCGGGTCAATACTTAAGGGCCACGTTTTTATCTATTTTATCTTTTATCTATTTTGTTTATTCCGTTATGTCTTGAGTCTGGTAGGGGCCATGATGGCCTAGTGCATCAGTTTATAAGTAAATGGGTCAGTTTGATGTTAGTGGGCATTTAATTAGTAGTGGGTCCGTTTTATGCTTGAGTCCATTGGTCATTGATTGACCAGTCTGCCTGTAATTTCTATAAGTATTCCATTGGTGCATCAATAAAGAGTTTTCCAGTTTCTACAAATATTGAGAACATATATTGGAGGACCAGGCCCCTCGAAGAGTTTACACAAATTACATAACTATTTACAATGACCATAACAGTGGTATCACAACCGCGTTCCTGCACCATGGCTAAGGGTACACGCCATGCCCAATTGGCAGAAGCAATTTCCATGTTGAAGGGGGAATCTGTGCACCTGTGGGAAGAACAAGACAAGCAAAAAGACATGCTAGAAGCAGTGTTACAGGAGCTTAACAACTTGGCAGCCAATTATGAACAATTGGCAGTTCAAGCAAGCAATCAACAAATGGGAGAGGTATCTACCAATCCAAGAGGTCAATTTAATCATAATCCTTTGTTTGAAGGAATTGGGGTATACATGCTAGAACTCTTAGATTGGATTTTCCCAAATTTGATGCGTCAGAACCCATGGAATGGATTCTTAAAGCTAAATAGTTTTTTGAATATTTTCGTACACCTGATTATCAAAAATTATAGATTGCCTTCTTCCATATGAAAGGTAAGGCATTGTCTTGGTATTTCTGGTTACGGGATTCAGGTCCCATGGGCAATTGGGAGGACTTCATTTCAACACTAAAGGTGCATTTTGGGCCCTCGGTTTATGAGGATCCAATTGGGGCATTTACAAACTTGAGACAAATAGCTATAGTAGAATAATACCAGACTGAATTTGAGGCTTTATCTAGTAAAATTAAGGAAAATGGAGGAATTTCGTATTAGTACTTTTATTAGTGGCCTAAGGGATGATCTAAAGATTATGGTAACTATGCTTAAACCTAATACAATTTCAGCTGCCTTTGGTTTAGCTAAGTTACAAGAGGAAGAAGTAGCTAGGAGAAATAAGGGATTACCAAACAGAAGCCAAAACCCAACTCCTACCTTTCACCCATACCTTCCCAAATTACATGTACCTCCACCCATACTCAGACTACCTCCACCACTGCCTAGACAAGAAAATAGAAACCTTCCAAACAATTACAACCCAAACAAAAAACCTACAATTCGCATAAAAAGAATCATCCCAGCCCAAATGCAAGAAATGACGGAAAGAGGACTTTGCTATTATTGTAACAGCCCTCTAGAAATTTAATTGTGAAATTTCTATTGGCTTTAGGAATCTTGTGAAGACCCCATAAGTTTTCATGAATCTATTAATCGTATAGGTTTTAGTCTAACCACATAGTTAGTGTTATCACTCTCTATGGTATCAGAAGTGTGTTTTTAATTATTAGAGATAGTTAGAAGTGTCAGAATGCGTTATGGTTTTTACCATTAGACTCGGTGGATTATTTAAGATTTTATGGTACAATAACTCATTTTCATATTTTCGAACGAAACGCTTGTTCGAAACTGTGAATTTATTTTTAGAGACACTTTGGGGCTGAATTTTGATAAATAATTTTCATTGTAGTTTCATATGAATATTTAGGATTTTTTGATACCAAGTTTATCATGCACTTTTTTGGAGTGAATAATAACATCGATAAACACATCAAGTGCAATAGTTTCAAATCACAGTGTGGAATATCCAAATTAAGTTAGAGAAGTTTTAGTTAGACACATGGAAATATATTAGCCACACATGATGAATAGTATTAGACACTTGGATCAAGAGAAATTGGATTTGGGCTTGATAGGAACCCAAACCCTCTTAAAACCCCAAATTGAGGCCCGTTCAGTTTAGGCCCAATAAATTGGGCACCTTAGCATTGATTTTGGCCAAGTAATTTCATCCCCCACATGGATAATCATATGTCTTCAAGAGGGTCTAGAAGGTTCTAGAAGGAAAAAGTCAAAAGAGTCATCTCACTCTTCCAAGTCTACACTCCACCTTTAGAAAATATCTTGAGCTGATTTTTGTGGATTTTATTGGGTAAGAAAGGCCAACAGTCAACCCTCACTTCAGCCTCATCATCTTCCATATCTTGTGTAAAACTATCTCCAGCCCACTCCCCACGAAATCATCTTCCTTTACACTTTTCATTGAAAGAACATCAAACACTCTCTCAGATAGCTTTTAAGTGTTCTACTGTACACCTATTTCAAAGCTTTTGTAAGTGTTTTATCGTAAAGTTTCATTCATAAAAGTTGTTCCTTTTTTAGTCTAGTTTACGTGGATATCTTATTTGTTCCATTTGAAGATGATTTGGTTCAGTGAATTATTATTTAAACTATAGAAAGATCATTCTGGATGATAAACTGGAGAATATGTTATATTTTGGAGTTTTTGACCAAGCTAATGGATAGATCTTGGTCTGAAATTTTTATGAAGTATTTTTAACATGTGTATATGATTATTGGTTGAGGATTTATTACATGATTAAAGGTTTTGATGAAATATTTTCTTAAATCTAGAAACTTAGAAACTGGAAGAGGAAAAACAGTTTCTGTTTTGAGAAAGTTTAAATCTTTGGTGGTTTAAACCTATTCCAATGGCTTTGATAATTTTATTGGAGGATTATAAGCCTCTTATATACATGTTAGAATATTATTTGGAATATATTTAATGTTAGTTTCAAAGATATGAAATATTATGCAAAGAGATATTCGGATAGGCCAAAGTGTAGATGTTCTTGACTCAATTTATGTTTTAGTTAATGTTTAACCATGTGATATTGAATTAGAAGCTTATATATGTTTTAGGACATCTTTTTAAATCATGTGATGGTTTGGTTTGAAGATCACATCGTTATAAGTCATAGATCAAAAGGTTGATTAAAACAAGTTAGAAACAAAAATCAATGGAAATAGCATATGGGAATTTCGGCCCTATAGAGTTTTAATAGTTGTGATTAGTTTTAAATTTTTTCTAAATTGATATTTGAGTTTAGGATAAAATTTACATGGGACATGTAAATTTTGGTGACTTTTGGAGTTAGCATGCAAAATCCATAAGTTTGGGGTAAAATGGTCATTTTTTCATATGTAGAGGGTAAAATGGAAATTTTACTCTTAAGTTAGTATTTTTCCATATTTCAAATTATTAGTGATTTAGTTCTAACTTTTAGAATCACTAATTACAGTTCCTCTTGATCGCGCTTGAGCTTTCATAAGAAACGCGGAGATCAAGGTAAGTTAGCTTTTAACTTACTAGCAGTTTACTGTGTATGGGTGATAAGTAAAAGAACTACAGTGTATATATTTATGTTATAATATATGCCATGTCAAGTTATCACATATTTGTCTGTTACACATAATTTAATCTGTCACAAGTTATTCATCTTTTACACAAGATATTTTGTCAGTATTGCTATACATTACAAGTACGTCATATTAAGTATGCCATCTATTACATGTATGTCAAGTCATGTAATATTTATTGTTGCAAGTATGTCATATTAAATATATTGTCTATTACATGTTATGCCATGTTACGAAATGTTTCTATCTCAAGTACATCATGTGTTTTGAGTTACGTACAAGTTTGTTATGTCTAGGATACTCATGATGTAATCATTATGATTGTCCGAGTATCTCCTTTTTTAATTACGCGAGATACTTTTGGTGAAATCATTTTGATTGTCAGAATTCAGTTCAAGTTCAGTTATGCGGATACTTCTGGCGTAATCATTCTAATTGTTAGGGTATCTTATTTAAAATATTCGTGATAGAATCACTCGGATTGTCAGAGTATTACTAGGTACTCCTGGTGTAATCATTCTAATTGTTAGGGTACGTGTTTTAAAATACTAGTAATGGAATCGTTCTGATTGTCAGAGTATTACTAGGTACTCCTGGTGTAATCATTCTGATTGCTAGGGTACGTGTTTTAAAATACTCATGATGGAATCATTCTAATTGTCTGAGTATCTCTGATGGAATATGTTGGGCAGAATCATTCTGATTGTTTACTATTCCTGACGAAACGACTGGCGGAATCATTTTGATTGTCAGAATTGACGTCCAAGTTCATGTTAGGTAAATAAGTCAGATCAAGTTTATGATAAGTTAAGTTTCAGTTCAAGTTCAAGTTCATATCAAGAAGTTCAGTTACATTCAGTTTCGTGGGGTCCACAACAACTGTGGCACACGAAGTATGGGGTCACAACAATTGTGACACATACACTACGTGAGACATAGCAATTGTGACACGTAGAATACATGGGGCCACAACAACTATGGAGTATGTATTTAAGCGGTTAAAGAATAAGTTTCAGATCAAGTTCATGTTATGTCAATTTTCAGAGCGAGTTCATGTTAAGTCAAGTTTCAGAGCAAGTTCATGTTAAGTCAAGTTTTAAATCAAGTTCATGTCAAGTTAAGTTTAGTACACGTTTCAATTTAAGTTATATAAGTTATGCTATGTTATATGTCAAGTTATGCTATGATCGCTTATGAATTTGATTATGCATTCATACTTTTACTACCATGCATGCATCATTAGCCTGTGTAGAAGTTTTTTGTTAACTTACTGAGATTTGTAATCAAATTTCACTGTGGTAGTCCCAACTACCATTCCCCCCAAATGGTAGATCTTATTACAGATGATTGAGCGACAGTGCCACGTCAATGATAATATAGTAATTAACTTAAATTACTACTTGTACTATAGAGTTGCATCTCCAGTACTCTTTTGGATCATAGCCATTTTGGACTAATGTTGTAATCATAGTTGTTCAATGGGTCTTTATGTATGAAGTATGTCTTAAGTATTTGGGATATTTTCAGTTTGGTACATAGTATTGCTAAAGAAAAAAATTTATCCGCTGTGAATATTGCATAATGTTAGGAACATTGCATCTTATATGTCATGAACGGGACAGGTAACCTTATGTTGCATGTCTCAACGCTTCAATTGTCCGTCTAATCCCAAGCAAAATTTGGGGGCGTCACAATTATTGTGATGAGAAGTTCCATCTAGGACATAAATGTAGTAGACCCAAATTTTTTTATTGGAAGGGTTGGAAGGGCATGATGGTGAAGAAGTTAAGCCTAGTGAAGGAAATTTAGCAGTTATAGAATCTAGGGAAGTTGAAGGGGAAGAGAAGGAAGTGGGGGAATTGCTTCGCATTTCTTTGCACACCATGGCAGAGTCAATCTCCCCTAAAACTATGAGAATTGAGAGGTCTATTAACAACCAAAAGGTGCTGATTCTTATTGATACAGGCAGTACACACAACTTGGTGGATCCCTATGTAGCTAGGAGAGCAAAACTCTTTGTGGGAGAAAGCCATCTAACAGTCAAGGTAGCTAATGGGGATAGCATTCCTTGCTGAGGTTACTGTAGGGAAGTTCCTATCATTTTACAAAATTTAAGGGTTAATGCTAATCTTTATGTATTAACTTTGGGAGGATGTGATGTTGTGTTAGGTGTTAACTGGTTAAGGGATCTTGGGTCTATTCTTTGGAATTTTACTAATTTGACCATGCAGTTTAACTTCAAGGGAAATAAGGTTAAGTTTTAGGGTTTGCAGCATCCAAAGGAGACCTTGGAAGAGGTGGAACATGTCCCAAAATTAAACAAGGGGACTGCAAAGGGACTATGGTTACAGTTAATTGGAAGTGATGATAAGCAACTGAAATGAGCTGAGGAACCTGTTGTGCTGAATGTTGTAAAGCAGTTTGAAGAGGTTTTTGCTGAACCACACGGTCTACCCCCTCCTAAGAGCCATGATCACAAAATAGAATTATTGGAAGGCTCTAAACCTACTTGTGTTCAACCCTACAGGTATCCCTATTATCAAAAGGCAGAAATAGAGCAATTGGTGGCCGAGATGTTGAAGAGTAAAATCATAAGGGGAAGCCAAAGTCCATACTCATCTCTGGTGTTGCTGGTTAGGAAAGCGGATGGTAGTTGTAGGATGTGTGTGGACTACCGAGCCCTCAACAAAGATATGGTGAAAGATAAGTATCATATTCCTAACATAGATGAGTTATTGGATGAGTTATATGGGGCTGAAATATTCTCTAAATTAGACTTACGTTCTGGTTATCACCAAATCAGAATGTATGATGAAGATATCCATAAAAATACTTTTAGAACCCATGAGGGTCACTATGAATTCTTGGTGATGCCCTTTGGGCTTACGAATGCCCCCTCAATGTTTCAAGGATTGATGAATGAAATTTTTAAACTCTATCTCAGGAAGTTTGTTCTAATATTCTTTGATGATATACTGATTTACAGGAAGTCCCTTGCAGATCATTTGCAACATTTACATATTGTTATGGAAATGTTGAAGGCTCACAAGTTGTTTGCAAACAAAAGTAAATGTGTGTTTGGTTGTGATGAAGTTGAGTATTTGGGACATTTGATTTCTTGGGATGGAGTTAAAGCTAACCCCCAAAAGATCTCAACTATGCAAAGTTGGCCATTGCCCAAAAATTTAAAAGTCTTAAGGGGTTTCCTGGGGCTTACTGGTTACTATAGAAAGTTCGTGCAAGGTTATGGTACAATTGCTACACCCCTTACGACCCTACTTAAAAAGAATGCATTCATGTGGACAGATAAAGCCCAAGCATCCTTTTAGAGGCTTAAACGAGCAATGGTTAGTCCTCCTGGTTTAAAGTTGTCTGATTTTACTAAAACTTTTGTAGTGAAATGTGATGCTTCAGGTGAAGGGTTGGGAGTTGTTCTAATGCAAGATGGAGGCCCTATAGCTTACTTGAGCCAAGGATTGAAGGGGAGAAGCCTCATGTTATCAACATATGAGAAAGAATTGCTGGCCTTAGTGATGGCTATAAGGAAATGGAGACACTACCTGGTGGGACAACACTTTAAGGTCCGTACTGACCAACAGGCCTTAAAGTACCTAATGAAGCAAAGAGTTGGGACCCCTACCCAACAGAAATGGACTTCTAAACTACTTGGGTATGACTTTGTGGTGGAGTACAAAAGTGGGAGGACAAACAAGGCAGCTAATGCCCTGTCAAGACTGCCAACTATTGAACCAAAGCCCAAGCCAATTGAACCACAAACAGAATCCAAACAACAGAACCCATCCACCATATCCACTCACCAACCACCAGAAACCAACAGCAGCTATACACAGACCCCCCCCCCCCCCCCCCCCAAAATTCCAAATACAAGTCATTAGCCTTCTACAAACACAATGGGTGGAAAAGTTAAAGAATTCTTACCCACAGGATTCCTAGTTGCAGGAGCTGTTAAGCCACTGCCATCAAGGAATCATGGACCAATCTCAGTACCAGCTCCACAATGGCCTACTTTTTTATAAAAACAGGTTGCATCTTGGAGGTATGGTGCCATTTCAGTAAGAGATCCTGTAACAATTCCATAGCAGTCCATTAGGGGGCCACATAGGGGTATATAAAACTTATGCAAGGATAAGAAAAGAGTTTTTCTAGTCTGGTCTAAGGAGAGATGTCAGAACCTTTGTCAAGGAATGTGACACGTGCCAAAGGAACAAAGTGGAAAACATTTTTCCTACTGGCTTGGTCCAGCCTTTACCAATTCCTACACGAAATTAGAAAGACATCAGCATGGATTTTATCAAAGGCTTACCACTTTCAGGTGGGCGTACAGTAATAATGGTGGTAGTGGACAGATTGAGTAAATATGCTCATTTTATGTCTCTAGCTCATCCTTATACGGCAATAACAGTAGCAAGGGTATTTCTTGACAACATCTTTAAATTACATGGTTTTCCACTAACCATTGTCAATGACAGGGATCCAATGTTTACCATTTAGTTCTAGAAGGAACTGTTTTGGATTAGTGGTACTGAGCTCTTGTTAAGCTTAGCATATCACCCACAAACGGACGGCTAAACAGAAATTATGAACAAAGGACTCGAAGGATACCTGAGGAGCTTTTCGGGTGATAGACCCCGAGACTGGTCAAGGTGGCTATACTTGGCAGAGTATGCGTATAATACCTTTGAGCATACCTCTACCAAGATCTCACCTTATGAGGTGCTCTACGGCCAACCCCCTCCACAAATGATGCCATACGAACCAGGATCAACAAGGATACAAGCAGTAGATGAGGAGCTCAGATGCAGAGAGCTCATAAACAAATTAGGGCAAGAAAACTTGAAAGAGGCGCAAGAAAGAATGAAACTTTATACAAATCGCAAGAGAACTAATAGAGAATTTGAGGTAGGAGACAGAGTATACCTGCACTTGCGACCTTAACAACAGATGACCGTCGCAATGAGGAGGAACCTTAAGTTGTCTCTACGATACTATGGGCCCTTCACAGTGGTCAAACGCATCGGACGGGTGGCATATTAGCTCGATCTACCCCCTGAATCTCAAATCTACCCAACATTCCATGTTTCGTGCCTCAAGAAGACTTGGGAGATCATATTCAGCCAATAGCCCAACTTCCGAAAGTCACCAGCGAAGGAACTCTAGCATCTGAGCCCGAGAAAGTCCTCAATCGAAGAATATTCAAAAAAGGAAGGAAAGCAGGTACTAAAGTGTTAGTACAATGGAAAGGGGGAGCTAAAGAGGATGAGACATGGATGGATTATGAAGAACTCAAGGGGCGATTTCCAGACCTCGTGGGCGAGGTCTTCTGAAGGAGACGGCTATGTTTTGATATGCATAGAAGCCCTAGTCTTTAGGGACTTGTCTAAAGGCACATGGGCCCGGTCAATACTTAAGGGCCACGTTTTTATCTATTTTATCTGTTTGTTTATTCCGTTATGTCTTGAGTCTAGTAGGGGCCACAATGGCCTAGTGCCTCAGTTTATAATTAAATGGGTCGATTTGTTAAGTGGGCATTTAATTAGTAGTGGGTTCGTTTTATGCTTGAGTCCGTTGGTCATTGATTGACCAAGTCTGCTTGTAATTTCTATAAGTATTCCATTGGTGCCTCAGTAAAGAGTTATCCAGTTTCTACAAATATTGAGAATACATATTGGAGGACCAGACCCCTCGAAAAGCCTACACAAATTACATAACTATTTATAGTAACCATAACAAATCATATTATTCATCGTGTAGATCCAGTGCATTGAAGGAATAAATGGTGGTACAAACCCTAGATTTTGAGATCGACTACAAAGATTGACTACAACATTCAATCCAGAGATCAACTACCTTCAGTAAATTAGGGGCAAAATTACAAATTTCTATATATGAAGAATAGATATCATCATGAAGAAGATTATTCGTGAAAATATATGAAAATACATTAACCTGTCCGCAGATCTCTAGACTTCAGTCTGGTCTATAGCACCACCGTCACAAGACTGAGATGGGAGAAATCGCATCAGGGGGACTGAGGTTCTTGCTAGTTAAGAGGATGAACGGAGGGGGGAGACAGATTTACTTGAGAGAAATCACAGTGAGGGCGAATGAAGGGAGGGGAAAATCACAGAGAAATGAATGAAGAAGAAGAAGGCAAACTCATGGAAGAGGAAGAAGAAGAAAGTCGTAGATGATCCCGCTGAGATGGACGTCAAAATTGTGCTTGGGTCAGAGGGGGGGAGATGATGGGTGACTCTAGGGTTGGAGGAGAGGATTGATTAATTTCAAAAATGAGTGAAACCAGAGAGAGGGATCGTGCAACTCTACAGGGAGAAAAAAGGAAATTTACTTAAGCCACATCATGTGTGCAATGGATGCAACCAAACAGTGGTTGCTACGTAGATTTTTTCATCTGAAAAATGTGGCTATAGTGAATGATCTATGCTTGTTGGTCAAACGTTGAAATCTTTGTGATCAATACGTATTACTTTTATATATTTCTTATACATTTCACTAATGTAGTGAAATTCAATGATTATTTTATATTAAAAAATAATACAATTAATTATATCAATTTATATAGAAAAAAAAATACACAAAAGGAACTGCACAATCCATCAACTAGTTAACAGACTTTATACATTTATAAATTAAAATAATATATTTTTAAAAATTTTAGCTTGACTTTTATTTTGATTTAATATGTTTAAATATTTTAAAAAATATTATTTTATTAAGAATAATAAATTAACGGTGATTATATTGCTCTTATTTATTTTATTTAATATATTGACCCTTATCGTTTATTATTAATTTTTTATTATTAGTACTGTTTCACCCGATTCGAATGGGTCACAAATTTTACTTTTGACTCAACCCGGATTTATTTCGGATCAGAATAAATATTTTTTAATCCAAAAAGCCGTCCTTTTGAATTTACGACCCGAATCTTGTTTTGAAAAAAATCGGCATTTTTTACCCGCTTAAGCATTTAATTTTTTTTATTTTTATCTTATCCAAAGTTTAATGATGTCATTTTACACATATTTCTAGTAATTAGGATAAATAGTCCGGCATGGGTCGGGTCGGCTTGGTAGCTTTAGAAACATAATTGCACTTTTTTCCCAATTTTCAAACCGTTTCTTATCGGGTCGGTCATCCCGTTTTATTGTATGCTTCTACTATTATTATTATTTTTTTGTTTTTGAGAACTCTTAAACTTTTTATAATTGATTATCTTTGCTTTAGCTTTTATCTCTTGTCCGTAAAAGGAAACAACCTTTTGGTTTAGAATGATATAAAAAAATAAAATAAAATATAAAGGTTGATAGGTTTACTATCCTCTTACCACTCTTTAAATCATTAAGTCACAAACTGATATGACTTGATATGATTCTTCAGATTATAATGTTACTTTTATTGTAAAATAGATCTAACAGATCAGATGAAATCAAATTAATTTGTGAAATTATTTTCATATATTTTTTTTTATAAATGTAGCAGTACTCTTGTATAAATAAACGACTTTTTCTACGTGGAGACAACTTCTTTTCTTTTTAATTACATAAGAGAATATAGATTATTTAAAAGTCTAATGCGCATAAAGAGATCAATACATTTCATCAATAAATACAAGCTTATCTATTTGTTTGAGATTATTAAAAACCTATCAATTGATTCTCACATAAAAAGCTTCGCTTGTTTTATATAGAGGCGATCATGATTCCTAACAATAGTAATGGGAAGGACGTTTTCAATGCTTAGCTATTATTGTAAACTCAATATTAATGACTTTGTCAAGCCAACATTTATTATTTTTAAGATACGTAATGGCTAATGCTAGCATGCATAAATTTTAAATGAAATTCACAGCATATGGTCCCATGATATTTAATATTATTTGAAAAATTCAATTTATTTCTTGAATCAGTAAAGCCTAGGAAACCTTTAGGCCCAGTGGTTACACAATTCAAACAATCACATCTCATCTTATATAATCATTACAATTTTTTCAAAATTTCATATAAAATATTATAAACAATTTAACTTGTTCAAATTTCAAAACAAAAATTATATTATAATAATATTTTATTCAGTTTTTAACTTTTATCTCATCTCATCTGTGTAACCAAACAAAACCTTAGACATAGCATATAATTAAAGGAAAATGCTTCTCCCACAAAAGTGGCCACCAATTGACTTTTTTATTTTTAATTTTTTTTTTACTCAATAGTTAAGTAAATATTTTTTAATGAATTTGTAATTTTTATTTTTTAAAAAAATATTTAATGAGTTTTAAAAAACATTTGAAAATATAAAAAAAGATAAAAATCTTTTGCCTATTGGTAACTCTCTGGAATCCCTACGTGGGAGTAGCACCCCCCATAATTTAGAGCATTGGCATTACTTTCATTAAAAGCTTAGCCAAATATAAAATATGATCATGAATTTACCCAAAACATAATTGCATTGGATTAGCCGAAAAGATGTATGGGTAGTTTTGAGCTATAGTAAAATTATGAATTTCTTCAAATTTGAAGGGTTACTATTTACCCATCAAATATTTATTTTATTCAAATTTATTCTCTTATTCTCCTTTTTTATTTCTTGGGTTAGACTTGTGGCTGTTTTGAAGATTATGCAATTGAGATAATTTGATACTATTGGAACAAAAAGAAACCGTTAGTTTGTTTGATCTGGCTATGTTAAAATATCAATCACTCAAGTTTGTTTCTTGTTTATACACTGCCATTTTCTATCACATTAACTCCCATCATTTGTTACTTTTAAAAATTATCAATTTAAATTATTAATGTAAATATAATTAAAGTAATTGTAAAATATAAAAAAAAAAGATTAAAAATATTATTATTAAAAAATATTATTATATTATTATTTTAATAAATTTAATAATTAATTTAATATAGAGTTATGAATAAGAAGATTTTCAATTTATGAAAAAATATATTTTTTTTATTAAATTTAAAAAATAAGTTTGATGAAGTTAATGTGAATGGTCTAAAAGGTTAATAAATGGGTGCCGAGGCAACCAAGAAAGTGGCATACGTCGGAATTCTCTGCGGCCCCCACCAACCATTAACGCACAAAACGGCCTTTCGAACGATGTTGTCTCGACACTGTACTGCCTTTACTTCCCCCATATAAAGTAACCGACACTCTCTCTTTAGTTGTTCTGGAGAGATTCTTAGAGCCCAATTCGCTTAGAAATCATGAACTTGCGGCGCGGTTTTCGGCTGCTCTTGCAGCAGTACGCGGCACTTCTGAAAAAGAACCTCCTGCTCTCGTGGAGGAACAAGACGGCGACGTTCCTCCAGCTCTTCTCTTCCTTCTTCTTCATCTTCCTCATGTTCTGCATCCAGCGTGCCATCCAGGCTCGCTACGTCTCAGCCACCTCCTTCAAGCGTGTCACCGATCCCAAGCCCCTTTTCTCCACCCCGATCCCTCCCTGCGAGGACAAGTTCTACACTAAGGTCCCTTGCTTTGACTTTCTGTGGAGCGGAAACGAAAGCGCCGCTGTTCGGAGCATTGTGAATGGTATCATGGTAAATAATCCTGGGAGGCCGATTCCTTCAACGAAGGTAGGTGTCTAACTCTGTTTGGTTGCTGAGAAAAACGATGAATGGAAATTAATCATCGGATAATACGTATCATTTCGAAGCCTTTAATATTAATTAGAAAAACTGGACTTCAACGAGAGTTAGCCGCATTTGGATGCGAAGAAAGCGAGCGGAGAAAGGAATTTCGAGTGCCATTCCAATCATCTTCGGATAATACGTATCACTTCGATGTCTTTAATATTAATTAGATAAGCTAGACTTTAATGAGAGTTAGACGCATTTCGGATGCGAAGAAAGCAGCGGAAAAAGGAAATTCGAGTGCCATGGATGTTTATTTTCTATTCTTATTGAATGTGGAAGTTTCGGAGTTTTGGTTCTGTTTCCCTGAATTCGTTCGTAAAATAGATCTCGTGTTAACGAAGCCAGTTGCCTGGTCGGAAAAGAAATGAAGAATTTTGAGTGTCATTGTTCAAAAAGACGGGAAAAGAAAAGAGGTACGATAATCGAAATGAAATTAAGCCAGTTTACCAGCTAGATACAAATAGAACTTTCAGATTTATTGAGATTTTTGTCATTGTTTGGTTGCTGAGAATCTACATGAAAGGACAAATTCGATGAAAAGTGAGTCTTCAATCCTATCCTTTAGTTGCAGCTCAATCGTAAATTTGAGTGTTTTTCTGAAATTTTTGGAGTCTTATGTAAATTTGGTCCAAAATTTAATAGATTTGGAAATCTTGGTTTGGGGTTAGTTGAGGAGGTGAGGTTTGAACAAAAGGCAAATAATATGGACGATTCATAAGGTGGAAGATCGTAAAAGCCATTCTAAATGGTTTCCTTTGTTAATACAGGTTCAATCATTTAGAACACCATATGAAATAGACGCATGGCTGTTTAGTAATCCGATGAGGTGCCCTGGAGCGTTGCATTTTGTGCAAAGAAATGCTACTGTCATTAGCTATGGTATACAGACTAATTCTACTCCAGCTGCAGTGCGAGGGAATTATGAAGATCCAACGTTTAAATTTCAAATACCACTCCAAATTGCCGCAGAGCGTGAAATTGCGAGATTTCTGATTGGAGGTATTAAATCTGAGTTCCCGTTTAGAATTTTCTTGCCACACGATTTATTGCTGTGATCTTCACTTCGAAATTTGGCTATATGTACCACTAATTCAATGACTCTTTGCTTGTTCAGATCCAAATTTTAACTGGGTTGTTGGATTTAAGGAGTTTGCACACCCTGCCGTAGAGATTTTCTCTGCAGTTGCTACGGTGGGACCAACCTTTTTCCTTGCAACTGCCATGTTTTCTTTTGTGTTTCAAATTAGTTCTTTGATCACAGAGAAAGAGCTTAAACTTCGCCAGGTATTGACGTTCTGCGGTCTGAAGTTATAATAAGATTAACATTGCCGTCCCTTATGCAGAGTTATTCAATTTTTCATTTTTGATTCTTATCCCAACAGGCAATGACTATGATGGGTCTTTATGATTCTGCTTACTGGCTCTCATGGCTCACGTGGGAGGGAGTTCTTACATTTCTCTCCTCTCTTTTCTTGGTTCTCTTTGGGATGATGTTTCAGTTTGAGTTTTTCCTGAACAACAGTTTTGCAGTAGTGTTCCTCGTGTTCTTTCTTTTCCAACTCAATATGGTAATAGACCTGCAAGCCCTATAGATCATTTTTTTAATTTAAACTTATTAATGTTAATTTTGGTTCTTAATTGATCCAACCTGTTTCAAATATTGTAACCAATCTGTCTTTCTAACTTTTGATGCTAGATTGGCTTTGCCTTCATGCTGTCAGCCTTCATAAGCAAATCATCTTCATCCACAACAGTGGGTTTCTCCATATTTATTGTTGGCTTTATGACTCAGGCAAGATTATCTTTGAATATCTCTATGGAAGGAGCTTTCGGTATGCTTGTATGATATGTTTTCCTTTTGTCCTTGCAGCTTGTAACAGTATTTGGGTTTCCCTACCATCACAACTTCTCTAGCACCGTAAGATCTATCTGGTCGTTATTCCCACCTAACCTTCTTGCTCAAGCTCTAAATCTTCTTGCTGGGGCAACTTCAACCTCTCAAGATGTCGGGGTTAGCTGGAGTGGACGAGCCAAGTGTGCACCAAATGATACTGAGTGTTTAATAACGATTGTATGTAAGGATTTCAAGCTCAAAGCCCGATTATGACATAAATAGATCCCAATATACATTCTATGATTGAGATACCTTTCTCTATTCTCCCCTTTCTATTCCTTATTCTTTTTTTCCTTTCAAATTTAATCTAATAAGCTGAATCACTACAGACAAAATCATTTTGTATATCTTGTCCTCTTGACAGGATGATATTTACAAATGGCTGGTTGGTACATTCCTAGTGTGGTTCATATTGGCTATATACTTTGATAATATAATCCCAAATGCATCTGGTTTAAGAAAATCAGTGTTGTACTTCCTAAACCCTGGCTATTGGCTAGGGAAAGGTGGAAGCAAAGTGAAAGGTAATTCAGTTTGATCTCCACTCTATGCTCGTGAGTTATTTTCATTGTCCGGAATTATGACTGATGCTTTTTTACCGCTTCTCTCATCATAGAGGGTGGCATTTGTAGCTGCATGGGTTCAGTCCCACAGCAAGAGCATATTACTCCTGATGATGGAGATGTCCTTGAAGAGGAAAACATGGTAAAACATCAAACACAGGAAGGTGTGGTTGATCCAAACATTGCTGTTCAGATACGTGGTCTTGTAAAGATATATCCTGGGACTAGGCAGTTTGGTTGCTGTAAATACAAGAAGACTGCACCCTACCATGCTGTTAGGGTAAGGACCTATTTCCAACTTTAGTTTTGGTCAAGTTGAGGGAGTAAACAAAAGCTTTTTGCTTATGTCTTGTCATGAGTTGTAAGCCTTTTGTTCATATCTATGCATGAATGCAAGAAGACTCCACCATGCTCTTAGCATATGGATTTCTTTCAAACGTTGCTTCTGGCTAAGTTGAGGCAATAAAAGTAAGCTTTTTGTTCATATCTATGTCATTATATGATTGCCCATGAGTTGGTGGAGGGTCCTAGGGTATGATGGTTGTCAAGGAGGATGCTTTTATGACCTAATCAGATATCTTATTTAAATATGCTCCTGTTTTTTCAACAGTTCCTCTTTCTTTCTTTGTTGTTATTATTTTTTGAGAGAGGGATTGGCGCAGCAAGAGTGGGGTAGACCAAATACCTAGCTTATTAGTATCAATCAGTATGTTTGGTTGTTGGCTTATGAGGTTGCCTGTCAAGATCTATTGAGTGGAGGTTCCTGTTATCCATCACTTCTGGCATACATGACATTTGCTGAGGAGTTTCTTCTCATCCAGATTTATGTTTTTTTTTTTTTGTATCACCTTCATCAAAGTTTTTTATTCTTCCAAGTTTCTTAATTGTCATCAAACATCAGTACAAGGCATAAGGTGAAAATAATGATGCTGACCATGGGTAACATTTATGTTTTGGCGGACTCAACTCTGCGAATTTGCAATTTACCTTCAGGCCTTATGGGTGAACTTTACAAAGGATCAGTTATTTTGCCTCCTGGGGCCCAATGGAGCTGGAAAAACTACAACAATTAATTGTTTGACTGGCATTACACCGGTGACTGGAGGAGATGGTGACTCTCTCTCGCTCTCTCACTCTCTCTCTCTCTCTCAGTTTATCCCATTAAAATACCTCCGAGAAGAATTTAAAATTTGAATATGCCCCATTAACAGCATTGATATATGGAGATTCAGTCCGAAGCTCAGTTGGCATGTCAAACATACGAAGAATTATAGGAGTTTGTCCCCAGGTGACCCCCACTCGTGTGTGTAGTTTGCCCAATTATTTCAGTAATATGCTATTGCCTAAGAAAGATATAAGCTAACCTTTTGATTTAATCTTTTCACAGTTTGATATCCTTTGGGATTCATTATCTGGTCAAGAGCACCTCCACCTCTTTGCTAGCATTAAAGGCCTACCACCATCTTCTATCATTCTGGTACACATTTTGCAAGCAAAAGGGTATTTCACCTGCATTGTTCCTTATCATTGATTGAAGATTCAAAACACATTTCATCATCCCAGGAAGAGCATCCAATTCGATTTATATGTGAAGATGATAATCTGTTGTTGATGCTCGTGTTCATTCTTATTAAGATAAATGATTCTACTTGAATGCAGATGGCTCAGAAGTCATTGGCAGAGGTGAAACTCACTGAGGCGGCCAAAATGAGAGCTGGAAGTTACAGTGGAGGAATGAAGCGCCGACTCAGTGTTGCAATAGCCCTTATTGGTGATCCAAAGTTAGTCATTTTGGATGAACCGGTATGAAGATGGGGATATATTCACTCAGATATTTATTGACTTTCTATACTTACGCATTTTTCCCTATAATCGGCAGACAACTGGTATGGATCCAATAACGAGAAGACATGTGTGGGACATAATAAACGATGCAAAGAAAGGGCGTGCCATTGTTCTAACAACACATTCAATGGAAGAAGCTGACATTTTAAGCGACCGCATAGGAATCATGGCCAAGGGTAGGCTTCGTTGCATTGGAACCTCAATCAGGTTGAAGTCACGGTTTGGCACTGGCTTCATTGCTAATATTAGCTTCTTGGGTAGCAAAAATGGTCAAACTCCTCCGACTCATTCTCCTTCCAATGAGGCTGCAGATTCTACAATTCATCATGAGGCTGTGAAGGAGTTCTTTAAAGATGTATGTTAAAAGTAAATAGATCAAAGTTTTTCTTTAACATACAAAAGGGTTGGTTTCTGACTAGGGAATGTTTTGACAGCGATTGGATGTAGTGCCAAAAGAGGAGAATAAAGCCTTTCTGACTTTCGTGATTCCTCATGATAGAGAGAGGCTTTTGACGGTGAGGATCTTTTACATTATATTGGGCATCTATTCCATCTAAAGCTATCTTTTATCATGTATATAATTATTAGCATCGTTATGGATATGGATTAATATCTGAAACTGAATTGCATTTTTTCCACTGATGCAACTTCAAAAGTTTGAGCCTCAAGTCACAACTTACTATCCTTGTCTCTGTGAGGCAACTGGAAAATTCTAATGACACTTGGTCAAAGGCTGACTATCCTATATATTGCATTCTTTGAAATGATACTTATAACAAAATCCAGCTGGAGAAAGATCGCATCAACTTTATTTTCATATTCATTGAAACAATCATGCTAAGCAACTTAGGTTTTACTTAAATGTTCATGTTTCTTTTTACCTCTTATTATCCTTATTTTTTTTTCTTATGTATGCATAAACCTGGACAGAAATTTTTCGAGGAGCTCGAACATAGAGAGAGAGAATTTGGTATCTCTGACATCCAACTTGGTCTTACAACTCTGGAAGAAGTTTTCTTGAATATCGCTAGGCAGGCAGAGCTAGAGAGTGCGGCAGCTGAAGGGAGGATGGCAACTCTGAGTCTAACATCTGGAGCCTCAGTTCAGGTAAGTGTAATATAAACGTCGACTGTATATTTTGCTATAGCAAGGGACATCAGTAGAACAGTTTCAGACTCATTTTGTACACTCCTATCTTATGAATGTGATGATTTCACAGATACCTTTAGGAGCCAGGTTCGTGGGGATTCCGGGTACGGAATCTGGAGAGAATCCTAGAGGGATAATGGTAGAAGTGTACTGGGAGCAAGATGATTCTGGAACCCTAGGCATTTCGGGCCACTCAGCTGAGATTGCAATTCCACCTAATGTTCAAGCAATGCCCTCTACAACGAGTTCTGGAAGAAATTCCTTAGGCCAGCCAGGTCCAGTTCATGGAATTGTTATTGATCCCAATCAAATTGGTATTACCAATTAGTATTTCTATTCTTTTTTTTTTTTTTTTTTTTTTTTTTTTTTGGTTCATCATCCCTGGTTTGACGGAAAATAATATTCTTACCACTCCACTACAACTCATTTACTACTCTTTTATATTTGATTTTTTTTTTTTACTTAATGATTAAAGAAATGAGTATTAGTAAAGTTATATTTTTTTTTTATTTTTTCTTAGTGATTAAGAATGTTAAAAAAATACTTTAAAGAAAGGGGAGTTAAAAGTCTCATGAACTTCATTTTTCTTTTGCTAATTCACAGACACGTTTGTGGTTCCTAGACTGAATTTTATGAGATCAGAGTCAAACAATGACCGATGGTCCCAGAGGCCGAGCTTTATTATATCTAGAAACTGTCCTTCCAACGACCGGTACTTAGAACTGATTGACTGAACTTCACCATTCATTAAGTACACGTTATTAGAGCTCAGCAAACATGAACTAAGGTGCAGCTCAGATCATAGCCACTAAGCAAACATAGTAAGAAGATTCAGAAAGCATGTCAAGATCAACCCCACAGTTCAGAATTAAAGTATGACATAATACATTCCAAATCCTATGATGTACATTCACACACAGACACCCCAAATGCAGGAAAATCAGTAAAGGCTCTTGGCCCGACACAACACTTCACTTACAGTCACAGTTCGAGTCTCAGAACACTTACAACACACAAAAATAAAATAAAATAAACAAAATACTCCAGATCGATGGTTAAAACAACTTAGCTCCTTGCTTCATCACCAAGTTTTGTGTTAAAACTTCTGAAGACCCGATTCTGTTCAGAAATTATCTTTTCCATTCGGCTTGGATTACCTTCGCTGCAAAATCAAACACCAATACACTCAAGTTTTAATGTCTCAAAAAGTAAATACACTCATTTCCAGAAAATGATGCCCAGCTTTCTTTTGCTGTCTTTCTAACTGATATTGTACTTTTTTTTTTTGGGGGGGGGGGGGGGGGGGGGGGGGGGGGGGGGGGGGATCAAAGGTTTGATTTGAAACATCACTAGGCTTCAGCTGAAAAAACATTCGAAATGGTAGCCACATTAGTTTGGCATGAAGAACATTATAATCTGCATTATTGCAGAAGAGAAAGCAATTGCACCTGAACTGATGGCCCAGGTATGCAAACTCTCTTTACCTTTTTTTATATAGGTAAGTATCCTACGTCTCTTTACGTTTTACCACCAAAAATAATTTCCATTAAAACTTCTTAAGAGTACTTTTCCGAAAAGAATAAAATAAATATGAAGCACAAAGATCCTAAGAATCAGAAACTATATTGGGAACCAAACCCATCATACCATTTCCATCTCTTGAAGACAAGAGAGATCTGTCGCTTTTATTTCCTGCTTTCCCACCTGCTTGCGGCCTCTGCGTCCTTGGGGATTGTGAACTGATTTTACAACTAGTCGAAGATGGTAGAGAATGGCGCCTTGTGATGTTATTTTTCTCAACCCCATCTTGTCCAAACCGTGGAGAGCCTTGAATTCTCAGCTTTGCCTTTGCAGACTCCGTTGCTTGCATATAGCTGGGCAATGTTGGACTGTTCTGTGACCCATTCTCAGTACGTTCTTGCTTTGTGGTGACAGAAGCTTTCCGGTTGGATTTCTGGTTCTCGTTTGTCAAATCTTCCTTTTGGCTCTCATCTCCATTTGTTATGGAAATGTTCTCATTTTTAACCCTGCTCTCTATTAAAATATCCGACTCTGGAGTAGCTTCCTCACCAGAGTTAATTTTATCTTCACCACTCGCCTCTGTCAAATGCTTTGATACCATTGTAGCTTGATCACCATGCGGTAAATCAGATAACTCTTTCAGCACCAATGGTTCAGGTGTTTCCACATCAGACCTTTTGGATGTATTCAAGCTTCCCTCTCTCTTCATTTTCTCACCAGAATTATTAATTCCCCGTCCTAAAACGTCATGGCTCAAATTGTTCAAGGCCTTTTCCAAATTCTGCTTAGGTTTATCGGTTTCAACCTCTGGCTGGACAGAGTTCTCTACCACAGGGTTATGAACCTTTCTCAAATTACGTTTGACCTTTTCCAGCTCATTTTGTGGATTCTCCTGTACCGAATCTACTGAATGGTTTGAGACTTTCTTCAAGTTACGTTTGGGTTTCTCAGATTCAGAGGTTGCCTGCACTGAGGCACTGTCCATATGTGCAGCAGGAATCCTCCGGGTACTGCGCCTTGACTTGGCTAATTGAACTTCAACGTTTGGCCCACTTCCCTGCTTTCTATTAGATTTTGTGTCTATGATTTTCTTTGGTTGAGGAACTGGTCTCCAAAAACGGGATGACGACCAGCTTTCTAACCAGTTTGAGACTGAATTTGGTTCCGAAGAATCATAATGTAGGTGCAGAGGCATGACAGCTGGCGATGAAGCAAGGAGCTAAGTTGATAAACCAAGCAGTCAGATTACCAATTCAAAAGCATACAAAACAAAGTGAGAGGACAATTAAACAGTAATGCTGCCCTATCACAGTGACATACAATAATTCTAAGATTCCTCAAAACTGAAGTTCAATATATACTTGAAAACTGTATATGCTTCAGGTTGATTTAAAATAAGAAAATGGATATAAAAATCGATATGTATATGCTGCCATAATCACCTTCATCCCCAATTCCAGATGTAAACAAATACATAGTTACAAACTACAAACTTCTACAAATATTCCCAGATGAAAAGGCTCAACCTATAATGAAAGTGAGAAAATTTATAGAACACAGCTTGATGTTGTAGGTTTCATCCAATCGTGTACTGGAGTCCACAATTGTTTAAGAATATATGTAGCCAAATTCTAGGGCCTGATTTAATCTTTATCTAAAAATCCATTTCCGATACAATAGATAGATCAAAGCTTAACATCCAACATATTTTGGTTGCCTTCATGCCATACTAAATTGTTCTCATGATAGCTTGCTAACTTAAAGGACAGGCACAGGACAAATGTACGACATGATGTTGAACTCACCTTACGAATAAAAGCATTTGCAGAATGCTTTGCAATTCGGGTGGAAATATCAACTTCAACAGGAACTGCAGGCCTGCTTTCCTGATAGATTGCGTAAGGAATAATAATTATGAGCAGAAGCATAATTACAGCCATTTAAAAGCAGCTAGCTTAACCACATTTACCTTAACCTAGAGCCTTCTAGGCAGCCCTTGATACTGTTAATTTATTTTCCTTATCCACCATTGATGTATGATAATAGCTTAAAACAAAAGAACAATGAGACTTTTTATTTAAAATGATTTTTAGAACATTCTTTAACATTAGCCATGAAGAAAAATTGATCCATTGGTCTTCTTTATAAGTAGCAGAGATTAATGACAGCTCCAATTTCTCTACAAAAGTTAGTAAGGTACCATACACTTGTCTTGATAAACCAAGGTTGATTATTTACCAGATTAGTTTCATTTTTTTGGGACCATACATGTGAGTCAACACCATTTTGAATGCACCCAAGCTGCCTATCAATTAAAGCTTCTACTTCAATTTAAAATAAAAAATGCCCCCAAGCCAAAGGGCTTGAACATGGTGGAATCTTGGACCTCCATAAACATGGCCTTTACAGTCAAGTCGCAGACATATTTGTGGAAAGAAAATCCTAGCAGAAAGAATGTCCCATATGATATAAACTAATGAATGATACCCATAGTTACTAATTGACCACTCACAGAAACAGAAAAAAGAATTATTACCAGAGGCTTCACCAGACTCCACTTTTTATGCACTTCAAGCCCCAGATCAGAATGTCTGACCCTTCTTCCACGAACAACAGCCTGAAACTTGACAATGCCCAGCATACAGCACAGTGTAGCAACAGCTTGCCTCCTAACCAAGTGCCCCCGAATAAGTGCCTGCAACCTTATTATGCCTTTGAGGGCCCTAAATGCACGGCGAGCCTTCACATAATATGCTCAATTAGTGCCAAAATAATTACAAATATTTTTTTTATAGGTAATCAAGAAGTTTTATATATAAGAAAAGAAGGTATAGCTCAAGTACACAGGATGTATACTTGAGAGGTACTTAACTAGAGTTTACAAGAAATAATTACAACTATACCAAGAAAAGATAAAATTATACAGTATCGGCATAAATGGACAAATTGCATAAGCTAAAAATTATTTTCTCAGTCAGTTTGCTGACATATAAACAAGATGAAGCAAACAAAAGGCAGAGTTGACCAACCACTAGGATAAGCTCTTTATAGAAAATATGCCAACTTATGGAAAGAAAGGGGAAAAAATTCTTTGGCTGAAAGGAGCACGAGTAGCTAATCTGTATGCCATAAAACTACTGGGGAACGAGTTTCAGCAATTAGGTGAGGCTACCTCCAGCATGGAGTCAAATATAAGATGCATGTGGCACTCAAACCTCTCTCGAACCAGTGGACAATCAATAAAAAATTACCCTGGAAAAATTATCATCACTAAAATTCTTATTTACTGAACAGAAAAAATTGCCCTGGAAAAATATAATTTCTAACATCGTATGACTAGCTGGGATTTTCTCCAGGTAGTTAGGTGTTTGAAACCGAGTTCAATTCCACCAAAGCCCTCAAGACGGGCCTTGGAGGACTTTGGTGAGTAAATAATGCATTAGACAAACCTCTTTAATCGGGGCCATACCTACTCCATCAAGGCTAAAATCTAAAATGACAGAATTAGTTGGGTAAAAGAGGTGCGTAAATGAGATAGACTTGCAATTCAAAGCCCAAAAGAAAGTGATTTGGAGTCCAACATGAGTGAAAAGAAAGAACAGCACTGCTGGAACTAAAATGTATCCAACATCTAACACATAAAAGCAACAAGTGTGCATCAACTGTAAGTTACCGTTTTTTAACTATAAGTTACCCTGAAAAAAGCTTTTTTTATAAGTAGTTACCCTACAAAAGTAATGCAGTTATTTGAATATTTTGTTGACTAGCTGGGGTTTTCTCGAGGTGATAGCATTACAAAACTCACGACCATTGCAGGTGTTAGAAACCTTGAACTCAATTCCACCCAAGCCCTTAAAAAAGGAAGACTCCAATAGAAATAAGTGCCCACGATAGTATTAATTCAGCAGAGAAATACCAATGATCCACCATTACAGTATTACTTCAATGAGAGAGAATTACCAGATAACCCCTAAAAGCAGCCTGTGCCTTTGTTGCAGCTTCCTCCAGCCTAATATTCTCAGGATCATGTGGTTCATATTGGGGTGTGGATCCTCGTGCATCTGCCTCTAGATTCCCGGGCAAAATTTCCCCCCCATCATGTGATGAATTTGTGACTTCCTTGTTCTCCTTTTCTACCTTCCCTTCATGTCTTCCAACAGCTCTGGAGGTAGGATATGAAACCACAGGCAGATCTAAACCCAAGTTTCCTACCGATGTCTTGGCAGGAACCAAGACTTCTTTTTCACTTGTAAGTTTCTACAACAGATTTCTCAGTCAGAATATTAGGACTTCTGTATAATAATTAGATAACTGAAAGAATGGTGAGATCTACTTTTGAAGTTTATAATTCAAACTGGGAAAAAAAATCATTCATAAATTTAGAATGCCCATGTTAAATTTATAATGCCTATTTTAACAGCATAACCTATCAAGAATTTGACTGGCCGCCAAACACAGCAAAAGCAGGTGAAAGAACATCAAAATCCAAATTCTCAGCAGGAAGATCAAAGTCTTGTCATTCAAAATATGATACTTCAGTGTAGCACCAATTTAACATGAAACTTAGTTTGAAGCTAAAGTTCTTTAAATACAGTCTTACTTTTTCTTTTACATAATCAAGTATTCTATTAAAAGGAAATTCCAAAGGTGTAGCCCACAGAAAGTATACAAAATAAACACCTATCTAGAAATAGAAAAGTAGGCAAGTAACCATGAAAACCCAGCCCATTAAATTCTAGAGGCTGCCAAAAGGAACAAGGTATTGAAAAAGAGAGTTTTAAGCTCCTCCACCACCCACTTGTGAACCTAAAATCCAATCTTACTATTTGCTATGGGTTTAGAAAAGCCCATACCAACAGAATACATGTTCTTATTATGCCACGGAATGAGGATCTGCAGTCGTATTGGTGACTTACAATGTTATAGTCCAATGCATAAAAGTATATGTAATCTTTGTAGTAAATGGCTAAAGTATTACCTCTCTCCCTTTCGAAATATTAGATTTGGATGACTTCTTCCCAAACAGTATGGTTTTGATCCACTTCCCAGGTGATTTTCCCATTGCAAGAAAGCCAGTACCCGAAATCACGAGAAGCTGAATCCCACTCTCTGCGTTTTTTTCATGTGAGAACAGCTTATACACAGGAAATGATACACTGTAATGCTAAAAATACATAACGCCATGCAATATCACTGAACCAAGTATGACCACCGTGTTAATTTTCGTACACATTTTTGGCGCAATGTCACTAGTTATTGGGTTGAGGCGACAACTATTTACTACGTTTTCTCAAAACAACTAAAACAAAACATCAAGAAGAGACTTTTAGTAGATCCAAAACAACTAATCAAAGCACGTAGATCTCCTCAGCTCACCAACTAACAAACTAAGCCAAAATGATGAATAAGGAGATACTTAACATCACATAAACAAAATATCGAGTGAATGGATCAATTTGAAGAAATTACCTTAAAACAAAAAAAATACCAAATAATTTTTTTTTCCTTTTTCCAAGCATTCTAAATCAGTAAATAGTGTAGCAAAACATAAGGAAAAAATATTATAAACAAAACAAAAAAGTGAATCATAGTGTTTCGACCAAACCTAAACCAAAGTGTAGTAATAATACACCGCCCTCATTACAAAGAAACCCTAGAACCCAGAAGATCCGTTCCGAGCAACAAACAAAAAATACTACGCACATAAAATCTAGACCACGAAACCGAGCACAATACCAACACAAGGGAGATCGAATCAGACCAGATCTGAAACTTACTGGACAAATGTGGCGCTTGTAGACCCCAAATCTACCATTCCTGGGAGCCAAAACGAATCAAACCATATCACAACCAAAAAAGGAGCAAATTTCACTCAAGTTTCTGAAACAAAAATGCCAGAGACTACATATATACAAGTCGAAGAAAGTGAGTGGGAGAGGAAAAGAAAAGGGGCATGCACCATTGAGTGAGAGTGAGAGAGCTTGCAAACAAAGGAAATTCGATCTCAGAGCTCCCACCGATTTTTTTTTTTTTTTTTTTTTTTTTTTCCTTCTCCTTTTTTCTGCTATCGCTTTGCTTTTCTCTGGTCAGTCACTGTACTGTCTCTCTCTTCAGAGCAAAAACAAAAATATACCTGAAATTTGCAAAAAACACATAGATATTATAATTAGCAATAATAAGGTGTAGACGCAACATTTATAGAAACTGTAAGTTCTGATATCTTGTCCGTTATTTTCAATAAGTTTTGAAACTGAACGCTTGATTTTTAAGAACCTAAGGATCGGACGGTCAAGAAAGAGAGTCTGTGGTGTGAGCGAGTACGCGAGTGAGTTGTTAAGAGTAAAGGAGGGGTGTGTTGGGAGTCCCAAGTGCAGTTACTTCGGAAACAAGTGTCCCGGGGGTTCTTTATTCTCAAGCATTTGGAAACTACGAAAGTACCCTCGTACCAAAAACTTTTTACCCTGACGAGCGTGTGGGGAGGCTGGTCGATATGAGCCGTAGGATGGGGAGCGCGTTGGATGACAGAGGATATTGTGGGTGGGCGTGGTAGTTGACGAGGGAGTTTGGAGGGAGAGAGAGGGAGGTGCAAGTAACGGTTAGTTACAGAGGTAAAACCGGGGGAGGTATCGACATAGTTAAGAGAGATTGGAGTCTTTTAACCGTTAAGGGTGGGCGCATGGAAATGGTTGGAGGGAGTGGTTGAATTAATTGAATCCAGTTGAAATGGGTCATCTTCGTTTCCCACATCCACCTCTCCGCATCCACCTCTCCGGGTCCATAACAATTAATACGTCTTAACTCTTAGGCGTGGTTTAGTTATTAAATATTAAATTATTTTATTTTATTTAATTATTATATTTTTAAAATTTTTTACATAAAATATAATAAATAATTTAATTTTTTTAAATTTTAAAATAAAATTAATATTAAAAAATTATATTACAATAATATTTTATTTAATTTTCAACAAAATATCTCATCACATCCCATCTGAACTGTATAACCAAATGAGACCTAGCTAAGGCCTTATCAAATGAGAGAACGATCAAGTTTTGTTACTCATATCTCTACATATTATATATTATATTTTATATTTTTTAAAATTTTTTTATTTTATTCTTCTTAAACTAATTAAATTTTTCTACTAATCATCCATATACTATATATTTAGTATGAGAAAAAAATAAAAAAAATTATATATAATATGTGATGTGTAGAGATGATAAGTAAAATTTTTCTTTTTAATAATGTTGCCCAGATGACTAACACAAGAGGGGGGTGAATTGAGTTGTATTAAAAAAAATAACAATTATAAATCAAATATATAATATAAAATATAAACAAAATATGAAATAACAATAAATATAAAGAGTAAGGGTAAGAGAGAAGCAAACTCAGTATGTTAACGAGGTTCGGCCCCACTGCCTACGTCCTCGCCTCAAGCTACCCCTTGAGGATTCCCGAATTCACTATTCAACCTCCTTCAGGTGGAGATAGAAACCTATTACACCTTTGAACAACACCGCTACAAAGGATCCGTGTAGAACACCCTCTACACTTGCAATCACTTTACACGTGGTGATTCAACTATTCCCTGTGTAGAATACTTTCTACACACACAAGGGTTATACACACCCTTTTTCTGATACAAAAGCTGATAGTGGGTAGGTTATCAGAAAACACTCCTCAACGAGTGAAATAAGAACAATACAGCGCAAGCTATATCTCTCAAAATGAACAAGGATTAAGGCTCAATGTTTAGAGAAGAGAGAATGAAAGCTTTGAATGAATGTTGTATGCTCTCGGTGTTGTGAATGTGAAGCTCTCAAATGATCTATTTATAGGCATATGAGACTTTATATTCAAATTTAAAAAGATTCACATGTCAAAGACAACATCATTCATTTTTTCAAAAAATTCAAATAAAAGGTTCTTCTTTTTCAATTGTCAAAGACAACATCATTCACTTTTTCAAAGAATTCAAATAAAAGGTTCTTCTTTCTCAATTGTCAAAGACAACATCATTCACTTTTTCAAAAAAATCAAACCTAATCTTTTACTTTTGGCATATGACAAAATGAGCACACTTTCATTTTCAAAAAATTCAAACCTAATCTTTTACTTTTTGTATAAGTCTAAAAAAGCATCAATCACTTTTGAAAATATTCAAATAAAACATGCACATGTGAAAGATGACAATCAATCATCTTTAATATTTTCAAAGTTCAACCCTTTAATCAAGGCATGCACATGCAAAAGATGACAATCAATCATCTTTCAAAATTTTCAAATTTAATTTTCAAAAATATTCATGCACATGTGGAAAATGTATTTTAATGCTTTATGATAAAATATTAATTTTGAGCATTAATCCTAATTTCGAATTTTGAAGAGATTTACAACATTACTCTATAATTTTAATGTGAACTTGTTCCCTTCTTGCTCATGCTTGTTTCCTTGATGTGCTTGACTCCATTGTGTAGACAACTTGAGCTTGAGACTTCTTTATTCTTTGAATTCATTTGTTATCATCAAAATCTATGTGTAGATTTATAATCACATGAAACTTGAAATCTTGAGTTCAACAATCTCCCCCTTTTTGATGATGACAAATATTTGATAGAACTTGAAACCTATATTAATACTTAAGCTCCCCCTGAAAATATGCGTTAGTTTTTCAAGCAAAAGTATAAATATAATTCCAAGCAATAACAAGTTTAGCAATTTAAACAATGTTAATGTTCTAGTCTAACACTTCTCCCCCTTTTGGCATCATTAAAAAGGATCCGCAACAAGAAAATAGACTGAAGAAAACGATGCGTTTAATAGTCACTGTAGATAGTTGAAAAATGGAGCCGTCCGTGACCCGACAAGTGCTGCAAAGCCTCGAGGCCTAACTCTATGAATTTAATACGGCTGAAGATTTAAACAATCGCCTGATGTTGTTGACAAACGGGATTGAAGGCTCCGAATTTCTATAAAAAAATGATCATTTTCATCTATCGGATGCCAAAAAAATAATCACTTCTTGACCTGAGTTCTGTTTTTCCACAACGATAGAATGGCTAAGCAATTCTCTTCCACTAATGTTCCAGACTTGAATCAGGAACCCTTGACGCATCAATCATCAATCTTCTCTCCTGAGGCCGTCAATACCATGATAGGAGCAGTGAACCGTTTTTCTAGTAAGGCTGATTCTGAGATTATTGCAGAATCAAGAATGCTCAGTAATCAATATGCTGCCTCTGTTACGATCATGTCTCGAAGGTTAATGGCGAGGGTGAGTGAGATTGATCATCTTAACATGCAAATATCTGAGTTACGACAGAAGCTTGCTAATAAGGATAGTGAGAATAAAAGGCTAAAGCAAGAAAACCAAGAGTTGAAAAAATTTGCAGATTGGTATGCTCATGATCTGCAACCACGAATAGAAGAGCTGGAACGAGAAAGGGTTCAGATACAAGGTCAACATCGGCAGATAACAGCAGAGGTTCATCGTTTACTAGAAAAATAGGGACAATCTACTCTTAATCTCGCTGGCTTAGTAAGAAAACTTTTGACAATGTGTGTCCAGCATATCTTGTATTTCTTTTAACTAAATAAGATTTGAAGAGAAAATAGTTTGTCTTATTCTTTATGCTATCTCTATAAAATCAGTCCTGAAGTTCATCTAATCCGCATCAAGTTTTCATCTCATCTCTATAACTCATCTGCATTCCTTCAGCATTCTCGTTTTAAGCCTTCTATTCTTTTCTCAATGGCTCATTCTTCTAACATTTCTCTAGATCCATCCATGAGGCATTCTGCATCTCAACCTCCTGTTCTTTCTGCAGCTACCATTGGTGCCATGTTGCAGCAAGAAAATAATAATCTGACTAATAAGTCAGATTCTGATGCTATTTATGACTTGGTGAGTCTTGGGACTCGCTACTCTTCCTCTATTGTGGCTTTTTCTCAGCGGCTACAAGCCAAAAATCACGAAGTTGAAAAGCTCAAAGAACAAATTGTTGTACTTCAACAAATTGTTCAAGAGTCTCACACAAGGGAAGGAATCATTCGGCAGAAGAATAAACAGTTGAAATCTTTATTAGATTCTTCATTCCGCTTGCCGGTTCCCATGAATAAGAATGACATGATATTGTATGAAGAGAATGAGCGTCTCAAACATGAGGCTAAGAATCTCAAATTTATGTAAAAGTATTAAAAAAAATCTATCTCTATTTTTATTGACTTTGGTCTATCTTTTAAGAGATATTCATAACATGCATCATACCTATTTCTCTTCTGATCATACATAATCTATCTTCTGGTAAAGGTTTTGTGAAAATATCTGCTAACTGATCGTGTGTGTTTGTGAACTCTAACATTATATCACCTTTTTGCACATGATCTCGAAGAAAATGATACCTTATTTCAATATGCTTAGTTCTAGAATGTTGTATTGGGTTCTTTGAAAGATTTATAGCACTTGTATTATCACATTTGATTGGAATGTGATTATACATGAGTTTAAAATCTTCAAGTTGTTGCTTCATGTAGAGAACTTGAGCACAACAACTACCCGCAGCAACATATTCTGCCTCAGCAGTAGATAGTGCAACAGAATTTTGTTTTTTACTAAACCAGGAAACTAATGCATGACCTAAGAAATGGCATGCTCCACTAGTGCTTTTTCGATCTATTTTACAGCCAACATAATCTGCATCTGTGTAGCTGATTAGATCGAAAGATGTGTGCTTAGGGTACCATAACCCTAGGTTAATTGTACCACTAAGATATCTAAGAATGCGCTTAACTGCAATTAAATGTGATTCTTTTGGAGATGATTGAAAACGTGCACATAAGCACACACTAAACATAATATCTGGTCTACTGGCTGTTAAATATAATAAGCTACCAATCATACCTCGATATATCTTCGAGTCAACTGGCTTAGCGGATTCATCTTTATCAAGTTTAGTTGATGGGCTCATTGGTGTTCCAATTTCCTTAGTATTTTCCATCCCAAACTTCTTCAGTAATTCCTTAATATATTTTGATTGATTGATGAATGTCCCACTTTTTGCTTGCTTAATTTGCAATCCGAGAAAGAATGTAAGTTCACCCATCATGCTCATCTCAAATTCTTCCTGCATAGTCTTAGCAAAAACTTGACATATATTTTCATTAGTAGCACCGAATATTATATCATCAACATAAATCTGAATCAAAAGAATATCATCATTTTCATATTTAATGAAAAGAGTTGTGTCGATTTTTCCTCTTGAAAAACCTTTTTCAATCAAGAAACCACTGAGTCTCTCGTACCAAGCTCTAGGAGCTTGTTTAAGTCCATATAGTGCTTTTGTGAGTTTGAAAACATGATTTGGGGAAATATGATTTTCAAAACCTGGAGGTTGCTCAACATATACCTCTTCATTTATAAAACCATTTAAGAAAGCACTTTTAACATCCATTTGAAAAAGTTTGAAATCTTTATAACAAGCATATGCAAGTAGCATTCGAATAGCTTCTAATCTTGCGACAGGTGCATATGTCTCATCATAATCGATTCCTTCTTCTTGATTAAAACCTTGGGATACAAGTCGAGCCTTATTTCTAGTAATGACTCCAGACTCATCTTTCTTGTTTCTAAAAACCCATTTTGTTCCAATAATAGTATAATTTTTGGGTCTAGGAACAAGTGTCCAAACATCATTTCTTTCAAATTGATTCAACTCTTCTTGCATAGCTAGAATCCAAGATTCATCAAGAAGTGCGTCATCAATATTTTTGGGTTCAATTTGAGATAGAAAAGCAGTATGATTACAAATATTTCTAAGAGATGATCGAGTACTTACACCTTGTGAAGGTTCTCCCAAAATTTGTTCCACTGGATGATCTTTCACAAATTTCCACTGTTTGGTTGCATCTTGTATTAAATTTTGATGATCTTTCCTGATGGCTCCATGTTGAACTTCCTCTATTGCTTTCTCTTTGTTGAGATTGAGACTTTCTGTGTTATTTATACCTTCTGTTTCTTCATCAATAGATTTCTTGGAGAGTGGAGAATTAGATTCATCAAATACTACATGCATAGATTCTTGTACAGTTAAAGTCTTTTTGTTGAATACTCTATAAGCTTTACTATTAGTAGAATACCCGAGAAAAATACCTTCATCAGATTTTGCATCAAACTTGCCTAAATTATCTCTGTCATTCAAAATAAAACATTTGCATCCAAATACATGAAAGTAACCAATGTTGGGCTTTTTCTCATTCCAAAGCTCATAGGGGGTTTTATCTAATTTAGACCTTAACATAACTCTATTTATAACATAACATGCAGTACTTACCGCTTCGGCCCAAAAATAACTAGGCAAGTTGTTCTCATTGAGCATTGTTCTTGCCATCTCTTGAAGAGATCTATTTTTCCTCTCTACTACCCCATTTTGTTGAGGAGTTCGAGGAGCAGAAAAATTATGAATAAAACCGTTTTCATCACAAAATGTTTCAATATTTTTATTAACAAATTCTTTTCCCCTATCACTTCGGATACTTGAAATAGTATAGCCCTTTTCATTTTGAATTCTCTTGCATAACTTGGTAAAGGCATTATGTGCCTCATCTTTATGAGCAAGAAAGATGACCCAAGTATATCTAGAGAAATCATCAACAATAACAAATGCATAATATTTTCCTCCTAGACTTGCAACTCTATTTGGTCCAAAAAGATCCATGTGTATCAGTTGCAATGGTCTAGTAGTGGAAATATGTTTCTTAGTTTTAAAAGAAGTTTTTGTTTGTTTACCAAATTGACATGCATCACAAATTTTGTCTTTAAGAAAATATGTTTTTGGTAAACCTCTCACAAGATCATTTTTTGAAAGTTTGGAAATAAGTTCCATGTTGGCATGACCTAATCTTCTATGCCATAACCAACTAGTTTCATTTTGAGCTGACAAGCAAATAGCATCTTGTGAGGTAATTTCTTCAAAATCAATTGTATAAACATTATTGTTTCTAAAAGCAATAAAACAAATATTACAATCATGATCATTCAAAATAATGCATTTATCCATTTTAAAAGTAACTGTAAATCCTTTATCACATAATTGACTTATGCTCAAAAGATTATGTTTTAAACCTTCAACAAGTAGAACATCTTCAATTATGAGAGAAGATTCATTACCAATTTTACCTATTCCCACGATCTTCCCTTTCGAGTTGTCTCCAAATGTCACGTGTCCTTCTTCTTTAGATCTAAGATCAAAGAACTTAGTCTTGTCTCCCGTCATGTGTCTTGAACATCCACTATCTAAAAACCACTTATTTTTGCTTGTGGATGACTTCATGCATACCTATAAAAACAATTAAAATGATTTTTCTTGGTACCCAAGTTCTTTGGGTCCTTTATTTATTAGTATTAGAAGAAACAGGATTTTTAGGTACCCATATGGCCCTAATAGTCATTGTATGATTTCTTCTAATAGGACAAGTATGATAATTATGACCATTTCTATTACAAAAATTACAAATAGCATGTGACATATATGAAAAACTTGAATGATTATAATAATATCCTTTTTTGACAAAATTATTTTTATGAAAAAAATTTTGAATATTAGTCTTTGAGGTAGAATGATTATCAAAGAAATTTTTATAAGGTTTGTATTTTTGTTTTGGCATATATCCCAAACCTGCCTTGTCAAAAACACATCTTTGACTACCAAGAAGTTTTTCAAAATTTCTTTTTCCATTCGTAAAGTTTTCAACAATATTTTCTAAATCGGTTTTCTTCTTATTCAATTCAAGATTTTCATCTTTCAAAATGATACTTTCTTTTCTTAAAATTTCAATTTCGTTTGTTAAAGAAGAATTTTTCTTTTTCAAAGCAGTATACTTGATACCCAATTTTTCAAATTCCTCATAAATCTCTTCTAAAACATTTTGCAATTCTTCATATGAAGGATTTTCAATATTATCAAGATTTGTTACCTCAATGTCATCTTTAGCCATAAGACAAAGATTTGCTGATTCTTCATTGCTTGCTTCACTATCTGAGCTACTTGAATCATCATCCCATGTAGCTTTCATTGCTTTCTTGCCCTTGTTTCGATCTTTCTTTAGCAGAGGACAATCTGGCTTGATATGACCAGGTTTATTGCATTTATAACAAATTAAAGTGTCGTTTTTACCTGAATCTTTCTTGGAAAACTTTTTGAAAGATTTCCTCGGAGGAGTTCTATTTTTCTTCAAGAACCTCTGAATTCTTCTTGTTATCATCGCAACTTCTTCATCTTTATCGTCATTTTCCTCATCTTCATCACTTTCACTTTCATGAGGAACAGCTTTAAGTGCTAAGCTCTTCTTTGGCTTTCCTTCTTCTTCTCCTCTTTTCAATGTGTACTCATGGGTGATAAGTGACCCGATGAGTTCATTGACTTCGAGCTTCTTGAGGTCTCTAGCTTCAAGAATCGCTGTAACTTTTGATTCCCAACGTTTTGGTAAAGAGTTGAGAATTTTTCTTACTATCTCCACCTTGGAATAAACTTTGCCAAGAGCTGTCAAGCTGTTTATGATGTTAGTAAAACGAGTGTGCATACTAGAAATAGATTCATCATCATTCATCTTAAACATTTCATATTCATGAGTAAGAATATAAATTTTTGATTCCTTGACTTGCGAAGTTCCTTCATAAGTTACTTCCAAGTTATCCCAAATTTCCTTTGCCGTAGCGCAATTCATTATTCTATTAAACTCATTTCCATTAAGAGCATTATATAATAAATTCATAGCAGTTAAATTTAAAGTATAAAGTCTATCGTCTTCACGATCAAACTCTTCTTCTTCCTTTTTGACCTTTACTCCACCAACCACTTTTGTTGGAATATAAGGTTCATTTACAATACATTTCCATATTTTTCTACCTTGAGCTTGAAGAAATATTCTCATTCTAACTTTCCAGAATGAGTAATTATCTCCACAAAAGAGTGGAGGCCGACTACTAGATTGACCTTCACCAAATGAAGCTGCAATGTTAGCCATAAGATCTTAACTCAAAAGATAGTTAATCTTATAATAGAGCTCTTAGCTCTGATACCAATTGTTGCCCAGATGACTAACACAAGAGGGGGGGTGAATTGAGTTGTATTAAAAAAAATAACAATTATAAATCAAATATATAATATAAAATATAAACAAAATATGAAATAACAATAAATATAAAGAGTAAGGGTAAGAGAGAAGCAAACTCAGTATGTTAACGAGGTTCGGCCCCACTGCCTACGTCCTCGCCTCAAGCTACCCCTTAAGGATTCCCAAATTCACTATTCAACCTCCTTCAGGTGGAGATAGAAACCTATTACACCTTTGAACAACACCGCTACAAAGGATCCGTGTAGAACACCCTCTACACTTGCAATCACCTTACACGTGGTGATTCAACTATTCCCTGTGTAGAATACTTTCTACACACACAAGGGTTATACACACCCTTTTTCTGATACAAAAGCTGATAGTGGGTAGGTTATCAGAAAACACTCCTCAACGAGTGAAATAAGAACAATACAGCGCAAGCTATATCTCTCAAAATGAACAAGGATTAAGGCTCAATGTTTAGAGAAGAGAGAATGAAAGCTTTGAATGAATGTTGTATGCTCTTGGTGTTGTGAATGTGAAGCTCTCAAATGATCTATTTATAGGCATATGAGACTTTATATTCAAATTTAAAAAGATTCACATGTCAAAGACAACATCATTCATTTTTTCAAAAAATTCAAATAAAAGGTTCTTCTTTTTCAATTGTCAAAGACAACATCATTCACTTTTTCAAAGAATTCAAATAAAAGGTTCTTCTTTCTCAATTGTCAAAGACAACATCATTCACTTTTTCAAAAAAATCAAACCTAATCTTTTACTTTTGGCATATGACAAAATGAGCACACTTTCATTTTCAAAAAATTCAAACCTAATCTTTTACTTTTTGTATAAGTCTAAAAAAGCATCAATCACTTTTGAAAATATTCAAATAAAACATGCACATGTGAAAGATGACAATCAATCATCTTTAATATTTTCAAAGTTCAACCCTTTAATCAAGGCATGCACATGCAAAAGATGACAATCAATCATCTTTCAAAATTTTCAAATTTAATTTTCAAAAATATTCATGCACATGTGGAAAATGTATTTTAATGCTTTATGATAAAATATTAATTTTGAGCATTAATCCTAATTTCGAATTTTGAAGAGATTTACAACATTACTTTATAATTTTAATGTGAACTTGTTCCCTTCTTGCTCATGCTTGTTTCCTTGATGTGCTTGACTCCATTGTGTAGACAACTTGAGCTTGAGACTTCTTTATTCTTTGAATTCATTTGTTATCATCAAAATCCATGTGTAGATTTATAATCACATGAAACTTGAAATCTTGAGTTCAACAAATAATATCTTCTAATTTGAAAAACGGTGGGAGTCTTATTAAATTTAAAATGAAAATTTAGACAATTCTTGTATTTTATTTTGTTTTAGACTCGATTTTTTTAATTACTACATACAATCATTAGTGGGAGTCGCCATGTAATCGGCATCTCGTGGTGTATTTCAATTAGAAATATATACACATAAAAAAAATAAAAAAATAAAAAGAGGAAAAAAAAAAGGCAACGTTTCACTATTTTTTTTGTTTTACTGTAGAAGATTAAAAATCCTAATACTAAAGCAAATCTCCTCTCTCTCCTTCTCTTAGTTTCCTCGATTTACAAACTAATCTACAATGATTTCCTCTCCCTCCCTTAGTTCACAAATCCACGTATAGTTTATTTTCATTTCTACAGCTCTACAGCCAACTTTCTCCTTTTCTCTCTTTGAGCTTTAACAAATCAACCAGGTGACTACAAACTGCAAGCAATTCATACAAGAACCGACATCCTCCTCACCCAAATCCCTCTCTTTCAAACTCATGTCAGGCAACTCAGCCTGATGCCCATTTCTCAAATTCTGAAAAACATTCCCACAAAAAGCCTTGATCGGAACCTTAATCGACAAACCCTTCTTCCTCTCATCACCATCAACACATTAGCCATCCTTCTTCCCGCCACATATATGAACCTTATCATTGCTATCACCACTGCTCACTTGGCAAACCAAACTCCACAGATATGAACCTTGCCAAGACCATAGAGAAAAATCAAACTTCATTTCTTCCATTTTCATTCATTAATCCATTCTTTTATTTGAATCATATAGCCATATTTCTATCTTTCACAAGCCAAGAATTTAAAATACAAAAAATAAATAAAAGATAAATCTAAAAATGGGAAGAGGGATGAGGATTAAATATAGGCGTAAAAGTTCATTTCTAAATGAACGATAGTCAATTCACGAAGGGAGGAGAACGAAGAGGAGAAAAGATGGGGAAAAGTGAAAACAAAGAGAGAGGGTGGGGAAGAAGATAAGTTTGGGCTATTCGAAATGGGACGTTATGTCCATTTCGAGTGAAATTGTTCGTTTCAGTTTTGTCCACATGTGTACCGACTATGCGGCAATTCCCCCACTCGACTGCAATAAGAGTTTCTAAAATCCCTTGCCCGACTTCTTGAAGAAAAGTTTTTTTTAATTGTAATTAATAAATGTGATTTTTAATAATAAGTGAATTTTTTTAACGTTGTTTAATCTAATTAAGCTTAAAAAGATACTATAAATATTTTTATAAACTCACATACTCGAAATATGGCTCTTTAACCACTCATTTAAGAGTAGGAAATTATGTTAGTAATGTATTTTTTTTTCTAATGAAAGACTTACTTCAAATTGAGTCTTGATTTTCTTGTAACTCCTTTCTACTTTTCTCTTTTTATTAGTGTGGAGAATCTCATATTTTTTTGTCACAGTCGTTGTCTAAGATATTATGTTGACTTCATTTTTGAGTTAGAATTAAAATATGGCATCTTGCATTATTTGCTTATAATTAGAATCTATAAATGATCTGATATAGGTAACTGACTCGTGGTCGAATGTGCTTCCAAGTGTAGAAGTGTCAAGTTGTATTAAGGATAAGTCCAGGATCGTATTCCACAGGGACAATGAGTTATCAAAGCGTATAAGAGATTTGTGAGTAACAAATGAATCAAGTATGAGAAATGAAAATAAAATTTAAATGCAATGCAAGAAGATAATCGAAGTTGAAATTAGAGTTTCTAAAACAAACAAATTAACGAACACTTGGGTTAGGTATGAGACTCTCTTTATTTCGGATTCTAGATAATTTTCTCGATTAACAATCCAATCAAGGCATTGCTAATCGGAAGATACAAATTTAAGCTCAAGTTTTGCAATATTTTCCTAAGGGATTCTCTACTTTACTAGTCAAACACACATTAACAAACAACTGAGAGAGGCCTTGATAGTTTTCAAGCTTTTGTTGTGCCTTACGTCAACAACAAAACAAGAGCAAGAGCCGCAATCTATTTTCAATTTAAATCCGACTAGTAACATAGTAAAATCAACAATTAACAACAAAATATTGCATCGATCTAGAATCCAAAACAAATCAAGTTTCGTTCCACAACCCAAGCTTCAAAAATTAGCTCCACATGATAATTCTAACAACAAAGATTAATCTAAGCAAAACCATAAAAAAAATATGTGAGAAGAAATAAAAATAAAGAAATAAAACCACAAGCTCCACGCCAACTCAACTAAGAACTTTAGGAAAGAAAACTGGGCAACTAAAAAAATAATAAAACTGAAAATGAGTCCTCTGAAATAATAACTGAAAAACACTACAACGTAAAGCAAAAAAAAATGAAACCAGCGCCGCAAGGCCACCGTCTCCCCTGCATCTCTAAAGTAATGAAAAAAACAGCCAAAAGAACAATGAAACCCGAGAGAGAGAGAGAGAGAGAGAGAGAGAGAGAGAGAGAGAGAGAGAGAGAGAGAGAGAGAGAGAGAGAGAGAGAGAGAGAGAGAGAGAGAGAGAGGGGACCTTCCGTCCGAAATGTAAAAGAAAAATTCAAAGAAATAATATACTCCCAACCGAACAATGATCTGAACCAAGAACAAATAAAAAAATGGATTCGACTCCTCAAATTAAAAGCTGCCAACGTAAACGAAAAGAGTAACTAAAGCTAAAAATCTCCCCAGGTCTGTAAACCTCAACCTGAAAAATAAAAGCAGAAAAAGAAAACAAATAACCAGCTGAATGAAAGGTAGAAGAAGCTGCCGAGCAAGAGACAGAGTTCCGTCTCAACCAAAACAGAAAATGAAGCAAAAAAATAGAGAGTTCCGTCTTGAGGTCTAGCTAGCATAAACGAAAAGAACAAAAAAAGAACAAGAAGAAAAAAAAAAAACTAAAACTGCCTTCACGGTCTGAAAGCAAAAAAAAATAAAATCAAACTCCCAGCTTTCGCTACTGCTGTAGCCGAACAAAAAAAACAAAAGAAACAGCAAGAAGATAAACTGCAGCCTAGCGTCTGAAAAACAAAAGAAAGAAAATAACAATCCGAGCTAAGCTACTGCCTCCAAAGCAAGAATACCCCAAAAACTGAGCTACCGAACTCCTTAAGGTCTGAATCGGCACAAAACTAAAAGTCCAGGACCAACTACTGTCTGTGCCGATGGTATGGAATGAAAACTAAACACCGAACGAAAAGAAATAAACAAAAAAACTTGAGGAGTGAGCTTCCACCTGTCTAACCCCTGTCCGTAAAACGTAAACGAGAAAATAAATAAACCGTAAAGAAAAAAAGCCAGCCGTCCGACTACATGAAGAACTGAAGCAAGAAACGAAAATCTGGGACAAGTTAAGGCAAACTAAGAACGAAAAGCAACTGGGAAAAGCAAAAAAATAAAATGAAATCCGAATGAAAAACAGAGCCTCCATCCACATGAAAAAGAAAAAGAAATAAAACTCAGCTCACCCTACTGCTACGCTGAAAAGAAAAGAGAGAAAATAAAATTCTCAAACTGCCTAGCGTCTAAACGAAAAGGTAAAAGCCAAAGCTCCTCCTCTCTGCTGCTACTTCCAGCTAAATAAATAGCTAATCTCCTGCTGCTGCTTCCCGTCCACATGAAAAAGAAAAAGAAATAAAAAGTTCTGTTGTTGCACGTTCAACTTCCATGTGCAGAAGCAAGAAAGGTGAAGTGAACAGCTTGTCTTCCAGCCATGTGCTTGGTTCTATTTATCTTACAATAGTCAGCACGTGTGGTGTGCTGTTGTCCGAAGGCTGCTGTCTACTATAACGTGCTGCGTGTGTGAGCTGGTGTTCTGTCCGAAAGCTGCTGTCTGCTGTAACGTGCTGCGTGTGTGAGTCTACTGCATGTGTGAATCCAAATGAGTTTGTGGGTTTGCATGTGTATTGCATGTTGGTCTGCATGTGTGAGCTGGTCCCACGTTTTCTGCATGTGTGCATTTCGAATGAGTGCTGTCCGAAGTAGTCTTTTTCTGCATGTGTGATTTCTCTTCTCCTGCTGTAGCAGCTGCTGCACATCCGAGTGATCTTGTTGCTGCATGCCGAGTGTGTGCTGTCATTTTGTACAATTCACAGCAAATGTGCAGCTCATGCCGCACGTGTATTGCATGTGTGTTGCATGTCTTGCAATGGTCAGCACGTGTACATTCACAATTGAATGATATCTTTACTGTGTATTACCCAAAGTACCCCTGTTATGAAAGGAATAAAAAATGAAATATTTATTGTCATGTGAAACAATTATATTATAAATCTTTTTAAGCACAAAAATATCATAATTTATCAATTGACTCAAGTATTGTGATCTATTGCATAATTAAGTACTTAAATCATTTTTTATTAAATAATTTATTCACTTAAGTAACTTAATCATACAGTTTTAGTGCTTCATCAGTAACTTAGCCCTTAGGGCTTGGTTGGGAGGTTAGATTTTCTCATCTTATCACAAAATTTTTCATAACTTTTTTTTCAAACATCACAATTTTTTGTAATACTTTTAATTTTAAATATTAAATTTTTTTTATTTAATCATTACAACTTTTTAAAACTTTCAAATAAAACACAAAAAATAATATTACTTTTTCAAATTTCAAAACAAAAATTATATTTTAACTATAGTTTAACTTTATAATATTTTTATTCAGATTTCTCTCTCTCATTTTTCAAAACTCAATAAAATATATTAACTCAAACTACTTTACTACTATTTACAAATTTCTAAAATACTCCAAATGTCCAAACGAGTCCTTTTGTTTTATGGCACCATGTCATTAGATTGTTCTTGCATTATTAATTATTATGATTATTTTAAAATGATGTATTTAAAATTTGAAATCGACCTTTTGTTCACTTATTTTAATCATTGTAGTAAACTATACTGCACAATAAATAAAAAGTTTAGACTTCAACTTTAATATGATATTAATGTTTTGACTTTTCTTTTGTGATAGTTTATTCCTAACATTAATCGACTTTATTTTTTTTCCCTCGACAAGATAGATATTACTATTAATAAAACACAGGTACAAAAGGTTCATAACATGCTTGAAAGCATGCTTTACAAATACAAAATTACGGAGGGGGATTCTTACCACTATGAAAAGGTAAAATGCAAGGGGGAATGGTGGAGATGGGTATGCTTCCTAAGATGGAGTTGGAAGCCGCCCATTGCGCTAGATTATGCGCATAATGATTCTGAGATCGATAAATTTTTTCAGCTAACCAAGCATCAAAAGATGATAGAAGGTAATGTGTGTCTCATGCAATGGCTTGCATTTCCCAATCTATGGCTGAAGTGTCTTTTTGGATTGTATAGATTGCTTGCTTCAAATCTCCTTCTATCCACATTTTCCTCATATTACGATTTCTTGCTTCCTGAATCCATAGTAACACTGTCGTTGCTTCTCCCACAATTGGGTTTGTGTTGAGGATAAGGCTGATAAGTGCAAAGAAGAGGGTACCAGATCCTGTTCTGCATATGTTGGCAGTGGTTGTGCCATTTTTTCTAACAGCTATATCAAATTGTAATATGAATTGATCTTCAGGTAGATGAAAATGAGCAATTTTTAATCTTTTTGCGTTTCTGTCCAGACTGTTGTATGATCTAGGAGAACTTTTGAAATTTTATTAATGAGCCAGGTTGGGGATGGAATGACAGACTCATGAATCACTTCGTTTCTAAGGAACCAGACATTGTCAATGGCTAGGATTGCAAAGATTTGAAAGAGTTGCATCTCATCTTCAAGGATTTTGAGTAAAGCCAAAGGTGTGATGATGGTTTTTATCCATTTGACAATAGATATTGAGTAAATCTTGAGATGTCAATTGACCATTTAAATTGCATCCAGAGTATTCTGATATAGGGGCAATTAAGGATAAAATGATTGATGGTTTCCTCTTTTGTGTGACAGAGAGGACAAATAGATTGTTCCTCATCAAGATTTGTAATTCTTTTCAAAAGACATCGTGTTGGGAGGACATTGTGGGATACTTTCTAGAGAAGGAGTTTTAATCTATCTTGAATTTGAAGTTTCCACAATTTTTTTCAAGGAAGTTCAGTTGAGTGACTGGTAGGCCAAGTAATCATTGTTGCATAGGCAGATTTTATAGAGAAAATACCAGAGTAGTGGTGTTTCCATTAAATTTGTCCCTTGTGTCCATGAAGTTATGGTTGGAGAGTGGAATTTTTTAGATTACCCTCACTGATTTTGAGGAAAATAATGTTTGAAGAAGAATTGTATTCCATCTTTCCTCAAGGGTGAGTTCTGCTACCTTCAAATTTTATTCTCTCTAGTTGGTGGATAGGTTTGGTGCAGGGGTGAAAGATGGGAGGGTTGGGATCCAAGGGTCCAACCAAACTCTTGTAGATGTTCTATTGTTAATCTGATAGCAGAAGCTAGTTTTTAAGAAATCACACTGTTTGAGAAGGCACTTCCAAAACCAAGAGTCTGCTATTTTTGGGATGACATCAAAGAAGTTTGAGTTCTATAAGTATTTTTCTAAGAGAAAAGACTTCTAGATGTTGTTAGGGTCATTGAGAAGGGACCAAACAAATTTTGAGTTTAGGGCCTTGTTGATAAATGAGCAATTTTTTAATCCTAAAGCACCCAGAGATTTCGGAGTACAAATGGAATCCTAAGATTTTGTGAAGAATCCATTTTTGTTGTTTCTTTCTTTTTCCCACCAAAAAGTTCTAAAGAGACCATCTATGTTATTTGACATTGTTATTTGACACTGTTCTGATCAGGGTGGTCCGGCTGGACTGTGAGAGAAGTTTTGATTTCCAGTTTTGAAGTTTACTTTCAATTCTTTTCAAAGTTTCTTTGAAAATGATTTTTTTAGGATCCTATGAAAAGAGATAGTCCTAAATATCGGAGTTTTGTTGGACTGGTCTTGAAGTTTAAAAATTCTTTTATTTCTCTTTTAGTGTTCAAAGGCATGTTGTTGCTAAAGTGGATGGTTGATTTATTTTTGTTGGCAGACTAGGAGGTATACGTATTAATACATTTGGCAAAAGTTTCGACAGTGAATTAGGTTGCTTTTCTAAAGATGATGAGATTGTCCGCAAAAAGGAGGTGAGACATTTTTTAACCTCCTTTGGAAATATTAATGCCCTCCAATTTTTTTTATTCTCTTCTTTTATAATGAGATGTGTGAGAACTTCACTGCCTAGGATAAAAAGAAAGGGAGAAAAGGGGTAGCCCTTACGAAGTCCTCGAGAAGGGTGGATTAGCCCAGTGGGCATCCCATTGAAGAGGATAGAGTAGGAGACTGTTGATCGGCATTCTTTCATCAAGTTTGTCCAGGTGGAGTTGAAACCCAAACTATTGAATATGTTCAGAATGAAGGGTCATTACATATAATCGAAGACTTTTTCCATGTTGATTTTGGCGGCCATTAAACCATATTTCCCTTTCTTCTTTTTAAGGTGATGAAACTTGTGTTGGAATGGTATTATCCTGTATAATTCTACTCGGAACAAAAGCTGTTTGATTTGGCTAGATAATGTTTGGGAGTATTAGTCTGAATCTGTTTGCAAGGATCTTTGCAATGATTTTGTAACAAACATTTGCCAAACTAATGAGGCGAAAGTTTTGCACAATGATTGGGGAGTTAGTTTTGGGTACAAGAGTTATGTTTGGGTGATTCATTTCTTTTAGAAGTTTCCCTTGTTAAAAAAATTTTTGATTGCAACGATCAGATCAGTTTTGATCAGTTCTCAGTAATTTTTGTAGAACAAACCCATGAATCCATCAAGACCAAGAGCTTTTGTGGATAGGGTTTGATTGATGGCTTTGTGATTTCCTCCTTTGAGGGAATTCTACAAAAAAGTTCATTTTCCTAAGTGGTGATTTTGTTAGGGAAGAGGTTTCCCAAATCTTGTGAGATATCAGGATGGGTGGATTTGAAGATGTTGTTGAAATGATCAATGAAATTGGCGGATATTTTGATTGTGTCATTTGTCCATTGCCCGTCTGCTATTTTCAAAGTTTCAATTCAGTTTCTCCTGTGTTTGATGGAAGTGGTTATATGGAAGAATTTTGTGTTAAAGCAGTGGATGTGAGCCAGGTAGTACGAGATTTTTATTTCCATAGAGATTCTTCCTTACGGAGTTGCTCATTGAGGTTTTCTTTAATGGATTCTTCCAGAAGAGTTGAGTTAGGAGTTGGATCGTTTGTTTGGACTTGTGTGAGGCTTCTGATTATGGTTTGAATGTGCCCAAACGAAGTTTTGTTTGAGTTTTTTACAGTTATTTTGGTTACTTGGAGTTTTTTAACAAGAATGAAAAAGGGGTTCCCTTGAATGTGTGAATTCCAAGCATTCTGAATGGTATTAGTACAAGATGGATCTCTCGTCCAAAATTTCTCAAATTTAAAAGATTTTTTGTTGTTTCTAATGTTGGATGTATTAAGAATGATTGGAGAGTGATCAGAAGTCACTCTAGTGAGATTTTGAATAAAAGCATCCGGAAACAATTCGTTCCAAGGTAGTTTAGAAACAGCTCTGTCCAATTTTTCTCTGATGATTTTGGAGCCTTGACGGTTATTAGACCAAGTGTATTTTGGGCCAAAGGGTTTTATGTCAATTAATCTGTTTCTGCCAATAAACAATTTGAGGCCATTGGAGGTGGATGAACTGGCAAAGGGTCTTCCTCCAAAATTTTCACTTTGATTTGTAATTGAGTTAAAGTCTCCAATGGCTACATGGGTCTCGAGAAGGAGTCAATGATATTGTTTAGTGAGTTCCAGAAAAACTACCTATCTTTGAACTATGCTGGATAGTAAATCAAGTTCAGGAGCCAAGGGTGATGGAGAGGATCAGAGTAGACTAATAGAGTTATAATATTACTACCTGAAAATATGAGTTCAACATCCAGATCCAGATCTCCCCACTTCATGGTTGGGGTGATATGAACAAAGTGGGAATATCCTAATCTTTGTCATAGTAGTTTGGAAATTTAAAAAGAGGTGTTCGGACCTAGGTCTTCAATAGAAATGCCTGAGATAAAACTCGAGACAGCTTTGATTATGGCATGGAATGTATGTTTATTGAGGATTTTCATTGAGATAAGTTGCCTAACAAGAGTGTGGTCTGAAATGTTTTGCACTTCTTCCATTTCAGGTATGTAGATGAGATCATCCAGCTTCTGTTTGAGAGATTAGTTGGTCAATATCGGGATCTCGATTTGAGAGTGTATGGGAGTAGAGCGACGGGGAAGGGGGGAAACATAATTTAAGGGCATTTTGGCTCCCTTTCATTAAAAATGTTATTGCAGCAAAAATATTCGTCGCTACAAGCTTTTTCACTTTTTGCAGTGATTTTGTCTACTGTAATTTAAGTGAAAATCACATGCATTTATTTTACAGCAAATTTTTTCGTTGCAATAGGTAAAAAGCGTTGCAAAAGTGAAAAAAGAACAGTGCAGTTATAAAAGTCTGTAGCGTACACCAAAAATATTGTGATTGATAATCAAATGCAGCGATTCCTATTCCAACAAAATTAAAACACTGCAAAAAGTCCAATTTCTTGTAGTGGGATGTTTATCTTTCACAATTGACTTGTTCTTTTTTGGGGTGATGTTGTTTTTTTTTTTTTTTTCCTGTTTCAAGGCAAAAGTTAGGAAGCTGAGAAATATAGGAACCAGTAGAAAGTGATGTTGGGGAAGGTTCAGTGGAATACTAGGTTGGGGAGGGGAGATGAGCTAGTAAATGGTTTAGGATTTGGTAAGAGTTAGAGGAGAGTTAACTAAAGATTCTGAAAGTGGGATCTGGATAGATAAAAGAGATGGAAAGGCTCCTAGGAGAGGAAGTAACTCATAATTGAGAGAGAGCTGGATTATAAGCAAAGAAATATAAGAATTAATTGATTTTATTTTACTTGGATTATGTGTTGGATTAGCACAATGCATACATATACTATTTAATTTTCTAAGAAAAACTTGCTTTTGCTTTTGCAGCATATGATGAAAGATTTATAAAATGAAAAAAATGTTACTAGATTATCATAGACTGTAGAAGATATTTTCAACGAAGTTTTGGAGCATGAATCTGCATATCCTCAAGGACTGGGGAATTATGTCATGCCTATTCTATCATCTTCACATTCATCCAAAAGTTATCCAACTCACTCAACAAGTGAGAAATATAAGAATCATATAGAGGTTTACAAGGAGAAATAGGAGCAATGCAAGGGGCAAAATCTATGCAATCAAATTTCAACAATATAGTAATGAAAAAAATTAAATATAATTATCATCTCTGGGAAACCATGGCACAATCAGATACTAATAAAGAGTCCTAAAGAGACATTTCACTTCACATTTTTAGTTTGCAAAAAAAAAGTTTTATTTGAGTGTTTTTATGAACAATAGTAGATTTAAGTAATGACTTTAATTTTATGCATTTTGATCTATCACAAGAACTTGTTGAGTTTTTTTTTTTTTTTTTCAATATAGATGATTATTTGGTTTTTTTTATTCATGAAGAATGAAAAATTGTACAATCATACATGATGAAATATATTTGTCACTAGGTCTAAAAGCATGTCACCCTTTATGATGATAAGTATTTGTCACTAATTCTAAATCATGGCTTGTCGTGATGAGATTTAGGTCTCGTTTAGTTACATAATTCATATGAGATGAGAAAAGATGTTTTGTTGAAAGTTGAATAAAATATTATTATAATATAATTTTTTAATATTTTTTTTGTTTTAAGATTTGAAAAGATTGAATTATTTATTATATTTTGTGTGAAAATTTAAAAAGATTGTAATAATTATATGAGATAAAATGAGATAGTTTGATTTTGTGTAACCAAAACAACCCTTAGTCATTGCCAATAGTACTATACTTATGAATTTAAAAAATCGCTTATTTCTAAACTCTTTATTATTTTATTAACTGTGATAACTAGATTTTGACGGCAAAAATAAGCTTGTCAACAAAAACTTTTCCTCACAAATAGTTTTCTATTAGTGACAACTATTTTGCCCTTTATAATGTTTATATTTGCGATGATAATAATTATCTAATATTAGTGAGAATCAAGTCTTTCATCACAATTACATTAGCTTTTGCGACCATTTTGGTTTGATAAGAATTTTTGGAGACTAAGCATGGGACCTTTCTTTTGACGAAAGTTTCATCACTAAGGTTGCGTTTGGGCATTGACGATAGTTGAGATGAGTTACGAATAGTTGTGAGTAGAGATTGAGTGGCTTTGTGAGTTCCATTGAGATGAGTTTGATGTGATTGGATGTAAGAAGTATATTGATTTGTTGGCTTTTGAGTAGGAAGTTGAAAAAGGTATGAATCCTATTAGTTATTGATTTTATTAGTAATGATGGTGAAATAATAATATACCGTCTATCACCGCAACTGCTCCCTTCATCGTATACCATTGCCTCATCTTAGCCACCTCAAAACAAAAGTAGCGCCTCCTCTCTCGAAAGATCGAAAGCCAACCTTCTCGACGGAAGCCCTCCATGTGAATCACTCCACGCATGGCAACCTCCTTCATAAAGAAATAAACATTTTTTTCACCTCTGTTTTACTACTAAAAAATAGAGCTTTGTCAAAAGAAACAAGGACCCCACGTCTCTCCTTTGACAGCCACTGTTTCTTGCTGGAAACTGACACAGATGCAGCCGAAGCTCAGTCGTGATTTTTTCCTGGACTACCACACTCGTTCAGTCATTGCACCAAGGGATCCCTTCACACCATTGATGTCACGCCAAGAAGCCAAGGACAAGCTGTTAATGCTCAGCTCAGTTCGACGTTTCCTCAGCCCAGACCCGACGCATGGTGGTTCTCTTTGCTCTGTACCCAGTAGCCACCATGAGCCTCCACCACTTACAGAAGCTATCTTGGTTGACGCTTAGACCACTGTCAAGTTCAGCTATTTCCTCAGTAATCCTTTGTCGCCCATTGCTCAACACCTTCTCTCTCTCTCTCTCTCTCTCTCTCTCTCTCTCTCTCTCTCTCTCTCTCATAGTCGCACGAACCATCAATATCTTTGCTGCACACCACTACAATCCGTTGTCTCACTCACCATCGTCGATCCAACCCAGAACATCAGATAGAGGTCAAATTAGGGAGATGCAACCAGAGAGAGAAAGGGAGAGAGAGGTCAGGGTACTTAATGCAGGAAGGAAGCAGAGGGGTCCACTCAATTCGTTGTGCGGGGATTCTTTGGAAAAATAAAGTAGAGATCAATTTTTAGGGAAGATGAGGGTGAAAGGTCATCGATAGAGAGGGAGAGAGAAGAAAGGTTGATGGGAGAAGTTACTCTGCTCAAAAAGGTCATTTTAAGCTACAGTGATCTGAATGTTTCTTTCCCTAAGAGTGTTTCATTGAGTTGTCTCTAACGTGAACTCAACATTCTTGAACCTTACGAAGTTACCTCAAATTTCTCAAGTACTCTGGTTGTCCAAATCCAGCCTAAATGTGGAATTTTCTCAATGGTATGTTTTTGTCATTATTAATCATTTTTAATGATGATATATTTTCAATGAGTTTATTATCATCAGATTCTACTCTTCCGCAAAGTTCATCTTTATAAAAACTAAGGTTATTATCATCGTTGTCAGAAGCAAAAGTAGAATTTAGTGTAACACCCAAAAATGACGAGGTTCCTTAAGAGAAGATGACTCTCCAAATAAAGAACAATGATTTTCTCCAAGTTTCTCCATTGAAGGGGAGCTCCATCTCAAAGTCTCGGATATATTCGAACCCGCAAAGGACTTGGGTCGGCAAATTTAATGGTGAATGAGTTCCGATCGGATGTATGTCACATGAATAAATCATGCACGAACTTGTATATTAATTATTTAAATAAAAGAGTAATCATGCACCTACAAATTTTACAACTCATTTTAAATCAATTAATGTAATTGTATCACTTCATTAGAAACTAATTTCAATTTTACATGACTACTCTTTATTTTAAGTAGAGTTGCAAAATAGTTGTACACTAGTTGTGAATTTATCATTTTCCTTATGAAATTCACATATTACATATGAGTAATGATACACTTACAATTTTTTTTTGAACATTTATTTTCAATCAACCAATACAATCATGCCACTCAATTAAATATAAATCTTAGTATTACAAAATTACCATTTATTTTATGTAGAGTTATAAAATAGTTGCGAGTGGATCATTTTCCATAAGCATATCTATTTCTTAATTAAAAAAAGGTTAAATGGATAATTATAAAATATATATTATTTATCATCATTTTATTTATTTTCAATCCTTTAATTTTATTATCCCTCTTCTCTTCTCGAAAGTTATCTCCCTTTTATCTCTACAACTGCCCCCTCAACAAAACCCAGCCTAGAGGGGGGTGGAGCTACGGCTCCTTGCTCCCTCATCCCTCATCCCTCATCCCTCTTCTCTATAGTTTTTTTTTTCTAATTTTTGGGTGTTTTTCCATTCAAGTATGGCGAAAGGACAATCTATTATTCTCCAGAACCCAGCAATCACTACACACTCCATTGCAGGATTCCCAAGGCACTGTCCAAAGGGAGCACGTGACATCCACACTCCACCACAACGGTAGCCCTGCAGCCGCCACGCACGGCTTTTCTGAGACTAGGGCTAGCAGTTTCTTCAGACCCGATTGTCCACCATAACTTCAGGGTGGTGCGTGTCCCCCACACGCCACTATACTCACTTTGTTTGGTGTTTTTGTTTCCTCCAAGGTTGAAAATACGAATCTACAACTTTCCAAGCTGTAATTCGTTATTTTTCCATTTATCTTTTATGTTTTCTGTGATTTTCGTTTATTTTAGGTAAAAATAAAAAAAAAAAGAAATATTGTTTCTTAGACTTTTGTCCGTAGTTTATGTCCTCTACCTTGTCTTAGATGAAGTGTGAGGTTTGTAAATTTTGTTTTAAACAGAGTGTTGTCTCTCAAATAGTTTGTCTGGAGAGTTTACAGCAATGGACTAGACCATGTCAATTATCAATAAATTTGTAGACTGGGGAGCGTTAACAGTAGTAATTGACTTGCAATATGGAGATTTTCCTGTATGTCTTAGGTTATAGTTGTAATGTCCCATTATGAATGAATGAAGAATGTTCTACCCTAAATAATAATAATAATAATAATAATAAATCATCTTCTCATTATCAAACAGAAGATAATTTAAAAATAAATAAAAGATTATAAATAATTTTATTAACATTTGATACCTCGTTAGAAGAAGATGTGGGGATATGATTAAAAGGATAATAAATAGAATTTCTCTTGTGAAATTCTTATTCATTTTCATACCAAAGAAATTTATTTGCGACTCACAATGTGTAAGCCCCATGAATCTTTTGAAAAAATGGGGAACCAACTCAAAATTATTTTTTTTCAAAAAACTTGTTCATACACGTATGAGCTTGTAATTTTTTCATGTGAAAATTTAATTAATGCTAGATACAGTTATGGATTATGCAAGCACCACTTACACATTCTAAAAAAGAGTGGGCTCTATAATTAAAAAATTAATTTTTTCATATTAGTTCCATAAAGTAATGTTAGAGACTCACACTCCTTTTAAAAAGAGTAAGTTCCACTATTAAAAAGTTAATTTTTTTATGTGGGTCTCATATTTACTCACTTTTTTCAAAATGAGTGCGCAATACTTACGTACTCTATGATTACAAATTTCATTTCTCACTTTCCGTCTTCAAACTCACTCAAACAAAAAAAATTTGGCCAGATCCCCAACTTTTTATGCAAACGAATATGAAAAAGGCACTATTGACGTAAAAAAACAACCATCCATTGGTTCAAAACTTTGAAAATAAAAGTACAACCAACAAGCCCCCCCCGCCCCCACCAAAAAAAAATGTAACAAAATTGCACACATTAATGAAGACAAAGAAAAGTGCACAAAAACTCTCTTAGAAAGTTGTACTCATAAAGGAAAGCATCCCAATCTCTAGTCAGATGAAGGGCACACAAAACTTCGGTCGAGAGTAACACAACATTACACAACAATGGATGTGTAGTTGTATCATGGGCTGAATTCTTGTCAAATAAACCATTGTTAAACTTCAACGGGACTTTTCCCTTACCTCTTCCACGCCTATGTCGTTCGCTCTTCCTCTAGCTATTTCTTTTGGCTCTCTCTCTAAGTCATTAATCCTTCTCTGATAATTAGTTGACATTGAGCTAACGCATTCTGGAATGAATGAATATATTTTGAAGATGGTGTTATGAGTTGGGCTGGGCCTTAAATTTATGATTTTGGGTTGGATTTAATTTCAATTTCTATTGGATTGGGCCTTTATGCTATAATAATTAAATAATTAATATATACAAATTGGAATTGAGGTCTGTCGACGGGCAAAACTCCTCCGACACCGGCTCTGATTTGTCAAGTTTGAGCTGAAGTGGAATTTTTAAAAGAAATTATTTGCACAATTTTAAAGAGTAATATTACATACAATGGAAGAGTACGCAATCGCTATACAATCATTTAAAAAAAAAAGAAATAAAATTTACTGTTAAAAAATTAATTTTTTTTCATGTTCATATCGTATTTATTCATTTTTTCAAATTGATTGCGTAAAAAACTTGGACACTTACTACTATAACTATAATTTCTCATTTTTATTTCCCTTTCCTCCACCACGTCGGGTAAACTTCTTGGATCTTTGAGAAATGAGTCCGCAACAACTTTTATGTTGAAGCAAAGTCCATAACAATTCAATGTAAAGTGATCCATAAATTCTATTTCATATTAGCATAACAACACGTGACACAGCAATTCATATTCAAATACAGATAAAACTTCCCAAACAATTACGATTGGAAGACATGAAATGCAAGATAGAAGTTGATAAGTTTGCACAAATGTTTCTTGGGCAGCAATCTCGTTTTCAAACATTGCCATCATACAGCCTCACGACTGCCCTACTACCATTGCCCCTTCGAGTTAGTCTGCTGTCCAGCTCTGCTCCACAATTTCCCTCACTCTACGATTGTACTCACGCTTGTTCTCGCTAAACATCCGAGCAGCTTCTGAATTTGCAGGAGAGTTGGGGTTGGGGTCACACAGCAGTGACTGCAATAACAGGATGATATCTCTTAGAATTCTATATAACGTTGTTGGCAGCAGCTTCATTACTATTAGGTGAACTTCTAACCACTATTTTAATATTTCAACCAGAAATCATTTTTTTTTTTACACATGAATTGAACTTAGTGAGCATAAAAACATTGAAATTTACATGTGGCAAGATCCCAAAGGCATATGTAACACTGACAGGGTTATAAAAGTCAATCTTGTCCACAGTTTGTCATTGCTGTGATTGCAGAGTCCAAGATAGTGGCACAAGCAATGCTATATTTCTAACCATTCAACAATTTTTTTTTAGGGGCGGGCAGTAGGACCCCACACCCTGCATGGGCGGGGCAGACCCCTGTCTGCCAGATGCGGGGTGGCAGGGCCACCCACCCCCACGTCTTGCCCCCCAGCGAGGGCGGGCTGGGCCCAACCTCGGGCCACCCCCCCGCTTATATATATATATATAAATATATTTATATATTGATACAAATTAAATATATTACAATTTGTTAGACTCGTATTCACAAAATTACATTGCCTTCTAAGCCAAGAGGCCAAGACAATACAAGAGTCTTACTTGAGCAATGTAGGACTGAAGTTGTGAATACAAGTCTAACAAATTTAAAAATTATGTTATTAGTTTTTAAATTATGGTTATATTTACAATTTAAATTATATATAATAGTTTGGGTCTAAAAAAATATTTTTGGAACTAGAAATAATTTCTAGGCCCAATGGGCCATTGGTACCATCGGAGTGGGCAGGGGGCAGGGCGGATGAGATGTCCGCCCACACCCCCACCTCAAGGGGGCAGGCAACTCTGCTTAAATCTCATATTGCATTTTAGCTCAGTTGTATGATTGGCCAAAATTATTAAATTACAATGCAGTCTTTTGCAGCCCTATCCAAATAATATGGATTTTTTCTTTATTTTTTAAAGATGTGTTCATCAATATTTTACATGAAACTAGCTGGAAAATTACATTACTAAAGACTTAAAAAGAAATGGCAGGAAATGACATGACAAGCAATTACTACACGGTCTTGGATCTCTAAAAAGAATATAGGGGTTTGCCAAATATGACATACAGACACACATTCATGCAAGCATCTAAGGATTAACTAGGGAAAATAGGCTAATTCAGTAAGTACGCCATCTTTTATCAGCCAAAACACAAGTTTCCTTTAATAATCACATTTCTTGGGTGATCAGAGTTTAACCGAAATTATTTTCAAAGGGGAGAAAAGGCTTAACCAAAGGCCAAGTTCAAATATTACCCAAGATTGCATTCATCTCTCCGCGAAGGAATTGATTCCTAAATGATACTTATATTTCTAATGATCCTAACGGCCTAGATCTAGAAGGCCCACAAGTATTAGATAGATTTTAGTATTATCTTTTATTTCTTAGCCTCAGAATAGGCAGTACATACCAGGATAATCAACAGTATTTTCTAAACAATATCAATGGGACAGATTCAAATTTGCGAGAACCAAAATGTGAGGCAAGAGACAAATATAATGCACGGTATAGAAAGATCCACGGAAAGCTAAACTATGACACTGGGCAACAGAAAACAGTCTGTAAAAATGTAAAAACAGATGATGTTGTCACTAAATGTCTTTCTTTTTTAAAACTTTGTTCTTATGGGCGGGGGGTTATTGTTGGTAATGGGCTAAATGTCCATGATCTTCTTTTTTTGATTGTAAACTCTAATTAGGTTTTTTTCTCATGTATACACCGTGTACTTGGGCTTAGCCTACTTCTATGAATAAAATTTCTTGATTACCTATCAAAAATAAAAAAATAAAAGTACTGTGGTTTTGGTCAGGAACCCCAAAAAAGGACCAAACTCCTGTTCATTTTTGGAACAATTACTTGGAAAAATGACAAAAATAAATGGGCACACAACATGCAATATACAGGACAAGGGAATGGAATACCCCGTTTGACAAGACAACAGCTGGAAAGTTTTTCTACTGGAGGTGCAGAAAAAGGAACAAGTACAAGTCAATTTCATAAACTTGGACAGGGTGGATATGCTTTCAGTTTGACAGAAAGTTGAACTGATCAATGAAGAAGGTAGCCTGTCATACCGTTGAGGGTTGTGACAAAGGAGGGTCCTAGAAAGGTTTTTCAACATGGTTCTAAAATTCAACACAAATTTACAAAGATGCACTTACAAAGTACTTGGCAACTTTAAATAAGAAAGAGTTTGGTTTTTTTGGGGCGATAGTGGAAAAGTTGACAGATAATGCACCCTTACTGCCTCAGTATTGCGGCTATACACATAGTGGACACATAGAACCTATAAATCTTGCTTGCTCAACTAGCTGGCTGCCAAAAGACATCTTGTAAATCAACGAGAATATCATGATGTATGAATATATGCATTTGACTCGTTTATACAAAACAGTCAATAATTCTACCAACACAAAATAAAAACATTTTATCATACCTGGATAGACGTGAGTATAGCTGCCACATCATATATAGGACTCCACTGATTTTGTAAAATATCCAGACAAATACTTCCATCAGCATAAACTAACAAAAAGAAAGTTGCAGTCAGAAACCATAGCTGGGGTAAGACTCCATACATGATAAGATAGTTCTTTATCCAACTTACTATTTGGATGAAACATCCGAGAAACAAATCGCACTGTTGGTGGTTTGTTTGGGTAGTCCTCTGTGAACTGCAAAGTCAACTTGAACGTGCCTGGATAGCTCAAATGAAAATTCTTTTATGAAGATTTATGTTGCTAAGATAATGTTAAGAAACACAAGCATAGCCATTTATCAGTGAATGGGGGGGAGTAAAAAACTCAATAGATGCATCCACATACACAAAATCTACACCTCCTGCCCCCTAAAAATATAAATCAGAAACCCAATTAGAGATTATCTCATTCAATAAGAGATCATTCGGAGGATTCCAAATGATTAGGATGGAATGCAACTAGCCTTCACTTATTCAATATGATTAAGCTAAGACTGCTGCTAGGGAGCCACCCAGCAGTGACCGCAGGGTGTGCCCCTAGGCCAAATTCCCTTCTTTAATTTTTATCATCTTTTCTTTTCATATTTTTTTAAACATTTTTAAATATTTAAAAAAAAAATACCAATATGCTAATAGTCACTTCTTTAATCAGTAAGTAAAAAAAAAAAAAAATTAAATACATGAGCGTTCAAAATGAGGGGGCAAAATGGAGGGGCAAAGTAACATTATTCTTAAGCTAATAAGAAATACCAAATTAGTTTCATCTTATTCCAATTTTGCTTGCACACTCGTATACAAAATCCAACTTTTTGTATCAAACATACAGGGACATGGTACCAGCAGAAAGAATTTATTTCCACAGGTCAAAAAATACATTTATTAGGTCCAAACCATATGCCACAAAATTTTGCACCTGAACACCTCAACAAATGGAAAAACCAGCTCTTACATGCTGCTGCTCAATAAATTAGATATATTTACAACTTCCTTGGGGACTAGGGAATGGAATGGAATAGAAAAAATAGAATTTTTTAGATATTCTATTCCTTCCCAAATGGGGATGGAACGAGCATTTCCTTATTTGGATGTTTAATTAAGAAGGAATGTAATGGGTGGAAGGGAACTCCCATTCCCTCCATTTCCTTCATAATCTCAGTTTTTCATTCCCTCCGAAATTGGGAGGAATGAGAGGGAATGGAAGAAGAGTTAATAAAATATTGACCAAAATCCCTATAATACCTCCATTATGTTTAGTTAAAATAGTAAATTACCCTTATTTTTCATTTTCACACATAGATTCTCATTTATTTTTCTTCTAAATCTCTCTTTACTTGTCCAGTTTATAAATACTCAAGACCTCATTTGGTTACAAAGATGAGATAAAAGTTAAAAGTTGAATAAAATATTGTTAGAATATAGTTTTTTAATATCTTTTTTGTTTTGGGATTTAAAAAAATTGAATTGTTTATTATATTCTATGTGGGAGTTTAAGAAAATTGTAATGATTATATGAGATGAGATAAAATGAGATGGTTTGGTTTTGTGTAACCAAACCAGCCTAATTTAGATGGTTTAAAGTGAAAAGGATAATTCAAATAGATCCATAGTAAATTTTATTATTTAGTTGCAATATAATTTCAAATTTTTTTCATTGGGTGTCCAAGAACAAAGTCCCAACTAATCCCAGGGGTGCACGAGCCCTCAACAAGCAGTTTCCCGCAAATGCTATTGAAATAGTTATTAAGTAAAAATTATATTTGAAAGTCCATTTTCAAATTTATTAGGTGAAAATTATATTAAATTTCATCTCAATAAAGTACAATTTATAAATTAGAAAATAAAATTCAAGAAAAGGGCATAACGGTAATATTGTTACAAATAATTCATTACATTCATTTTTTTTTTTTGTTTTACTTTCCATTGCTTTCCCTTCCTTCTTATAAAGCATCCAAACAAGAATGATCTTATTCATTCCATTCATTCCTTTCCATTCTTTTCTGTTTCATTCCATTCCATTCCTTTATAAACTCAATGAATGTTCCTAAAAACTATTTTATTAGAAACCATTCATGTACACAAAACATGTGAATTTATGCATATTACAGAAGCTTTTGTAAACAATGAAATCAGCACCTTCAAATAAAATTCCAATAAAGAATGACCACACTGTAGAATATCATTTTATCTCAACAAGCAGCACAAAACGGAACACGACCACGTTCCATGAACTGCAGAAATATGAAACCATTTTGAAATCCCCCATATATGAAACCATTCCACCATGTAAAATGCTGGTTTTAGAATATGGACTGTAGTAAAAATGACCAAATTAATAATGGAAAATTGAAAAAGGATCATGCATCAAAGTCCTGCATTGATCTTAATCAAAGAGAAAGTAAATAGGACTTACAACATCCATTTCTATAGCATGCTGAAGTAAGCAGGAAATATATCAAAAAAATTAACCATAATCCATTGGATAGTTCCTTGATTTTTTTTTTATAAGTAATCCATTTAAAATTTATACCATTTAATTCAATAAAAGTTTCAGTGCAAGGATTGACTCACCTCCATCCCAAGGAGTATCATCAGGACTGCAATTCAAAGCAGAAAAGAAACCAGAAATGGCTTATCCAACCGTACTTAAAAAAAATTGAAAAATGAAAGGAAATGGTTTAACAACAAACAAAATCACAAGAACATATATTTATGCACTTTATCCACAACTTACCCGAAAATAACAGCATTCCAAAGCATTATATTGTTGTCTTGGGGTGCCCCACTGATGCCTGCAGGTGGATCTTGTTGCAACCTCTTAAAATCTCTCATCAGCCTTTTCCTTGCTGGAGTCGACATTGTCACCAACTATTATTCCTGCCATTCACCAGCCGGAAAAGATAATTAAAAAGAAAATAAATATATAGACTCAATGGGGTACAAGTCTATCAAACACTAAGGGCGCATGATGTGGAAACGAATGACACTTTATTTTTATTTTCTAACAGCCACATTTATGAAAATGCTTTTGCACATGAATATTAAAAATAACAGATCAAGGCAACCAAAATTCCATGGAACAGCAACGACCAAACGCGTTCCAATTCTTATGCAAAACGAAAATTGATACCAAAGTTATATTTATCTATGAAATTGCACGAGTTAACAAATATATAAAGATTTAAAATCAAGTTGCACACACGAGGAACATAGCGTACAAACACCCCGTGAAGGACCTTGGTTGTACCAAACTCCAAAAATTCAGAGTTTTAACTTCAACTCAGGAAATCTTTTAGCTCTATATATTCAAAATCAAAGCTAATAAAATCCTTTCACAACTCGGGTGATAAAGCTTCCCAAATCTGTACAGGGGAATCCCAATACGAAATCAACGAAACGTTTACGAAGATATTAGGGTTTTGATTTTCATGGAACACGAAACTCAGATCCTTCTCCCCCCGTGAGCCTCATCATCCACCACAACAACCACTTGGAAAAAGAAATTAAAGTAAACGATACAAATATTCATAGCAAATAACAAATCAATTTAAAAAAAAAAAAAAAAAAAAAACTGTAAAGTTTGCCTCAACTGGAAGTCGATGAGAAGAGAAGCCTTGATTCTCCAAAAGCTCCGGTCTCAGAGAGCAAAAGCTTGGGCTTGGAAGAGGAGCACAAAGGAGAATCAGAAATTTGGGAACCGGATCAGATCGAACCCATAGAAGTATGCAGAGAGAGGTAGAGAGAGAGATTGTTATAGGGGAAACTGGGATGTGGTTGGGTTTGGTCTAGTCAGATCGTCCGCACTGGCTCTGGCCCACTTAATGGGTTCTTAGCCGGCGTCTCCGCGTGTCTACGTGTATTCTTTCTACATTCCTAGGCCGCGTACTTACGCCCGATTGATTCGCTAACTTCGGAAGAAAATGTTGAGATAATTTGATAACTGAAATGTGCACGATACATTTCTCTTTAATGATTTATAATAAAGGAAATTTTATAACATAACGCGACAAATAATATTAATTTACATATTTATTTTTCGTATCTCTTTATAAATAGATTAGACATCTAACTTTTGAATTATTTTATGAGAAAAATAAGATTATCTAAAAGTTACGAAAGGTAGCTTGTTTATAAAATAAAATAAAAATAAGATAATAATATGATATATAGTATTATTTTTTAATAATATATCATTAAGTTAAGATTTTTTAAACTAGATGGTATAATGTTGATATCTAAATGAAAGAATTAGAGTCGAACACCCCACCTCTATATAATATATATATATATATATATATATATATATGTCATTCAGCTTTTAGGGTCTAGATCAATGGGAGAATTAAATACATGAAATAAATTTCATAATATTTATTAAAAATTTAATTTTGTCTAAAAACACTCATTCAAACAATAATAAATATTGTATAATCTATTTCATATGTTTATCTCTTTTCTAACTTTGATTTTAGAGTTGATCACAATCAAAACTTAGCGAATCTCTATCTATTTTTAATGACCAAAAGCTTTATTTAGGTCATATCATGAAGAATATTACGAATATCACGAAGAATATGATGCAAAGATTTTTGTGAAATCAACAAGCTCGATCAGACTTCAGTTAAATATATACATGAACCGGAATATTACAATGGGAACGGCGAAAAGTCAAGGAAATTGCTAGCTAGAATGGGTTGCATGTTCGTCGATCGATCATGACGACCATGCAGAATCAACAAGGAAATATCCTATATATGGGATTGTCCAACGACAAAAGATGGATGGATGGATGTATCCATTATTAGTGTATGCGGCAAATTAAGTGCTGTACTCTCTCTCTCTCTCTCTCTCTCTCTCTCTCTCTCTCTCTCTCTCTCTCTCTCTCTCTCTCTCTCTCTCTCTCTCTCTCTCTCTCTCTCTCTCTCCCCATTATTTGTTGCGCGCAATATGCTATGATCAATTACCGCTAGGAATTGCAGGCGTGTCAAATATAGGAGGCATGCAACAGATCAAATTAGCGGTTTGGAAAATAAAACTTTTTTGCATCATGTGATGCTTGTGGCAGGAGCGCAATGTGAGGACATTTGAAGAGAGACATTATTAGAGGAACTTAAAGCTTTATTTTATACTAATCTATGTACTTGGGCCATTGCAGTTGATTTCAATGGCATGGACCTACGTGACTTTCTTATTTCTTTGGCGCCTTCTTAATTAGGGCACACAGTATTTCTTTTATTGTTTCGGGCTTTGCCTAATTTTTTGATTAATAAAATTTTGTTTACCTATCTAGCAAAAGACAATTAGGAATTGCTGGCTTGTCATATATATTATATAGAGCTTCTCATAGAAATAAAATATATATATGGCCAACTTCCTACAATCCGGCATGCTTGAACGTAACGTTTGGGTAGGCTTTGCAGATACAACAACAATAGTTGCATTGAGGCCTCGCGCGGTACAGTACTTATTCGGGAAGTTCCTCCGAGATAGGATTGATGGCTCCTTTATAAGACTATAACTTTTTTGAGAGCTAGAGATCAAGCTAGCGTTTACAGGCAAAGCGCCAGTAGTACTAGCTAGTGTATCCTCCATGCATACAACTGCATGAATTGCCATGCACCTTATATATATGCTGTTGGGAATGGACCGAACAAACAAAGGCTAAGTTGAAGCAAATAACAGCGGAAGCAACAAAAGAAATGACGATCACACAAAGAACACCAAGATTTAAGTGGTTCAGCTCAATGTGAGCCTACGTCCACTGTCGGGGTCGGTTTCAACAATTTCACTATGAACAAAGATAGAGTACAAGAGTATTGATCACACAAAATCCTTGATCCTAAAGCTCCAATACACCCAATGGACTCTTAGGATTGTATACAAAAGGATTCTCAAAACTCTCTCAAAACTGGCTGCTGAAGGGCTCTTCAAAATGAAGAGAAAATGATGTATTTATAGCACAAGGCGCTAATCAGAACATTCGCTCGAGCGGACGTCGAGCGGAGTGTCGAGCGCACGTTAGGGTTGCATTCTCGCTCGAGCGGACAGTTGAGCGGAGGTCGAGCGAAACTCTTTGGAAGATTTTGCTCGAGCGGACTGTCGAGCGGAGGTCGAGCAGAACTTTCTGGATGAGTTCGCTCGAGCGGAGGTCGAGCGGAACTGTAGCGAAACTGTAGCAAACCCCAAAAAACACATTTTCAGCAGGAAATCAAGCCAAACTCAACAAATCTCCACCTTGGCTTGAATTCCGTCAAGCCTAAACAAAAAAACCATCAACCAAGAAATCGATTCCCACCAACAAATCACCAAAGGGGAATCACAAAACCCCGAACACAACGTCTATCCTTGAAGAACTCAATTTCCACCCAAAAGTCTTCAACACCATAGACAATCTTGACCAAATCACAAGCTTGGTCCTAATGAAGAATCAACCTCTTCACACAAAAGGCAACGCACCACTGAACAGACTGCTTACTTAAGCAACGGCTTCTGAATACACACGGAGGCTAACAACAAATATTCTCTGCCAAAGTAAGAACACCTCAAAGTCTGCACGAGCATATCCCAAAGGTGACCAAACTGTCTCCTCTATCTACCAGATGAAACTGTAGACTTGCTCTCATTGTACGCCAATACCAAAATCAAAATCATACTTAATTTCAATAGCATGATCTAGAGTACCACCTGCACTCTGTTGTGAAGCTTTCCCAGCAACTCCACCTTCTTGCTATAACCATGCTCTCCTTTCCTGTGGAAACAACAATTGAAAAACAAGTTGTAAAGAAGAGAAGGTTCACCCAATAGCAAGTTGTGTTGACCGCTTCACCCAAATCTGTAGACAAGCCTGGCAAATCCAAAAGCATACTACGGGCTCTCACACAAGAGTCCGTCTCATTCCATTCAACTACTCCATTTCTGTGGAGTGGACCCAATTGTATGGTATGAACAACGCTCTACCTTCTTGTCTGTAGATCACTAGCCTTCACAAATGCTTGAACACATCAAACACATCACAAAACAAAGATGAACAAATCCAGACTCTTCTTCAAATGGTCATCAACAAATATGAGTACAAATAGGGCACCACATCACACTAGATGTATACCCAAAAAATCACAAAGACATAAACTCCAGAAAAACTGATTCAGCACTGCTTTACAAGAATACAATGCAAACAAACAAATCAAGTTTTTTTGTCTTCTGATTACACAAAGCAAAAAATTGCCTACTCATAAATGACCATACTCATTCATCCATATGGCACAATCACATGCGCCATAAATGAGTAATACCTGAATCTGGAACATCTGAAGGTGCTCCACCAATCACTGTACTGCCCTGAAGAAAATAAAGACCATCTGTCTTCTTCCCTGTCATTACCACCGAAGAGCCCTTGTAGACTCGAATGACTCCACCTCTAGCTGAATACTGGTAACCAAAGGAGTCAAGAATGCCCAAAGATATAAGATTTTTCCTCAAAGATGGAATATGCCGAACGTTAGACAAAGTTCTAACGAGTCCATCATACATCTTAATCTCAACTGAACCAATCCCAACAATATCACAAGCCATATCATTTCCAACCAAAACGGAGTTACCGTTGATTGATTCATAGGTACTGAACCAATCTATCCTGGAACACATATGGAATGTACAAGCTGAATCCATGACCCACTTGTTACCAAAGTGACCACTAGAGCCGCTGACTGCTAGGACAATATCAGAGTTGTTAGATTGTTCAACGCTAACAACATTGGAGGAACTTTTACTTTCCTCCTTCAACCTGGGACACTCATTCCTGTAATGACCAAATCTATGACAGTAGTGACATTTAACATTTTTCTTGTTAAATTTAGAGCTACCACTGGAACTACTCCCACCATAATCCGAACCTCTTCCATTAGATCTACCACCAGAGGAATATTTCACAAACAAACCATTGGCTTGATTGTACGTGCCTTGTACACACAATTTTGTTCTCAACTCCTTAGAATTCGAAGCAGATTTTACATCTACCAAGGAGATGGTATCTCTACCATACAACATTGAGCTCACAAAACTTTCAAATGATACCGACAACGAACACAACAAAATTAACGCTTGATCCTCATCATCAAGCTTAATATCAATATTCCTTAGATCCATAATAGTTTTATTAAATTCATCTAGATGATCGGAAATAGGAGTACCTTCCCTCATCTTGAGAGTGTATAGTCGCTACTTCAAATACAAACGGTTGGTGAGCGACTTTTTCATATACAAGCTCTCAAGCTTGGACCAAAGACCGGAAGCGGTCTCCTCATCAGCAACCTCCCTCAAAACTCCATCTGATAGTGATAACAAAATGGCACTATGTGCCTTCTCATCTTCTTCTCTTGACGATGCAGGAGAATCCTCGGATACCTTCCCCTCCAAAGCTTTCGACAAGCCTTGTTGTCGTAACAAAGCCTTCATCTTGATGCGCCACAAGCTAAAGCTGTTTTGACCGTCGAATTTCTCCACTTCAAACTTTGCCATAGCCATTCCTCAAGATTTTGCAAAGAGCTTTGACGCTCTGATACCAGTTTGTTGGGAATGGACCGAACAAACAAAGGCTAAGTTGAAGCAAATAATAGCGGAAACAACAAAAGAAATGACGATCACACAAAGAACACCAAGATTTAAGTGGTTCAGCTCAATGTGAGCCTACGTCCACTGTCGGGGTCGGTTTCAACGATTTCACTATGAACAAAGATGGAGTACAAGAGTATTGATCACACAAAATCCTTGATCCTAAAGCTCCAATACACCCAATGGACTCTTAGGATTGTATACAAAAGGATTCTCAAAACTCTCTCAAAACTGGCTGCTGAAGGGCTCTTCAAAATGAAGAGAAAATGATGTATTTATAGCACAAGGCGCTAATCAGAACATTCGCTCGAGCAGACGTCGAGCGGAGTGTCGAGCGCACGTTAGGGTTGCATTCTCGCTCGAGCGGACAGTTGAGCGGAGGTCGAGCGAAACTCTCTGGAAGATTTCACTCGAGCGAACTGTCGAGCGGAGGTCGAGCGGAACTCTCTGGATGAGTTCGCTCGAGCGGAGGTCGAGCGGAACTGTAGCGGAACTGTAGCAAATCCCAAAAAATACATTTTCAGCAGGAAATCAAGCCAAACTCAACATATGCTCCGCCATGCATGCACCCCGCGTTCCTATGGGAATTAATGCCTTTGACCTATATGGTGCAGAACACAAATCTTCTAATCAGCAATGGAGTAAAATCTCTTCGATCAAGATCGATCACTACAAGAAATCGTAGTTTTACCGGCGATTTTATAATCGCCGCAATATCAAACGCTGTAATATATATATGTTTGCCTGCGATTAGAAACGCGCCGGGGTATTCTACAAATAGTCTGGCGCGGGTTAATTAAATCTTTGTAGCGGCGACTAAAAACTATATTACAACGACCTCATTCGCCGCAACATCCCATAAATTAATTTAGGGACAAGATAGGACCCAGGGCGCCAAAACCCTTTCCCCCCAAATTATTTCCCCCGCCCTCACCATCGCACGACCATCTTCGGAAGATCGAAGTGGATGATAACGTGACCCAAAATCTCCCCCGGCAACCTCCCCCGACTGAAACCCCGCCTCATTGGTGCCCATTTTCCCTTCCCCGTTGACCCACACCGGTGTTCTCCTTCCCGTTCTAAAGCTTCCCCTGTTTTAGCTTCGCTCCAAAATTCCACCGGTGTTTCAGTCCGTCGTTTGCACACGCCGGCTGCCGAGGAAGAAGGCCAGTCGTTTCTCGTCGCTTGAAGCTGAAAGGTTAGCCATTTTTGAGTTGTGGCTTCTTCTTTGTACTTGTGATCACTGCCACTTCTTTTAGGGTTTCTATATCTGTCTAGAATGACATATGTCAATGCTAGCCATGATTTTAATAGGGAAAATTAACCTGTTGTTCGAAAGAGTCTGTCCTATTTATTTTCTTAATGAGTCGTATTTTATTTGGCCAATGTTACGTGTTGCCATGATGTTTTGCTTTAGGAAGCTGTAAAAACCAATCTATATATATTATGTACACCTTGTGTCAAAACCAAAATACTGAAATAGCTAGGAAGTATTTTCAAGCTGGAAATTATTAGAATTGTAGGGAAATCATCTAGTTATTATTGTTAAAACCAATCTATTTTGTTTAAACCAATCTAGTTTTATTTTTTAATTTGTTTAAACTCAGGTTCTAGGGTCTGGCCCCTGTGTCAGGTAACTATATAATTTCGCAATTTGTGTCCCTAGACTTCAATTTAATTGTTTGGATGGCTTTTACTAATGTGTTAGTGATGTTTGCAGATAAATATCTTTTCCAAATTTTTTTTTTTTAATTTGCATTCTCTTTTTGTAAATAGGAGTATACAGTGCACCCTACAAGCATCTTCCGTGGGTTATTTTCCTTCCCTTCTAAAGCTTCATTTTCCTTCGTGGTTGTTTGGTGATTTCCTTTGTGGTTTGTCTAATGATTTCTTTTTGAGAGCTGAGGCTTGATTTTTATGTTTAGAAGTATTTGTCTTCTGAGGCAAATAAATGTCATTTTAGCATTTGTTGTTTTATTCTATGTTTTATGCTGAGTCTTTGTGGGTTGTTTTATATTGTATTTATCCTATGTTATATTAAATTACTGATTCTTTCTCTAGTTTATGTTTTTTTTTTTTCATTGTGTACTAAATTACTGATCACAAAATAGTAAACTATGTTAACTCTTCTTTGTGGGTTGTTTTATGTTGTATTTATTGTATGTTGTTTATTTTGTATTAAATTATTGATTCTTTCTCTAATTTATAGTTTTTCTCTCTGTGTACTAAATTACTGATCACAGAATAGTAAACTAAGCTAGCTCTTCTTTGTGAGTTGTTTTATGTTGTATTTATTGTATATTATATTAGATTATTGATTCTTAATCTGGTTTAAAGAACTTTCCATACCCTGTACTAAATTATGCTTCATAAAACAGTAAACTAGGCTAACTCCCACGAGATCATGAAGAAATTAAACCATCCTAATGTAGTTTTATTCTGTGTATTAAATTACTGATCACAAAACTTGGTTTTCACATGCATAGAGTACAAACTAGACGATTTTCCTAAAAAGTTTTATATACATTTAATAAGTTGTTTTCGATATTAAAGACCATAGATTTAAAAAAAAACCAACAAACCAACAAGTTTCAAAACAAAAAAGACCAACAAACAAAGAATATCCCAGATTTGAAAAGTACACAAGAAAAAAAAGATCTGAAGAAAAAATAGCATATCGGACCAATTCCCAAATTTCCTTGTCAATATTAAAGACCACATATTGCAAATAATAAAAAACCAACAAACCAACAAGTTTTAAAACAAAGAAAATCAACAAACAAAGAATATCATAGATCTGAAAAATTCTGTGATTTGAAAAAAAAGATTTGGTTAAAAAATAGTATATCAGAACAATTCCCAAATTTCCTTCCACATGAATATATATATCAAAACATGTATATCTATATAGGTAGAGCATTTTATTCATTGATTTTCACATGCAGTACAAACTAGATGATTTTTTCATGTGTTTTGGCATGCACTACAAACTAGATGATTTCCCTACAATTCTGATAGTCCAAATAATCTGTCAAAACCAATCTATTTTGAACATATATATTTTTTTTCTTGTCCCGTCGCTTATTGCCAAATATTCTTTCCTAAATTTTATATGAACTTTACGTGTCAAGTCCTTTCTCCTTTGCTAGCTTACACTCGAATTCAAACTTCATTCATCAACTTTAACTCATAAGCATGCAACATGTTTAAAATTTGAGCCATTTTGGCACTGATGGCTTCTTCTTTGTACTTGTGATCAATGCCACAAGTTGTGGGTTTGATATGACAGTCTACAATGACCAAAAATCATGCTAGCCATGATTTTACTTTTGTAAAATCTAAAGTGGCAATTGACCGAGTCTGTCCTTATTACTTTTCTTAATGAGTCGTGTTTGACTTAGAATTTTACGTGTTGCCATTAAGTTACAAAATGTAAATGTTGCATGTCAAAATTTGTTGACATGCATTTGTAACCTATGCTGTAAAGGCATAGGATAAGCTTGCACTATAGAGGGATGCTCAAGAAAATCAAGTGCAGTTCTACTACTGTCAATCTGGTTTTATTTATTCATTCAATCAGCTAATTACTGCTAAGTTTTCAAGCATATATATATACTTGAAATTTGGTCAAGGCTTGGTAGATTTATTCAAAAACATGGAGAGGACTAGCTAGCCTTGGTCTTGGATACTCAACTTGTGGTCACCTGAGTTTGAAAGTCTTGCGATATTGGTGCTCATGAATCAAAAGAGAGAAAATGGATGTCCTTTGGTGTGCAGTCTTCCACTAAAATGAATCTGTCTTTCTAATGCCATTTGAGCCAAAACCCTATTGATGCAAATGCCCCCTCTCTCTCTCTCTCTCTCTCTCTCTCTCTCTCTCTCTCTCTCTCTCTCTCTCTCTCTCTCTCTCTCTCTCTCTCTCTCTCTCTCTCTCTCTCCAACTGGGGTTGGGTCAGGTTTAGTCATGAGTGGAACGAATGGTCAATTGAGTTAGACAGATTTAGTGTATTCGAGCTTTTCTTGTCATTCTATTGTTCTTTTTCTGTTCCGTTTTCCTTTTTCTCCAATTCCCTAAATTTCTTTTTGCTTCTGGTTGGAGGCTTACATCTTAACTTATTCTTGTCGACTTGTACCTGTATATTATACCACACAAAAAAATCATAATAATATGTCATTAATGTTGCTCTTAACTGGACTTTCCAACCTGAGATTTTGTTCCCTGCCACTTGATTCAACCGTACCCAAAAGCAAATGAATATCTTCTTTTCATTTTCAATAAACTACTTGGCTAATCCAAATCTGGTTTCTTATTGGCAAATCTGATTTGATTTGCCATATCAGACTAAGGTAAGATGGATTCCTACCTCACCCTTCCTACCACTATGTATACTTTAGATAGACATTTACCATCACTAACTACATCATTAACTACTGTAACTTTATCCATCTTTTCATATATTTCACAAACCTATGAACTATGACTTTTGTTTAAGCTGCATCATTGCAATCATGTGTTTCTTTCAGTTTGTCAAAGATTGCAAATAAGGCCACTATCGTGCCAGGGAATACAAATTAGTTTCAACGATTTCTACTATACTCGCTGCTATTTGCTATTAAACAGCTTTGTCTCATTTATATTATTTCGTAAGGCCTGTGACGGTTTTTTTTTTTTTTTTAATTTCCCCTCATTTTCCTTTCCTCTGCCTTCAGCCTAAACTCGTGCTTAATTACCCCAAATTGTCAAACCCATAAGGATCATGTCAGGATCATATTTTACATTACGAGAAGCTGGAAACATTGTGTTAGAACTATTTTGAACAGATTAAGTAAAGCATCTTTCATATGAGAAATGGATAACATTTAAAATCATATGAATTTCCCACTAAATTCACGAGTCAGAATTCAGGAGATATGCTCATCTCCACCCCCTCCTTTTCTTCCCACTCTAATCCAAAGAAAGTAAGATTGAAGCACACATGAGGTTTTATTCTGTCTGCACTTATGATGAAAGAGGTTGGTGAGTTTCACTATGCATACGCCATGCAAGGTTACCATACTTGTTTTACCAAACAAACTCATGTCTGGTGTAATACAAAATTTGCATCCTAATGGGTCACAGAACTATATTTTGTTCCTACCAAATGCAGAGTGCTGTGTATGAGCTTGAAAAATTCTGACTCCCCGAGTCTAACTGTGTTCTGTTTCTACTTCATTTTCTTCTTTGTGAACTTGCATTTACAAACATCCTTTTCCTTGGTACTCAGGTGCCAACGTTCATACCTCCAACATAAACTCTATTATGGAATCCATCAAAGTAGAAACAGAGATTGCCCCTATGTACATTATTCAGCAGACCACCATCATCTTTTTCTTTTTTTATTTTGTTAATATAATCCAATTCCATTTCGACCTGTTTACTTTACTCATGTTTTTATTTTTAATTTAATATGAAATTTATTTACAAGCTTTTTCCTGGAGTTTGAACACCATATGATGCAACTCTCCAACCAGTACACAAGGCTTATACAAATTAAATTTTGTATACCCGATTGATTTACAGTCAAATTCAAGAAAACAGAGATCAAATTTCCTTTGACTAGAAAACCAGTGATTTTTACCCCAGAAAATGGAAAAATTTCTCTGACTAGCATCAAAAAGGGGAAGAAATAGAGCTTTATGTACAGATTTACAGAAATCTGTATTTCTTTACCGAAAGCAATCTGTGCTGGTCGTTCGAGTTGCTATTGGGGATTTTTGATGCTTTTTCAGTTGATCCATCTTCATTTGGGTTGGAATGGAGTAGAAAATAGGGGTAGCAATGTCAATTGACCTTGGAAAACACCAGGTGGCCGAAATCAGTAGGTTGCTTCTGATTTGAAGTGAGATTGTGTGGTGGAACCTATTTTTCTTATATGGTATTTTCTTACCTGGCAAGCAGTGATTGGAGGGCTGCTCTTCTATGTTTATTAGCCCGACCGTCCAGCAGCGGCTTTGTAATCTATTACCGATTGCAAATGATTTATATAGTTGTAATTGCATTGTATATGAACTTATTATGTTAATCGATTCAAAATAAATGTTCTAGGCCAGCATAAACCAATTAATCTTGGGTCATGTTAATTTTCCTACAAGACTTGATTATTTATGGTGGTTCATGCAAGCATTACCATGCATGAACCACGTTCCTTTTATTCCTTTTTGTAATATATAGAAGTCCATTCTATAGATATTCTGAAAAAATGTATTTTTTCAGCTACCCAGATCATCTGCAGCATGTAACTTTTACCAGTAGAGGCCAGCAAATTGCTCGTACTTGGTTATAGCAGTTGAGCATTAGAGAAGGCGTGTGCAAATTGACTTGGGTCTGTGCAGGTACTGTATTCTGAACCCAATTAGTACCTGATTGGGGCTATAATTTATCTAAATTGGGGATTGTGATCGAAACTTGATCTATGGATGAGATTATTTTTCCACTTGCTGACATGTTTTTCTCATTTGCTGGAAAAAGAACATCATATTTAATGGCTCGTTTTACTTTCTTTACCACGAACTCTCATAGAGTTATATGGATGTTTTATGGCTTTGTGAAATAAATAGAACCATGCTACAACGTGCTATCTGTGTATACTTCTCATAAACAACCTGTTTGCAATTCTACTCATTACTTATGACTTTTCCTTTAAAGTCATAAGGGTATGTATGACTATACCCTGGAAGAGTAGAATACTTAGTTATACTATGCCTATATCGGTATATTCCTAGTGAGGGTGGTGGACATGTAGTTGTTTCAGATAGTTATTACTATCTGAAACACACATATCTTTTCTTAGTATTGACATGAAAAATTTGTAATCTTTCTTTAGATGGCCTGATCTAAATTGTCATTTGTTAATGCGTTATCTTTATAGATATTAGCTACTCATTTTGTCTAGACACGATAGTGTTGGCCATAGCTTAAGGGTTGACCAGCCATGAATATACTATATATGAGTTTTTCACCTTGCCACTTTAATAAAAACCCCTATATATACAACTACAGACTACGTAGCATCAGCGTTATTCACACATTTGCACATGACCTTATCCAATACCATTCTTGACCTGTGATAGCAATCAAGATCATAAATTAAGGAGACATTTCAAATTTAGCTGTCCAATTCCCCGATTATACCAGAAGGTTCATTTCTATTTAGACAGTCAATTATCCTTGAACCATACATGACTATAAATGAAGACTGTGACCCTTAGTATCCCCTGGTAATAAATCTTTGGGAAGTTAAAAATTTCTCATCGTCTGAGCCATGACTATATTCGATGAAACCATCATGATTGCGCAACATCACTCAATCCATGCACCTCTTAGTGGATTCATGGATATAACTTTTGTAACATGCCCACCTTTCTCGTATTTTTCAAACTCAATTCACATACACTTGCTAGTCCTATACATGGGCAAATCTCATGTTTTTATGCCATGCCTTTATGAGAATGAACCAATATAGTTTTCAGCCTTCATCAACTATCTATGTTGACGGAGTTTTGTTTATCTAAATCTTTTTCCCACCATATTTTTCTTTAGATGGACAGAAGTTGGATGAACGAGCCCGATAGACTCTTATCACCTGTATATGCCGAGGGTGTTAAAAATTTCCTCACACAAGCACGAAATCATGCAAGTGGACGGGATCGAATTCGGTGTCCATGCCGTACATGCCTTAACAATCTGTGGCTGCCTATATTTGAGGTGGAAACCCATTTGTTTATCAAAGGGATCAATCCAAATTACACGCAGTGGGTATTTCATGGGGAGGATGAGACAACCTTGTACGTCAGTGATGATGATACTAGTGATGATGTTATACCAGAAGATGATTACATAGATGACATGCAGCATATGTTGGATGACATCCGAGCAGGGACCTTTATTAATGTGTCCCAACACAACACTGCTACGCCAAATAGGCAACCAATACCTGGAGATGAGCTAGCAACTACTTTTGACAAGCTACTGGATGATGCCCGACGACCTCTTTTCGAGGGGTGTACAAAATTTACAAAGTTGTCATTCATTGTCAAGTTATTACACATCAAATCAATCGGTGGATGGTCAATTAAGTCATTTAACATGCTACTTGATCTGTTGCGGTTTGCCTTTCCTGATGCACTCTTGCCACAATCATATGAGGAGTCAAAGTCTTTGGAGCGCGGGTTGGGTTTCAATTATCACAAAATCCATGCATGTCCCAACGATTGCATCTTATTCTGGAAGGAAAATGCCTCTCTTAATGAATGCCCTGTATGTAAGGCTTCGAGGTGGATGCCAAATACACAAGGCTCACGAGTTATACCTCAAAAAGTGTTGCGCCATTTTCCGTTGAAACCGAGATTGCAGCGTCTCTTTATGTCTGCGAAGATAGCAGGTGATATGAGATGGCATAAAGATCAACGGTCGATAGATGATATCAGCCTGAGACATCCGGCTGACTCTGAGTGTTGGCAAAAATTTGATGAACATCATAGTTGGTTCGCTGCGGATCCACGCAATGTGAGGCTTGGTTTGGCCTGTGACGGCTTCACTCCCTTCAACAACTTGGCTAAACCTCATAGCATTTGGCCAGTGATCCTTATCCCATATAACTTGCCACCGTGGTCATGCATGAAAGATCAATTCTTTATGACATCTTTGATTATTCCTGGTCCAAAGTCGCCAGGGAATGAGATGGATGTGTACTTGCAGCCGTTGATCGATGAACTGCTTGAACTTTGGGAAAATGGGGTCCCTACATATGATGCAGCAACTAAGGAGACATTTATGTTGCATGCTGCATTGATGTGGACAATAAATGACTTCCCTGCCTACGGGAATCTCTCTGGCTGGTCAACAAAGGGAAAATTAGCTTGTCCATCTTGTAATGCTGACACAGACTCCAATTGGTTGAAATACGGCCGAAAACATTGTTATATGGGACACCGCCGTTTCTTACCGCCAGATCACATGTGGAGAAGGAGGAAAGGGTTGTTTAATGGCAAGGAAGATCATCGCATGCCACCAAGGGTTATAGAAGGATATGATATTCTAGGTCAATTGCAGATGATTGGCGATGTTCAATTTGGCAAATCTCGTAGGAAGAGAAAACGTACTGCTGAAGAGCTTAACTGGACAAAGTCTAGCATATTTTTCACGTTACCGTATTGGTCAACACTTCGACTTCGGCATAATTTAGATGTTATGCATATTGAGAAGAATATTGCCGAAAACATCTTATTCACTTTAATGAACACTCCAGGAAAAACTAAAGATAATATCAACTCAAGACGTGACCTTGAGATTTTGGCCTATAGAAAAGAATTACATTTGAGGCGTGAAGGTGATTCCATCACAATGCCACATGCACTGTACACATTATGTGGAGATGAAAAGAATAAATTTTGTGAGTGGCTCTCCGATATCAAATTCCCAGATGGGTTCTCTTCTAATATCTCGAACTGTGTTTCTCTACGTGATGGCAAAATCAGTGGGATGAAAAGCCACGACTGTCACGTTTTCCTTCATAGACTACTCCCAATTGCTGCCGGGGGGTTTTTACGAAGTGACATTGCCTTGGCTTTGACTGAACTTAGCACTTTCTTCAAAGAGTTGTGCGCTCGAACACTGGATGTCAATCGCCTATCACAGCTCCAAACTGATATCGTAACCATTCTATGCAAATTGGAGATGATATTCCCTCCATCATTTTTTGATATCATGGTCCACCTAGCTGTTCATTTGCCCCGTGAGGCCATACTTGGGGGTCCAGTACAATATAGGTGGATGTACCCATTTGAGAGATATCTCGGCAAATTCAAGAGGTATGTTAAGAATAAAGCCCGACCAGAAGGTTCAATAGCCGAGGCCTACATTCACACTGAATGCCTGACATTTTGCTCCATGTACCTCCAAGATGTTGAGACGAGGTTCAATCGAGCGGACCGAAACATTGATGCTGACGAAGAGGCAACTATAGATGGATTCCAAATTTTCAACCAGAAGGTCCGTCCCTTGGGTATAGCTTCTAATGTGCAATTAGAAGACAAACTCTTTAAGGCAGCCATCTGGTATGTGCTCAACAATTGCCCGGAGATTGGACCCTATATACAGTAAGAATCAACTAATTTCCTTGATCATCTACTTCCATTTTTCCATATACAAAATTTTATACATGCAATGCCCATAACATCAAATATTTTGCTTTGCGATGTTGTGCTCTATATGTAGGGAACACTACGAGAAATGTAAGGTGCAACACCCAAATTCAATCGATCGCACGCATCAAACTAACTTTCCAACTTGGTTCAAGCATCGTGTAAGTTATTTTCCAACCTTATCTACGTACTGAAAACAAACATGTTTCCTCGATATGTTTTTTAACGATGACAATTAATCACATTGTGAATTTTCAACAATTTTGGTATAGATCCAGGAACATCGTATCAAGAATCCACATGATGTGTCCGATGATCTTTATGCGTTAGCTTGCGGGCCTGATCGTTGGGTTGCATCATATGCTGCAAGCATAATAAATGGAAAAAGGTTTCATACGAAGCAGCGTGAACTTCGCCGTCGTATGCAAAATTCTGGGGTGTTGGTGACTGGGGACGAGGATACAAATAATGCCGGCTTTTACGGTGTTATTAATAATATCATAGAGTTACGCTATATGGAGTGGCGTCGGGTGTACCTATTTCAGTGTGATTGGTTTGACGTTGGTGATAAAAAACGAGGGGTGCGAGTGGATGACCATATGATTAGTGTCAACATGAACAGGACTTGGTATAAGGATGAACCGTTCGTGTTGGCGAGTCAGGCAGATCAATGTTTCTACATAAGAGATTTAAGGGCGAAAGAGAATTGGGGTGTTGTGCAGAACTATACAAATAGGAATGTATACAACATTCCATCAGTGTCGACTACTATAGAAGATATTAATTATGGCGATTCAAGTATTAATGAGGCCGATCAAGAAAATGAGGCATCACATTATTATGAACCAGTGCAGAGTGAGGATGAAAATCCAGTGTCAACTCCACTTGATAGGCTTGATATACCACCTAGCCATATTGATGCACGAGAAGTCATGGCTAGTGATGGTCAATGCAACTCTTCATCCGGGTTTATTAATGATGACATGCTTACTTCTGGTTCTGGAAATGCGAATAGTGAGGGGGAATATTCAGATGAGGATGACCTATCAACAGACGAAGAGTCTATGTCAGATTTATAATCAAAAGCTAGAAGCATCACATGAGTTTAGGTTGGTACATTCATTTACCTATTCCAAATTGGTACATGTACACAGACAGCACAAAATTATTTTGTAACCTCATATCATAAATTCTGCTTCACTTGCTTAAAACCATCAAGTATCGGATGTTTGAATTCTAGGACTGAACTAAAATGTTGAAGCTAACATTATAGTGTATTGCTCGTACTTACTACCTAATAAACTTGTTTGACTTATAATGTGTATCATATTATTCTTTGTCAGGTTTCAAATATTTCAAAATTGTGTTGCCATCTTCTTGGCTTTACAACTTATCATGCAATCCCATCTTGAAGCTGGAGGCATGAGGAGCACTATTAATTATCAAGGTATATACTCCATGATCGATAAGTTATTCATTTGTCTATAATATGCTCATAATGTAAGGGTTTTTCTTGCTGAAAGTATTTAAAAATGTAGGATATATCACATTATTTGAACCATGTCTAAGGCTTCAGATTATTTTATGGAATGAGATTGATTTTTATTACAATCCTCATAACTCATACACATGTAGGTGACCGCGCGGGACCTAGTTCTAGAGGCGGAGGGAGAATCCGGGGTATTCGTGCAAGGCGCCACGTACCGTACTCGGCTCGCCACAACCGACCACGGGGAGCAAAAATCTCCTCAGTTTATAGCCCTGAGGAGTGTAATCAAGAGTCTTCGGATGATTCCACACAGCCCCCAAGCCCACCACCATCCACCAACCCAATTCCCACACCAGCGCCTATTCGAGAACCCTCATCGGTGCGGGAACAATCACCTACTAGAGAACCTCCAAGATTGGAAGACTCACCCCAAATTGGTGATTGTTTTTCATATAAATGTTCAATGCATTCACATATTTAAACCCATTTGTAAGAGTTTAGGTAATCTATAATTACCTACACTAATCATCTGAATTTTGCAATACAGTTGCAGACGCCCCCACGGAGCCCGTACTAACGCAGCAACAGAGGAAACGAAAACGTGGGCCCGCTCGATGCATTGAGTTTGAGAAGGTGAGAAAGAACGGGAAAGTGATTTTAAAGATAAACGATGGTGAGACTGCCCCTTGTTGTGATCATGCCCCTATGTTCACAACACGAGTATCATGGATTGTGAAACAATATTGTGACATGAGTTATGCACGATGGACTGATGTCCCACAAGCGATGAAAGAGGAGCTAATTGACCGTGTCCGGGTAAGTTTTATGTGTTAGTAGTGAAATGTTAGTATGGAAGTGGGTTATATAGTATAACCGTATCACATATACTAATTCACCTTTTATTGTAGGCTGACTTTGTGTTAGACTGGGAAAGGGAAAACCACAGGTTGACGGTGACAAAGGCACTTCGTAAGCGCTTCAACTCCTTCCATCATGACTTGCACAAGATTTACCAATCCTTTGGAAGCCATGAAGAAGCTTTAGCTAATGGCACAAGCATGGTGGACCCACTTGTATGGGTGAAGTTGTGTGGCAGGTGGGGTAGTGAGGCCTTTAAGGTATATATTCTCTTCAACTATTAATTACAATAAATCCTTCCATTAAATAGTGGACCATCATGATTGAGGCAAATCCAGTTGTACATTTTAACTGACATTGGGTGTGCGTGCATCGCAGAAAATATCATCTCAGAACCGGGAGATCCGAAAGAAGCAAGCAATTAATCACACATCAGGACGTAAATCATTCGTCCGAATACTTGAGCAAAAGGTATGAGGATGCCGCCCTATATAAATCAATACCCTTTCCGGGGAATTCCGAACTCATACGCCACAATAAATATTGGCATCCTAATCCGTTGAAATTAGATTCCCTTTTTTGCATCCAATATGTTTTTCCTTATTGATTGAGGCGTGGTCTCATTTCAACCTCATTGAGATTAATTTGCAAATGGCAACCACAATAAATTAATTTTTTGAACTTCAAACATATTTACCTATCTCACATATGTCACACATGTAGCGCGCTGAGAATGGAAATTTGGTGGACTTCTATAAGGAGACACGCTGGTCGAAGAAAAAGAATAAGTTCGTGACAGATGCTACTGAAGATACTTACGTGAGTAGTACACTAGTCCTTTGCAAATGTACAGTAGTACTAGTACTTATAGTCTTGGCTACTTGATCTATGTTTATTTCTGATAATAATAAATAAGAGCATAAGGTTGTTAACGATTGTTAATAATCGTTGTTTTGCATTTGTGCAGAAGGAGATGCAAGGTAGATTGGATGGCCTAGAACCAGAGGAACGAAGTGGGGAGGCAGCAGCGACGGTCTTTAGGGAGGTCCTCGGACATCGACCTGGATATGCACGAGGACTTGGGGAGATGGTCATCCCCGAGTCAAGTAGACAACGTGACCAAGTTAAAATGCAATGCTACCAGTCAGAGATTGAAAGATACAAGAAAGATGCTGAACAACATAAGAAAGATGCCGAAGACTATAAGAGTCAGCTGGATGAAGTGAGATCAGAGGTGCGGGCTCTTAGGGAGCATGCGATTCAAACTGACAGGCTACTGCAAGCGTTCTTTAAGGATCATCCCACATTCACTGAGTCATATCGCCAGACTCAGTTTAATGATTCCCCCGACCCATAAGGGGGGGGTCGAGTGTTTTTTGGCATTTTGGGTGCTTTTTTGTTAGTGAAAAAGACAGCTGGGCAGTAATATATATATATACATATTACTATATATATATATATAGTAATTTGCACATGCCAACACAGGGGAGATTGGGGAAGTTTAGGCCCGACGACTGGATCGTTAGGAGTTTTTGAGCAAATGGTTAACACTTCATGAGCATTTGATATTTATTCGATGGTTCCGGTTCGTCGACTCGATGGCAATTTCGTTGCAAATCAAAACCAACAGGTAAGTACTCACATATAATCTTCAAATAAACTTGGCCGAGTTGGCCACAACCCTAGTTTTAAGGATTTTCAGTCTGTGAATTTGCATGCACACTAATATAATTTTACGATTATTTGTTGCTTCTATGTTGGTAATTCTAATGGGTTAAAAATCCTTTTTTTTAGTTGGTTTATTGTACAAAAATGCAGTAATATTGTCTTTCCTCCACGTGCAAGGCCATTGATATTGAATGATGGTGGCGGCACTGACTTCGGGGTCCAAGTCAGTTATAGAATATCTGAAGAGATATGAGAGCAATGATGAGGAAGGAAGGAAAGGAAAAGAAAAAAAGGACGAAGAATGTGGTCCAAAGTAAACCAGATGTAAAAGGTGGTTTAGTCGTGGATTGTGATCTGGTTTGTCACAAACCAGTTAATCTTGAAGAGGAAAAAAATTGGAGATGATTCAGCTGGTAAAAGGAATTTACATTTTGGCTTCTTGTTTTTTCTTCTTCCATATCTAGTTGAGTTTGTTATTATGGTAATAAGAAAATTTTCTGTCGTTTGATGTAGGAGAAGAGAACGTATATCGAAGGAAGACTTTTTGAAGTCAAGGCAGAAAGTAAAAGTATAAGAGAAGCCCAAGGTACTTTGGAATATTATCATAAACCTGTCATGTGTGAGGAGCGGTATAGTGAGTAATGTTTGTTTGACGAGTGAATAATGTCTTGATCCAGATTACCCTGGAAGTTTTAGTAATTGACCATTAATTTGATAATAATAATTATTATTTATGGCAACCATCATCATCATTGTAATGGTCAACATTCATTAATTTTGCTAGTTTTATGAGGTTCATTCAATTTTTTTCTTTTCTTGGATTATCATGTCCCCCTTCTCTTCTTGCTCTGTTTTCTTCCTGGTGTGGGGGATATGTAGAATATCCGTGCAAACTGCTGGTAATAAAGATCTTCTTACTTATAAAAAGAAATGTAGAATATCAGTGCAAGCTGCTGATGGCAAGAGACGTCTGATGATCATGTTGAGAGATAAACTTGGTTTTAGAGATCATTACCACTGCATATCTGTCCCTCCCTTCTTCCTTCTTTCTGTTTTCTTTTGTTGGATCATGTACACTTTTACCCTTGAGCCCATGTTACTCAATTATGATGACAAGTGCCACTGTGGCCCTTCAGTATTTTTCATGTTTCAACTTTTAAGAAATTTCCATTTTATTACAAGAATTACAAACCTCATGAATGAAGGAACTTGGTGTTTCTAACATATATATTAGGATAAAGAGTGCATGTGCACACACAAGGCGTTTCTTTTTTCTCTGTTTTTTCCCCGGTTTACATTTCCCAAATCTTGCAAGAACTTAATTGTGGAAGGGATAGATTCAGGTTGTACAAATTGCAGTCTGATGATGTTCGTGACTAGCAGAAAAATTTTCCTTTTCTTGTTCTTTTAATCTCTTATGAGGCTTTGGTGAAAATGTTACAGTAATTCTGCTAGTTGTCAAAGAGACTCGGTGGTTATTTACAAATGACTATTATTAAGTGTTGGCAGACACAATTTGGCAATTCTATTATGGAAGGCGTTAAACCATGAGGTTGTAGAGGATGTAAAACTTGCGCATTTAATATGGTAAGTTCATCATAGTTATGGGCTCGGGCATCTTTTTACGTTTTAATATTGTAGCTTGAGTTTGAAGCTTCTTTCTTTGAAAAGTAAATGCTGTCTCTTGGTAGATTTAAGTTGAAGAGGTCAATTTTCATTTCCTGTGCATTTTTAACCAGGAGAAGAAGTTGGAATGGGGGAAGGGCTTGGCTCAAAAGCAGGAAGCTGAAGCTAAGCTGCAGGAATTGGAACTTAAGAAGGAAAAGCCATTTGCACAAACCAGGTAAATCAAAGATATTAGATTTTTTTTATGGGCAAGAAGACCAGATTTTAAGGCCAACTTCTTTGTGCTGACCCTTCATTTTATTTGCATATTTAGATGTTCTATTGTGTCACAAACATCTGCCCTTCTTGTTTATATGATATTATATTGTGGGGAAATATAGTCCCCACAATAATGGGCGTATTTCTTTACATTTGTAATAATGGGCTTATTGTTGCTGGCCTGGTATAATTATGTTCCTTTATTGTACTTCAGTAAATGTCTGGCTTTATAATGGTATGATCAAATGTTGGGCTATCTTGAACATTTTTGTGTTCAATATGATGGTGTAATCATGGGGTATTGTGGAAATACACACGTATGAAATTGGACATAATTAACTTTTGTAAGAAAATAAATGTTCTAAAAGAAAAAGAAATCTCTATAAAACATTAAGTTATGCTTGACTGCTTGGCTATCCATCTTCGGTTTAACTAAGGCACTACACAGTACTTTGAAATCTTCTTTTGTGTACACGTAGTGGCTTGTTGGAATTGATAGACTGATTCTAAACAACATGCTGAAGGAGAGATTACCTAAATTGCATCTCTCCTTGGTGGAGATGGCTGTGTAAATGCCCCCAAGTTCTTAGTAATGTGCACTTGCCACTTTTTCTCAAAGTGTGAGCTTGTGCCGTCGTTACCATGAACTGTAGGTTCATGCAAACTTTTCTCTTCTGTACAAACTTTGAAGGGTGGGGAGTCTTCTTTATTTATTTATTTATTCATATGAGTTGAGCACTATACCATACAAAATTCTAATTCAGGAAAACACCATTCTATATATAGGCAACACTAGCACAGTGTAAGTCTCATTTTTCAAATCGAGCAAACATACAAATTTTAGGTATCAAGGCCCCTAATGACATTTTGAATGAGGCTTTTGTTGTGGTGTGAACTAAATGGAAAATAAGAGTTCTGAGGTGCCTGAGGTACTTCCATCCCAATCTGGTTTTATGACGGAGTTTCTAGTTTATTTTTCGATATATGGATATATTGTACAGTCACATTCCAACTTATCGATATTAAAATAATTTGTACATAAAACATTTATGATTAACAAACCAACTATTTATGTCATATAGGGTGCTAATGAGTTTGTTTATGTTTTGGTAATTTTAAACAGATGGGAACATTCTTCAAAGCTTCAATACTTGTTCTGTTCATTGGCGTGCACTGAAGGCACTAACAAGCACAACTTGGTAGCTCTTTGATTTTGGATGTAGTAGAGGATTGAACATGTTTTAAATATTAGTGATTATATTTCTCTTCACATCTTTTGTAGCTCAGCTTGTACTTGATATGACAGTATAATGCACCACCCAATGTAAAAATATATATGACTTTGGTCTAATCATATATTTACTTGAATATTGATATATTATGTGATTTGTTGATGTATGGATAATTAATTAGCTACTCATGTCAATCAGGTACATTTATTACATGAATGATGGGCAAATATTTGGTTTTCATGATTAATGCATGGGTGAAAGATGAGACCCATTATTCTTACTGGGTTTCATTTAAATGAGAACTCATTGGTCTCATTTAAATGAGACCCATGTAGGAATACTGGGTTAAATTAATTTGCAATTCGTAGGACTTTCCAGCGATTTTTCAATCGCCGCTAAAAATTTACAAAAAAAAAAAATTATTATGCACAAAAAATTATATTCCAGCGATTTGAAAATCACTGGAATATAATGAAATGGCCGTAATAATCGTTCCAGCGCTTTCTTAATCGCTGCTATATTAAATGATGGCGATAAAAAAACGCTGGAAAGTAATTTCCTGGCAGTGTTGGTATTTACCGGCGTTTAGAAAATCGCCGGGTTATTAATTTCCAGCGATTTATTAAACGCCGGAATGCAAATTCACGCCGAATAAATATTTACCGGCGTTTATTTAATCGCTGGAAATGAATCACCCGGCGATTTTCTAAACGCCGGTAAATATTTATCCGTGTACTAAATTAATTACCCGACGTTTCATAAATCCCCGGTTAATAACATTCCGGCGATTTATGAAACGCCGGGTAACAATATCACGGCAATTTATGAAACGCCGGTTAACGATATAACGGCGATTTATAAAACGCCGGATAATAACGTACCAGCGATTTTTTGAACGCCGAATAATAAAATGCCAGCGACTCACAAACGCCGGTTAATAATTTCCCAGCGATTTTTTAAACGCCGGTTAATCATTTTCCAACGATTTCTTAAACGCCGGTTAATAAATTCCTTTTCTCTTTTATATACCGGCGATATATAAATCGCTGCTTAATTATTTCACAGCGATTTTGTAATCGCCGGTATTTACTTTTATATTTTTGAAATTATATACCGGCGATTAAATAATCGCCGGTAAAAAGCTGATATTAGACGGCGTTTTTTTAGCTTCGCTGCCATATAGAAGAAATGGCTGAATAGTACCGGCGATTATGCGGCGATTACATAATCGCCGGGATATAAATATAGCGTCGAGTTTTTGGGATTTTCCGGCGATTTAAAAGCGCCGGTAAATGTGCTATCTGTTGTAGTGATCCTACATGAGAAATTTAGATGGACGTTAATGGAACATAACTCTTACTCTATAATTTTAGAAAATCATGATCATTGATTCATTCATTCATGTTAAGAGGGAAGGCCAACAATACATGAAACGTCTCATATTTTGTTCTAAATATTTTAGTTACGTACATTTCCATTTTACAACTGATCAGATATGTAGTATATATCATTATGTTGGGATTTATTAAAGTGATCTCTTTTTGAAAGATGTAAATTGTTTTTGGAAAGTGACAATTTCACACACACACACACACACATATATATACACATGAGATCGAAAGCTAGAGAACATCTGGAGAGGCATGATTTACTAATATTGCTAACTCACTAATTGTTTTGCAAAATTATATGATGGGTTGTGATTGGTTTTTAAGGTGCATTCTCTATAATCTAATGGTGAAAACAAGTGATAGTTTGATCGAATGGCTAGGATTAAACGATATTAATTTGTTATAGACAGAGTTTTTCTCAAAATTGGGTTGAAATATATTAGTTCTCCATTAATCTAAAAATATATATATATATATATATGTGTGTGTGTGTGTGTGTGTGTGTGTGTTTCTCATATGTCTAAATTAAATATCTAAGTAGTTAGACAATATAAGATATTTTATTTTTGGATTTAATTGTATCTTGAATCCAAGCTGTAAACCTGTGGACAATATTAATATTCGTGGAAGCAAATGGTTGCTGTCATATATATATAAATGGACAATATCAAATGGATCAAGTGGCCGAGAGTTCTGCCAAAACCGAATTAATACCCACATATATAATGAGTTAAAGAGTCTCTCGCAGAGTGTCAATATCTCAAAGAGGTCGAGTGATCGATCGAGAGTTGAGCCAAAAACCAATTAAAGCCTATATATAATATAATGAGCAAGTTTCTGCCAAGCAACAAAAGTACTGCGCGCGGCCTGTTAACAATTTTTTATTTTTTTTGGATAAGTTAGATTAGAGCGCCTGAATATATAAACTGGTTGTTAATAACATGCTAGCTAGTACTCCACGACAAAATTACAGATGTTCTTTACGTTATCCGTTGTAATTGGATGATCAAGCTGGACGCTTCAAAATATATATTTTATTGTCATTAGCTGACCTCTTGACAGAAAGTTTTCTATTTAAATATATATATATTGTTATATATATATATATAGAGAGAGAGAGAGAGAGAGAGAGAGAGAGAGAGAGAGAGAGAGAGAGAGAGAGAGAGAGAGAGAGAGAGAGAGAGATTCCTTGATGTAATTTATGTATGGGATGTCACATTAATTGTTATAGGTGTCATGTATATCATATTTAAACCAATGAAATCTAGTATTATTTTCGAGGACTAATATCTGTTTGGTAATCTAATTTGGGCTTGATGCCGGGTCTATATATATATATATGTTACATGTGTCCATGACGTGCTGAGTCATCGATATTATATTGTCACCAAATACAAATATACATATGAAAAACAAAAAATACTAAGGAAAAAAAAATCTTATTCAACTTCCTTTGCTTGCTATCACCATCTTCAAGCACAAATTTCTTGATCATGTCTTACAGAAAAGTCAAGACAAAATAAACAACATTGGAATTATATATTGATCGATCAAGTTTAACGTCCCATCAAGTGGTGCTATGGTCCCTGTTATCACCCGGAGATGTGGATGCACTCTTGGAAGTTGAAAATGGCAACGAAGGACGTGGTAGAAACATCAAACTACTTGGCTGTGAATTTGTTGAATGTGTCTTGTTCAACAAGCTTGATGCACATCCATTCCCTTTAGGAGCTGGTAGGAGGGTAGAAGACATTGGAAATAACTCACCCAACGTTGATTTCTGACCAAAATTATCTCCACTCTGATTTCCTATGGCACCAGCAGCAGTACTAGCACCCCCAGTGCCAATGATTGATGTGAGCGCAGCTGCCAAAGCGGATTGGAAACTCGGGTCAGCTGTAATTGCTTTTGTTGCAGCAGCAATGGGATCCGGTAAAGAGCTGTGTTGTGGAAGAGTTGGGTTCTTCTTTTGCATATAAGATTGATAAATATTCTCTACAGACTGTCTCCCCATAGATAGATCTCCTAGTTGGTTCCTGCTGTAGGGTTGAGTACTGCCATAATTAAGGAATCCATTGGCCCAAGACGTTGTGTTAGATTCAGAAGAACCGAAGTTGAGATTTGCTGGAGAATACCTTGGAGGATAGTTTGAGGAAGCTTTATTAAAATGAGATGAGGAAGAGGACGGGGTTGATGTAAGATCAAGTGTGATTGTTGGAAATGAAGGTGAAGATGAGAAAGAAGAGTTGGATAAGTAGAAATGATTTGATTTTGAATTATCTGATAGATAAAAGTTCAAGCCATGAAGATCAGCAGCTGTGGTGGCTGATGGCCCATGTCCTGGTTGGGAGCTTGACGAGCCAGACAAAAGCATAGAAGCTGCTGCTGAAGTGGTGGATGCCATGGCGGTGGCTGACATAGGAAGTGGATGGTTGTGTGTTCCTTCGTAAGTGGTGATCAAGATGGACATGTCCTCAAAACTTCTTTGCACCTGAAATTGTAGACATGCATATATACTATGATCAGCCACTACAAAACTTCTGAAAAAAGAAAAAAGAACGTAAAAGTTTTTTCAGTAAAGATAAAATTAATTAGGGCCAGAACAGTTTTTTCTATGAAAATCTTTTAAATTTCCAAGTTTATACTTAACAAATTGTATTTGATTAATCAGTCAAGTACATAGTTTCTGACATTAATTTGTTGGTTGCCGATAAGATTGTTTGGTTTTGAAAGTGAGTCACTATATTATTAAAACAAAGAGTAATGTTGTACATAGTTATAGAATGTGCAAATATACTGCAGTCGTTTTGAAAAAAAAGTGGAGTTTATTATTAAAAAATTAAATTTTTTTATGTGAGTCTTATGTTTATTCATTTTTTTTTCTAATTAAGTGATTAGACAGCACTTTCACACTCACGATTGTAACTATTATTTCTCTTTAAAAAATAGCCATGCACATCAATCAATTTGGTCAATACTCCAGTAACAACTAATTAAGAGAAAATCTACTAAATTACAAATGTTTGCAAAACAAAGAACTTTCAAGTACTTTTGACATGACAAATTTTCAGGTCAAAGGAATTAATTACTTGAAATTAATTAAGTAACAAAAAAAAATATAAATCTATACTTTTATCTAAAAAATTAATTAATTGTGCAGGTTAAGAGGTCCTTCTATGTAATTCAAAATTATTCCAGCCATGTTAGAATGGTCAAAATTAAGTACGTACCTGTTTTCTTACTGGGCATGAAGGTGCCATAGTACAGCGATAGTATGCTCTAGGGCATGGGTTTCCTTTTGCAATCTTTTGTCCATATTTTCTCCATTGGCACCCATCATTCATCTGGATATGCACATGAAAAAAATCTGTTATTCATGAGTCTTGCTAAGTAATCTCCACAGTTGATTTGTATGGATGAATAAATATTACTTACTGTTGGAGTATCACATCTAGCCCTCACAGAAACCCTAGCTTTCTTCACAGGATTCTGTTGTGGAGCCTCATCGTCTTCACTTCTCATTGTCTTTTGAGCTTTACCGCGTGGCCAAGTCTCCTCAGCTTCTTCCTTGATTGGTTCTTGATCAGAACTGTTAACAGGGCTCGTTTTAGACAAAGATTCACCTTCCCTCGATTTAGACAATTCTAATTTGTAGTCCATTAATCCAAGACTCAAGCCTTCTTTAGCTTGCTCATCGGCCTCTTTCCATTGGCTAGAGACTGTAGTACTTTTTTCACCCTTTTTTGTGTCACTTGGAGCTCTTCCGAGACTAAGGGAAACAAACCCCGGTTCTTCAATTTCTTGATGGTTTTTAGCTGAATCATCCGTTGCTTTTCTCCCATCTTGTTGAACAACGTCATAGAACTGCATTTGGAGCGTTTGATAATCCTTCATTATCCGATCTAAATACTTCTTCAGCCTCTGATTTTCTTCTCTCACCTCACCCATTTCTGCTCTAGCAGATTGGAGCTGATCATCCTATTATATATATCCAAAGATTGACATAAACAAGAAGATTAGTTATTACTCAATATTCTCTCTTACCGAGGGAAAAAAAACTATCACAAAAAGTTGTCACTGAACCTCTAGTATTGATATGCTATTAACGCATCATATTTAGAAAACCTGTTGCTTAAGATAATTTTTTTTTTTTTCTTTTTGGCTACAAACAATTAGCACTACGGGGTGATCGGTTCTGAGCCTACAACGATTGACGTTTTATATTTTATTCAGAGGCCATATCAATATATATATATATGTATATATATTGCATGTTGGACTCAACATATGTTCATGATCTAATACCTTCACACAACACAATCGAGAATAATAATTATTTTTGGTTATTATGCAGATAGGGCTGAGCATCGATAATGTCAGAGTCAACATTAACGGAGGTCGAATCTAACCTTCAACTCTCATTTACATAGCCTTTAATTTGACTCCAACTCCAACTTGTTGAAGCGAAGTCGGTTGGTAGATAGCCACCTTCAACTCCGACTTTTTTGGTTCAAAAAGCTCCAACTCCAACTTATCGGAGTTGGTACGAAGTTGGAGGTAGAGTCAGATTTCATTATATTGTATCACCTACCTAGTACTTAACAATGTGTTATTTTAATGATTATGATTCAATAGCAGTAGTATTATTGTACTTGCATGTTCATAATTCAAGAAGGAAGAAACACAATTCATGTTAATTGGGATGCCATAATTTATTGAAATAATTAAAAAAATAAATAAATCTGAAGATTCATGATGAGATGGCCCATATTGGATCCAAATCAAGTAACTAGAAAATATAATAAAATGGTATACAATACTATCAGAGATTCAGAAGCCAACTTATAATTAAGAAGAACCAATATATATATATATAATATGCTTATTATACCTGCTTGCTGCAGCTTGAATCCTTTTGTAAAGGTGAAGATGGCTTCAGGTCATGTTGATCATGGCATGGTCTTCCATGATTTCCAACCTGGATTGCAGGAAAAGGAGGCAAAAATAAAAGACTTAGAGATTTTTTTATGTCAATGATAAGTAAGAAGTAAACATGATAAGGAAACGTAACAGAATTTCATGAAAGAAGCGAAATAGATTTATAGCCACTGATTCTCATTAAAAATATCTCTATACTGAAACAAGAGCACTTGATATATATTAAAAGAAGCTACATATATCCTCTTAACTTGTCTATTCTAAGAAAATATCTCTGTGAGTTTCCTCCTACAGCACACTAAAGGTTAAACCCAAATCAAGAACTGTACATGGTTGACAAATATAGCTCCTAATTAAACTTCATGAACGTTGCTATAAGAAAGGAGAGAGAAAATACAGCTTTTCACTATCTGAAAAGCTGACTACTGGATCGAAACACATGATTAAAAAAAAAAGGAGAGAGAAAATAAAAACTAGAGACTCGAAATTGCAAATTATGGATTGTCACAGGCCAGAGAGTTTTGAGGCATAATCCAGAAACTATTCCATGAATAAACCTATAATATTAAAAACATCTACAATCAGATCCACAAAAAGATCTCCAGGAAATTACATGAAGAAGAAGAAGAAGAATAAGAAGAAGGAGAAGGAGAAACCCCACCTGATCGATTGCTGTTGTCTTTTCGTTAAAACCTTCTTCAAAACCACTAGATTCATATCTGTTGAGCTCCTCCTTAACTCCATCGCCGTCATGACCAGATCTTTCCTTTGCAGGCTCCATAGCTCGTTCTCCTTGTTGCTTTTCTTCAAAAATTTCTCTGGGTCTCAACATGCTCCTCCTCTTATATAGACAGCATGAAGTATTTGACTCCGTTTAGAAAGAAAAAAAGGGAGACATATTCACACATAAGACCATGAGAGCCTTACCTTCCAACGCGTACATGGCAAAATGTCAACAGCCCAATCTGGCCAATTGCACTCGAAGAAATTACATCATATTCGTGATTTTTTTAATATAGTTTAAACAAAAATAGAAGAATTCAACGTCAACGTTTGAGATAACATGTCAGAGAGAAAGAAAGAGATGAGGGCTAGCTTTAAGCCGCAATACTCGGACAGCACGCAATACTACGAACAGTCGTTGAAGTTTCGTAGGATTACAAAAGTCACAAGGGTATTGGTTCACGGTCAAAGTTTTGCCAACATCGTGTTACCCCCGGTGACCCGAGTTTTTCTTTAATCTGAGGTGGGGTACTAGGGTTTTCTAGTAAGAAGATTGTGGTCAAGTTAAATTAGCCACAAGCGAAAGGAAAAGTTTGAGGTCAAAGATGGCCCATGGGTTCAGGAAATAGCTGGGATTGGGGATACTTTGCTTTGCTAGCTCATGATTCGCCCATGCATTATTCGAGTGCTACTAAATCAATACGTGAAAAGCACCAATTACAGTACTCTAGAGTACTAAAGCATGATAGATATCACGTGATTATTAATGGGTGTTGGGTCTTTTTCTGAATTTACCACTTGTTTGAAATTATTACGAGAAATGCGTGCACTTAGATCATAATTAATCTTTTCTTTTTCTATATATATGTATAGGAAATGATGTTTTATTTCTTTATTTATATATATATATATATATATGTATGTATAGCAATAATTGTCGGTCACGTACCGATCCACGTCGGTAAGCCTATCATGCGCGCGCGTGGGAATATCATTTCTTGGGGGTAAACTAGGATCCAAGCCCTCAATTAAATCTAAAGATCAATATCAATGTTGTCTATCTTAATTTAAGGCAAGGAAAACCACCTAAACATCGACCTATCTAGCTAGATATCAACCAGAGGATCATGACAACAATATATTTTAATTTTATTAGAAAAATCCATGAAATTAAGGAAGGGAAGTATTAAACTTATGAGCGCCTTTTTTTGAGGTAAATCCATCCATTAATTGTACGTTCCTGTTTTTAGATTTTTTATTTTTTATTTTTGCAAAAAAGAAATAAAAAGAGAGGCCGTTGTGATGATACATACCTAATTTTGAGATGATCCATCCAATTTTCATTAATTATATGGTAATAATTAATATTAAAGTGAGACCTAGTTCATGTTGTTAACATAGATCTCATGATTTCAACATGTACAAGGACGTCGTAAATATCCCAAAACTTCAACAGAATCCCTAACTTCAACCATATAAGATAATCATGCAAATTTCATATATAAAACCTATCTATACATGCATAAATGGAAATTCAACTTTGTAAAAGTAATATTCTCTCAAATCATGAGATTCATTTTGCTAGCACTCACACATTCTGTAGAAAATTTGTTGAGAAATACAATATTATTATCTACAATCTCTATTTTAATCCCTTATATGGTATCAGTTAGCTTATGGTAAAACACTTATATTCGATCCTTATGTCATCTATTTCTCCTTTAGCTTCTTCAGCTTCTTCCCAACCTACTGCTCTCATCATGCCCTTTATTGCTCCCAACGTCACTCTTTTGATATTTATTAAACTTGATGCCTCAAATTACCTATTATGGGTTTCTCAATTTTGCCCATCCTCCGCAGCATGATCTCAAGTAAATCATTGATGGCTCTTATCCTTGTCCTACTCAATTTATTCTTTTTGAACAAGGACAACAAACCGCTATTGTCACTCCTGAATTCAGCCTCTAGCACCAAAAAGATCAATATTTATTAAGTTGGTTCGATTATACTCTAACCGATAATGTCTTGTGTTCAATGTTTGGACTTGATACAATTAAACAAGTCTTGAATCATCTGGCTTCTTGTTTTGCCTCATCTCGAGAGACAATTGCAAGCCCTCAGTCAAGGTTCTCAGACATGTATTGACTACCTACAATCTGCCAAGATCCTTTTGGATCAGTTAGTTATTGTTACTAAACCTATTAATGATGAAGATCTATCTTACGTCATTAATGGAATCAAACCTAATTTTCATTACTTCATCACTTCCTATTCTTTTGCATTAAGAGAAGTGCTTTTTCTTTTAGTGATCTTCAATCTGAATTACTGAACCATGAACTGCTCCTTTCCCATTCTCATTCATCTTTTGAGTCTGAGAGTAGCTCCTTTGCTTTGTATACTAACAAGCAAAAATCCAATGGGTTTAAAAATAAGAAATTTTCTCAATGGTCCTCAAAGGGAAACTCCTCCCATCTAAGGGGAAACTTGCTTCTGTACCTCCATAAAGTCTACTTCTCAACCTTCCTCCAATTTTGGTAGTTACTCATCTAACACCAACCGAGCACCTTTTCAAATTCATGGCAAAAATGGATACCAAGTCTTGGACTGCTTTCATAGAATGTACAACTCCTGCCAAGGTCGGCATCCTCCATCCCAACTTGCTGGCATGGCTGTTCAATTCAATTTCAAACAAGGAAATCAAACCTAGTTGACTGACAGTGGAGCCAACATTCATGTAACTACAGACATGGGAAACCCGGTGCTTCATGAACCTTATCAAGGTGGAAATGATATAATGTACTGCCAATCTCTTATCTATCTAAAAATTTTATTTTGACAATAATTGTTGGTTTATGCTAACCTCCAAATTTTTTGTTGTGAAGGGCAACATTTTGGGTTAGATCTTTTACAAGGACCAAGTAAAGATGGCCTTTATCCAATCCAGTTCCTAGCATCTTCCAATAAAGCTCGAGCTTACATCGTCACTTTAGAAATTTCTACCTACATCTTCTTCTGTATGGCACTGTTGATTAGGTCATACATATGCCAATTTATGAACAGTTAGAAGAATAAACTCAATTTGTGTCTTAGCATGTGGTGTTTGATGAAACCACTTTCCCTACTCAAGACTGTATGCTCTTATCCAAATCTTCCTTGGCCTCTCTTTCTAGTCCAGCCCTACCTACCATCTCATCCTTTAATTTTGTTACTTGCATTTAAGTTCCTTCCTTTGCTCCGAGTGTTACTCCAAGTGTGGCTCAAAACCCTACTTCCCCTCCTACTTCCTCACCTCCTCCTTCCAATACTTTAAACCCACATGTTGACCCGTCCCCACCTACTCCTCCTCCAATACTTCACCACGTGCTTACTAGAACTAGGACTAGGTCTAAACAACCTAAGCTTCTCCATAATTATCATGTTTATTATTTCACTAATCATCCCTTGGAACCCCATTCCTTCTTCCAAGCAGCAAAGCACCAAGAATGATTGAGGGCAATGCAAGAAAAGTTTTCAGCTTTGCAAACTAATCATACTTGGCAACTATGTCCTAGACCTTGGGACAAAAATGTGATCAAGAATAAGTCGGTATTCAAACTCAAACATGAAACCGATGGGATTGTGGAAAAGTTTAAGGTTAGACTGGTTGCTAAAGGGTTTCAACATAAAGATGGGCTTGATTATACTGAGACATTTAGCCCTATAATCAAGCCTGTCACTATTCGAATTGTTCTTCGTCTTGTAGTGCATTTTAGTTGGGAAATTCGATAGCTTGATGTGTCCAATACCTTCTTGCATGGTACTCTTCAAGAAGAGGTTTACATAGAACAATCTATGAGCTTCAAAGACCCCTCCTTTCTAGACCATGTCTATCATCTTCAAAATGTCATATATGGCCTTAAACAAACCCCAAGAGCTTGGTTTTACCAAACTCTTCAGTTGCCTTCTTCATCTTGGGTTTTTAAAGTCCCAAGTGGACTACTTTTTATTCACATATCATCATAGACCTATTCATGTCTACCTCTTTATACATGTTGATGATATTAGTGTAATAGGTACTCATGCTTCCTTTATCAGTAAGCTCATCACTTCTTTACATGTTGAATTTACAATCAAGGATTTGGGTCCCATTCATTATTTCCCCGGCATACAAGTCTCACAGGTCTCCTTAGGTTTATTCTTATCCCAGACAAGTTATATTGTTGAATTACTTCATCGATCCAATATGGCAGGAGCAAAATCATGTCTAACTCCACTCTCCTCTGGTGACAAGCTAACTAGCTCTATTGGTGAACCTCTTGAAGATCCCACCTCCTATCGCCAAGTTGTGGGTGCACTACAATACTGTACCTTATCTCGACCTGACATAACCATCGTTGTGAACCTACTCTGCTAGTTTATGCACAAGCCCTTAACCACCCACTGGTCTCCTGCCAATTGCAAGCTTAAATACCTCAAGGGCACCCTCTATCATGGTCTCTACCTTGGTTCTGGCTCTTTACACTTAACTGGATTCTGTGGTGCAAACTGGGCAAAGAGTATTGATGATCGCTGCTTGACCATTGGCTACACTTTGTTCGTTGGTCCCTCCTTAATATCATGGATTGCTAAGAAACAATCTATTGTTTCTCGCTCTAGCATAGAATCTGAATACTGATGCATGGCTTTTCTCACTAGTGAGCTTTATTGGATTCACAAACTTTACATCTCCATTAGTTGGCCCCCTGCCATTTAGAGTGATAACTCTCTCTCTCTCTCTCTCTCTCTCTCTCTCTCTCTCTCTCTCTCTCTCTCTCTCTCTCTCTCTCTCTCTCTCTCTCTCTCTCTCTCTCTCTCTCTCTCTCTCTCTCATGTTCCATGCTCGCACGAAACACATTGAAGTGAATTATCACTTCATCTATGAGAAGGTGCTTTGTAACGATGTTATCATCAAGCACATCACCACTCATGCTCAACTGGCTGACATTTTCATCCAGGCTCTCTCCTCAGCTCGATTTCTTCCTTTGGGTGACAAGTTCCTGATTCATGCTCTCTCCATGAGCTTGGGGGGGATGTTAACATAGATCCCATGACTTCAACACAAAGATGTAAATCTCCCAGAACTTCAACACGATCCTTAAATTCAGCCATATCAGATAATCCTGCAAATTCCATACAGCCTGTTTATTCATGCATAAATGGAAAGTCAATTTTGTGAAATTAATATTCTCAGAAATCATGGGAGATTCATTTTGCTAGCATACTCTGTATATAATTAGTCACACATCCATTTGTAAACAATTTGTTGAGAAATACAACATTATTCTCTACAATCTCCATTTTAATCTCTTATAACTACCATCGATCAGTAAAAAAATGCACAATCGATAACATCTTGAAAACAAAAAGTCTACCATAAGTGCTATGACACATCATAATTGACATCCAAAAATACCAAATTAACATAAAATTGAAATAAAGTAGTGGCCAATCACAATAAAAAGATCAATTAAAATTGACAAAATCACTTAAAATGTAAAAGAATAATGAATTGAGATTTAGAAAACACCTAAATTAAGTACTTTAAAAAACACTAATTAAAAATCTTCAACAAATGCAACATAACATGCAGTCAATCATAAAGCCCCTTTAACGAAAGTGACCTCCTCCTTCAGCTATTTATAATTTCGGTTGTCCAACCCCATATACTTTTTATTTAACTTCATGATCAATGATTAACCCAAAAACAGAAGGCGCTATATCTAGGCTTGTACTTCAAAATAACTAGTCAATAATATAATTAGAGCTCCATTAAAACTATTATAAAGAGTAAAAATTTTTCCTTCCCAAATAATCCGTAATCCCATAAATGATAACTTTACCAGCTTTATCAATGGAGTTTCACTAAAAAATGTCCTTCAAGAGAGGATTTATATACTCTCAATATATAATTATATGGTGCATGAATGGTATTAATGATAGACCAGATCATAATTAACCGTGGTAGTAGCTAGTAATAATTAATAACGCTATATATAAGTCAAAGAAATTAAAAGGAAATTAAGAAAGAAAAGAATTACTTGCATGTCTTATAAATCGTTTATATTTCTTAAAATAGAGTCACATCTTTGAGTTAGGTGATGACAACGGAAATTGCAATTTAATATAGGAAATTAGTAATACCAGGAGTAATGAAATTAATGGAAAATCCTTAATTATATATGTAGTTTGATTGACCACATGAAAATAAAAGTACTCATTGATATTTTCCAGTCTAGGCCAAGAGATATCAGCACTCAAATGTTGACAAAAGATCAAACTTATCAAAATGAGAAATACTTTTTTGCAATCGGCAGATGCAGTCGGCGTGCAGTCGGCTGTAAAAAAGTAAATTAATACGGGATCTATATAAAAAAAAAATTATTTTTATAACTTTTTTTTATTCATGTAAGTCTCCCTGAATATAAAAAAAAATTTTATAATTTTTTTTATTCATTCCGTATAATCGACTGCACGTTAACTGTATTTATCGACTGTATATAATAAAGCCCTATCAAAATATCGCTCGGTACTTTAATTACCATAAAAAGGAAGACAGCTGCAAGCAGAAAAGTACAAAACCCGCGCATCAATTTATATATGGCTTTTGAACTTTCTTAAGGATTGAACGCATAGCTTTCATACAAAGCAAAACATGACCCTTCGACAAAGACTTTTATTCACGCGAGTGCGCGCACACCCATATATATAATTACTCCATGTACCCATAAAAAGACAAAGCAAACTGCATAATTCAAAGAAAAACTTATTTTTGGTTGAACAGATGATCACGTTGCTCGATCATAATAATGATAGTGTATACGTTAAGATTAATATTATATACCGTTATTAAATATGTAAATATTATTTAGTCATTTAAAAAAAAGTAAAATTTATTATTAAAAAATTAATTTTCTTTTCATATGGATCTTATATTTATTTAATTTTTTAAAAATAATTATGCAATGTTTACACACGCACGACTACAAACACCATTTCTCATATGTTAATAATTAATCCATGCTGGACAATATTGAATAGGGCTGGGCAACCGGGTACCGAACCGGGTATCCGGGTATACCTGGCCCGGAACCCGAATTCTAAATCCGGGCCGGAGTCCGGCCCGGATACACCCGGGTTAGGACCCGGGCTGAAACCCAGATTGATCCGGGTTTTTACAACCCGGAAATCCGGGTTCCGGCCTAGACCCGGGTTTTTTTTTTTTTTTTTTTAACAAAGCCTGATTCTTAAATTTTTTTCAACAAAAAAACATTGTGACAGTATTCCAAAAAAATTTCTTAATAAGCCCTGTCGGATCAACATTTATTCCTCATTACAGATAAATCAAACTTCCAAAATGATCAACATTCATTCCTCATTACAGATAAATCAAACTTCCAAAATGACAGCATCAAACTTCCAAAAAATTAAACTTCCAAAATTACAGATAAATCAAAATGACAGCATCAAACTTCCAAAAAATTAAACTTCCAAAATTACAGATAAATCAAAATGACAGCATCAAACTTCCAAAAAATTAAACTTCCAAAATTACAGATAAATCAAAATGATAGCATCAAACTTTCAAAAAATTAAAAATGAAAACTTTACTAAAAGAACTCTAATCTTAATCCCTTTTATAATCTTCTATCAACCTCAAATTCTCAGCCCAATCTTCATCTTTGAAACTTCACAAAAACCCCATTAAAAAAAAAAAGGAAAAAAAACCTGCAAGGATAGCAAGGGCAGCACAGAGAAGGCACATGCAACAGCATTTGCAAAAGTAAAAAACCTGCAAATACATGGTTAAATATATAAACAACAGCACATAATTATATTCTGTGCATGCAAAAAACAAACAAGACTGTTAATGCACAATTATATTGCACATAATTATATTGCCATGTGGTTTAAAGTTCTTGGATGCACAGGAGCTTGCTGAGTAGAGGCAAATATCAAATACATGAAACCATAGAAAGAAGAAATGGCTGATTCGATGTACATAGTTTAGAACTTCAGCATGTGGATCAACTTCAGTATTTCAATTTCTATTGGCTTATTTGAGCATCTAACCAATACATATACACTAGACATGAATAAAATAGGAGCAAAATTTGTACAAAATCTCTTACCTCCATTGAAGATTAACCAAGGATAAACTTTTCAGCATGAATGGGAATGGAGACTCACATCAGTCTCGGTTGAAGATGAAGCTAGATGATCGTCTAAAAAAAATTAAAAATTGAGTTAGACAAATAATAAACCGAATTAGATAGATATTAAAAAAATATTTCACGTTTCAAACTTACCTTCAAGGTCCATCGACTGTATATATTCTTCCAAATCCCGAATGTTAATTGGTTTGGTCCTTAACCAATTTTGGGTGCAAATGAGAGCTTCAACAGTTTCTGGAGACAAGGAACTCCTAAAAGGATCTAATATGCGTCCTCCAGTACTAAATGCGGACTCCGAGGCAACAGTGGAAATGGGGGTGGCTAACACATCACGTGCTACCTCAGCAAGGACAGGATAGTTAACGGCATTAATTCTCCACCAATCTAAGATATCAAAACCGAGCGAGTCGTCTATACACGTCTCAGAAAAATATCTATCTAGCTCCGATCTAAACTCCGTAACACACCGTTCCTTAAGAAAGTTGGTAAACATGATCTTAAATTTAGTAGGTGCTGGCTCATTACCAATATTTATATTAGTGCTGCTTGGCCTTCCTTGAGCCACATTAGAACTCCTCCCACTAGCCACACGAAATCTGTTATACTGCTCAATCAAGCGGCCTAAAAGGAGTTTAACCTGTCCTCTATCTTATTCGCCAACTCACACCCTCTGCATTTTTGCAACCAAAAATTCATTGCCATCATTTTATATCGTGGATCAAGCACAAAAGCAACATATATCATCAAGTTGAACCTATTTGTGCTACCCCAATACTTCTCATACTTGTTTCTCATATTTATGCCCATAGTACTAGTGATAATATCATCACTCAAGCACATATCATTTAATGTATCCTCAATTGTGCAAAGTTGCTCAAAATAAACATTAGCTGTCACATACAAAGAACCAGAAATGCTCAATGTAACATCATAAAAGACTTTCAGCAACTCCACAAAAATCTGTGCATTTTTCCAATCATTGCTAGTGGGGTTCAAGAATTGGTCATCCACAAACGCATATTGTTCAAAGGCTTGTTTGTGTTTTTCAGCGGTACTCAACATCAAATATGTAGAGTTCCATCTAGTAGGAACATCCAAGCAAATCATCCTCCCACTAATTTTTTCCTTTACCGCACAAGCCTTGAACTTGGCAAATCTTGAAGGTGAGGATTTCACATACCGGACAGCATCCCTAATCTTTGACACAAAATCAATTACATCCTTCAAGCCGTCCATAACAATCAGATTCAATATATGGGCAGCACATCGCATGTGAAGAAATTCACCACCTAGTATAGTACGATCATGGTCTTTTATTCTCCTCCTCATATAATCAACAGCAACATCATTTGAGGATGCATTATCAACTGTGATGGTTAAAATTTTATCAATACCCCATTCATGCAATCCCGAGTTTAACACTCTCCCAATGGTTTCGCCCCTATGGTCAGGAATTTGGCAAAACTTAAGTATTTTTTTGTGCAATCTCCAATTGCAATCAATAAAATGTGCGGTAATGCACATGTAGTTCAGATTTTGCACCGACGTCCAAGTATCGGTGGTAAGACAAATTCTTTGACCATCCAACAATTTTTTTAACTGTATCTTCTCTTCTTTATACAATTTAATACAATCCCTTTTTAAAGTGCCTCGAGATGACAAAGTAAATCGAGGCTCTAAATCCGTTACATATTCAATAAAACCTTCATGCTCCACAAGTCTAAAAGGCAATTCGCATCTAATAAAATACTTAGCGGTTGACACCCTAAGTTTTTCTCCATCGTACTTTACTAGGACTTGTGGACTACACACTCTTCCCTCCGCATCTCTCTTAACACTAGAGGATTGACTTCTTCCAACTCCTTTAACTCTAAGAGGGGAAGTTTCACATGCATTCTGGAGGTGGTGTAACATAGATGAAGTGCCATTTTTGTAGTGGCAACTGTATAGCTTAGCGCAATAATTGCACTGAGCTTTTGGGTTATCGTGGTCAATAGGTTGCACTCTAGTATAGTGTTCCCATACCACAGATTGGTTGCTAGGTTTTTTTTTGGATTTCTTGGGTAAAGGTGGGATGGAACGTGTAGGTTCTTGTGTATGTGTGGATGAAGAAGGGGTTGGAAGAGTCCCAAGCTCCTCTACATCCAATGGAATAGAAGAGGAGTCGCCAACCCCTTGGGTTATACCGACATTACAACTCACAGAATCTTCTTCCATCTGTTAAAGTTACAAAAAAAAAAAAAAAACAGGAAATTAAAACACAAGTATGACAAAGAAACTCTTGAAACTCAAAAGGAGATGAGTTTGAAGGCATAACAACTAATTATTTAGTTGGAAAAATCAGTTGGTTAATTGTAACCAAAATGAGTTGGTATTCTAAATCCAAAAAAATCAAACTGAAAATTTGGCAAATAAAGAAAGGCTTCAAGTTTCACAAATTATCCAGCACAGAGAATTTTCTTCCTTTCTTTTCAGACTTTCAACCCCAAACTTACTACAAATGACAAATATTTAGTTGTACTAGGTTAACTTTTGCCAAACCTCCTTCAATTCATTACTTATGGAACCTTGTTAGTTTATTCAAACTTCTCGAGCAACACAGTACAGATGCTAAAGAAGTCATTAGAAAAATGAATTTAAAGAAGAAGACATAAAATTCATATATATATATAATAATCATATGTATCCTCAAACCAGGTGACAAATTCATGAAAGAGACACAAAGCGAAACATTGTTTTCAATGAAGACAGAAGATAAATGTTAACATGTATAGTGCAGAAATTAGACTATCCAAGTCCAAAAATAAATCTTCAGAGAAAGGTACACAGACAGAGACAATAACTTAGAATCAAGAGCATATAAGACAAGGCATTTTACACTCAAATTACAAATGTCAACCCTAAAAATCCAAAAGGCAGCAGCAAGCTATATATAATACAGGAGCATGAAACTACCTTTACTTCCTCTTAATTCAGAGATCATAATAGAATACGCCCACTTTACCTACAAGTCAAAAGATATATTCATTTGGAATAATGAAGATTTTCACCATCAATAAGCTAAAATATAGATTCCTGATATTTCTATTTATCATCAACACGGATATGTTTTCCAGCAACACTGTATATATTTCTAATAGATAAATCGACTGTGAAAGAACAAATCACACCCAAATCAAAAACTCAAAACAAATCACACCCAAAATCAGAAACCACACCAAACAAATCACACCCACTAAACAAACCACACCATAAACTAAAGAACCGAAATGGAAGAAGAGTTTATCAAAAACTAACCTGATTTGTGTTTTTGATTCCGACGACAGGATGACGGCGACGACGGGATGAGTGGATGATGGCGACGACGGCGACGACGGGATGAGGCTAGGGTTTCGGGAAAATTCGTTGAGAGAGAGAGAGAGAGAGAGAGAGAGAGAGAGAGAGAGAGAGAGAGAGTCAGATTGGGGGTGGGGGGGAATCGGGATGCATATAACCCAGTGCCAAAACGGGAGTCGTTTTGGCACTGAGTTTGTGTTTTTAAAAAACCCGGGTACCGGATTTAAAACCCGGGTACCGAGTTTTAAATCCGGTACCCGGCCCGGGTTTACCCGGGTTTTAGAAACCGGGTACCGGCCCGGGTGTTTTCCGGGCCGGTGCCCGTAACCGGAACCCGGTTATCCGAGTTCCGGACCGGGCCGGAAAAAAATCCGGCCCGGTTGCCCAGCCCTAGTATTGAATATGGGGTAGTACTAGAAAGAAGAGGGTGGATATATATAAATAAATATATATATATATATATATATAGAATAATGTATGAACGCCAAATAGGCATGCTAGCTGATCAAATATTATCCCTCGTAATTAGTTATAAAATATCATTGCACAGCTCTCAGCACTAAGGGTGTGCATCCGGATCTGGATTAATCCAGGCGGTTTTTGAAATCCGGATCGGCCGATCCGGTTATCCGGATATATCCGGTTTTTTTTTCCTTCTTTTTTTTGGCTTAAATCTGGATTGAATTCAGATTTTTACATAATTTTTTTTTTTTTAACAAGACTATAACCAAAAACAATGTTTTATAGCGCTTTTTTTTCAAAAAGAAAATTCCGATATCATCCTTGAATTGCCCAAATTTCTTTAAAAAATAATTTAAACTCCTTTTAAAAGAATTTTATAAAAAAAATAAATTAAAGAAAAAAATAATTAAAAATAAAAAATAAATAATATTGTTATTACATCACAATGCAAAACATAAAATTACATAAAACAAAATAAATAATTATACATTACAACTAATTAAACTATTACATAGCAATGCAAAGTAAATAACATTGTTGAATATTTTCTGGATCATTTTAACATTCTGGTGAATATTTCCTCCATATCAAGTGTTGGGTACTTTTTTTCTCAGCACACGAACCTGGATAAAAAAAAAAGAGAGAAAAGTCAAGAAATGAACAAGAGAATCAAACTCATTTAAATCCATCTGCTCTCGGACCAGTCAGCCTGGTAAAACATTATTGTAACTATGTGATGCTTGCAAGCAACAAAAAAAATAAACCCCCTTGGTCTGGTAAAACATCACAATAATAATTGAAGAAAAAAATGAAATGAAAGAAACAAAAGACTAAAAAGAGAGAATTATGGATGGTTAGGCCACATTTTTACCTCGAGCAAGCTACCATAAGTTGTAGGAGATAAATGTTGTAGGGTACAATGATCTCCTTACTAAACTTAGAACTGATCCTTGTGACCATGCAGAAAACCTGCCATGCCAGAAGAAAACTTAGAACTGCAATGAAAAAAGCACAACTAACATACTCACACGGCTATAATAAATATTGTGCAATTTAGAGCTTTAATAAATATTATGCAAACTTTGGTTCAGCAAATATATATGACTACAGAGAGCAAGGGAGCTAGCCACAAAGCATGCCAACCTTGCTGCAGTAGCAATTGATTCTCTACCCGAGAGCAATGATGAAGATAATCAAGAAGGGCACTCGTAGCAAACAAAAACAAATGATCAAAACAGGTTGAAAACAGTATTTTGATGAAGAAGTAACATCAAAATACTGCAAAAAAAAAAAAAAATCTCTGAAAAATCTCAGAAGTAGTAACCAGTTAGCAGTTAGGAATTACATGATTTCCCATCAGTTCCCATATCCCATGGGTTTCTTACAACAAAATCTCATGCGGAGATTTGGTGACCCCTGTCATGCTGACATCCCCCAAGTGGACAATACCAAGCTAAACCAATAACACATTTATAACCAATTGAATCATGACATAATAAAAGAACAAAACTATTATCCAAAACATCCAAAACAGATAGCGAGCTTATGAGATAGAGAATCAGGGTGCTGTCAAAACATCCAAAACCCTAGTTACAAGATAGAGAATCAGGGGCTGTAATAATTGCTGAAATACTTGTTGCCCTTCACATCCTCGAGCTTTCTTTCATCAACCCATCTAATAATTTCCCAAGTCGAGGTACAAAAATAGAAAGAATCGTAACATAAACAACTCAGATCTATTAGAAATTTCACAGAAACCCATTAACTTCACACATGGTTAGCCCCCAAAAGAAAGCAATAGCAAAGAAAAGAGGCTGGCCAAAAAAACCCAAATCTATTAAAAAGTTGAGAGAAACCCAGATATGTGCAAAACAATCTAGCCCAAAAAAACCCAGATCTGTGAAAAACAATGGAAACATGGCCATCAAGATTTCTATCAACCATTTAAAAACGAACTTCTTCTAGGGTAGAGAAATTATCAAGTCTACCGAAATTATGGACTTGATTACAAGAGCATATGTCCTGGATGAACGAAATCCTAAGGCCTATACAAAACCAAACCACAGAGGCATATTCAAAATGAGAGAGAGGGAGAGAAAGAGCCATACCAGAGAGTTTATTTGTGATAGAAACTGCCAACGACGTCGACTCAGAATTTGAGTTAGGTTTCAGTGTGGCAGCGAGAGAGAGGGAGATGGGATGAGGGATCTAGGGTTTTCTTGGTCCAATGTTCAGATCGAGTGAGCGAGAGAGAAGAGAGTAATTTTCTTTTTAAAACACATAGTGAACGAGAGACCTATCCGTAACCTGTCGGCTGAAATATTTTAAAACATAGCCGGTTACGGATAACCGGGTTAGAATCCGTATTCATAACCGTATCCGGGCGGTTACATTATATCATTTTTTCCACCCGGGTTCAATCCGGGTGATAACAGCCCGGATCCATCCGGATTTCCGGATTCCGCACCGGACCGAAAAAAAAAATCCGATCCGGATGTACAGCCGTACTCAGCACAACTCTAGATCAAAGAAGGCTTGCAACTCAATATCATTTTGCGAGAAAATAATCGTCTAGAAAAAAAGTCACTCTTGTAGGGAGCTACGTAGGCTCAAAACAAAATGATCCGCATGCATGTCATGTGTATTTCACACGGCTAGCTAGCTTATTAATTGATCACATTCACTAGCTTGGTCGTTTGGGCAAGATCATCGTGTACATGGCCGCACATCTATATACGTACGCGTACCTCAAGAACATTAAGTCTATTCTTATAAGTCGAATTTCATCCCATGATCTGATTTATCCAAATATAGCAGAAATAGTCGTCTTTTACTGTCATTTGACCCGAGTTTTGATCACGATGTCGTGGATTCATTCAATGCATGGAAATGAAAAATCAGAGAAATATGTCCAGACTGGAACTATTTCGACAGAGATAGCCTCCAAACTAGCTGTTTCTGTCCAACACTTGACGTACGTACGTGGATCATGGGTCCCGTGCTGCACCACGTTTCTGTTCCACTTGGCTTTGAAAATACAGTAGCAGCCTAAAATCGATCAATTGTTAGAAAAATAAGAGTTTTATAAGATCGAATTAAAAGGGTGAAAGAGTCAGCAGGCCGTCTCCGCCATTTACGTAAAATTTTGCTTTGGTATAGAACACAGGCCGGCCATGTGATCACGATCAGGGTAAGCTTTATGTTTTCAACGTTTTTGTCAAATTCAAAGGGACATATCAAGTTGGTGAGGGAGTACGTACGTACTAACCGCGCGATGAGGTTTTGACCTAATTTTATTCTTTGTACAAAAACATTTTTAAGATTCTCCTTTTACACATATTGGACTCTTTCTCTCTTTGGACTTTAAAATTCTGAAATTTCCACCCTCTTGGCCCCTCTAAAAGTTCCTCCATATATTGCGTACCTTTCAACATGAGTTAAATTAAAAGATCGTAACACACACAAACTGATCTTAAACAAATCCATATTTTATATACAAGATTCTTTAATATATATATATATATATATATGTGTGTGTGTGTGTGTGTATGTATGTATTTTGGATTTCGAAAACCAAAATTGGTACCAACTTCAAAAAAGAAAATCCTCAATTTTTTTAAAGCTAGAGACTTTGGCCTAAAAAAGAATTATGAAAGTCAATACATATATCTTATTTTTTTTCAAAGGCATGCTGTGACTTTCTTAAATCTTTCTTTGAGTCTCTCTATTTATTTTTTCAGGTAATGCTACATATAGTCCTATGATACTATGCAAGTTCCACGCACTCATTTAAAAAAAAAAGTAGGGTCCAATATTATTAAAAAATTAATTTTTTTCATATAAGTTTACCCATTTTTTAAAAAAGTGTATATATGATGCTTCCACAACCTAGAAATGCAAATATAATTTCTCTTTGTATATTAATTAAGAACGTACTAAAGTTTTGTATTGGCAATTTATGTTATATCAATATATAAATGTGAGCTCGCATTCTGAATAAATCAATTGATTTGATCAAAATAATTAATGTTGTAAAAGAACAAAGACGAATTTCTAACTTAGCCATTGCTTTCAATTCATACAATATGCATGACACATCTATGCATGCCTAACTTGTTGGCCATTGGACAGATAGTACAAATAAACATATGCGCCAATATGCCACGAAAAATATGACTATGAGGTAAGCAAACTTGTTTTTTTTCTAAAGCAAAGATCATATTAATAAAAGGTAAAAAGGTTAAAAAAAAAAAAACAAGAAGAAGAAGAAGAAGAGTTCCAAAGAAAGTTCCCATTACAACTTAACACTTGAAAAAATAAAACAAGAAAATGGATTTTGGGACAAATAAGTTGGTCCAGCCACCCCTCTCCACTAATCTCAAATATATCAAGGGGTTGTATTATTTTTGTTGGGAAGTATTGTGATGGATTGTGTTAGGATCAAAGCTTACCATTAGCCTAAAAGGTAGCGACCGTTGTTAGCAGAGACGTAACTTTATTTCCTTTTACACTTTGGCAACGCAAAACCTCACATCTATACGTGATGTGGGCGGGCATAAGGGGCTTCACAGTGCACCCAAGGTGCACCGGCGGGTTGGGCTGTCAAGTACCGATAGACTCCCATAAAGTCTAGCGAGCCCCTAAAAGAGATTGCTGGATCCCATAATCCATCAGATTGATCTAAAGAAAGACTAATTTTCTCACCTCTTGATTATAAAAAAAAGTAAAGAAATTGCTAGAAAAATATGGTGGAGAGGTGCATGGCCCACACACGTGCTTGTACTAGAGCATGCACGCTTTAGTACAAAGATGCGTGGGTCAAATGTGCTGGAGGTTTTGTCAATGCGTTGCAGCAATTGATAGATCAACTATTGTCAAGTATTGTGGTACGATGCTTACATGTTTATGACTATTTCAAGGAGGAAGGCATTAAAAAAAACAAAAAAAAAAGATAGATTTTCTTGAAATTGAAATAACATAGTTATATAAATTCAGCCACGAAAATTATGACTCGTCGGGGCCAGTCTAGGTTCGATGAGGGTTGAAGCTACCCTACTCTCGTGAAAGAGACTTCCAAGAGAGAAGAGAGAGTATATTTATGAGCTATTCTACTCAACAGCCCTACACTAAACACTTGCTGAGGAAAAATAATAAAAATAGATGTATGGTATAGGATTGCTTAGGAAAATTTTTCTATATTTAATTAAGACGCGCTTGGCAAACACGTTACCTTAATGATTTAGTTTGTTTAAAGTAATTTTATACTTATTATATAGAGGTCAATGATTTGTACTTTTATTCTTGCTTGTGATGCATTGTATATAAGTAATATATATCTTAGCGAGTCCACCATGTAGATATTTAAATATCATGATTACGTTATTCCAAAATAAAAGAAGTTCTTTATTATTATATTATATATATTTGTTAGAGGTTGCAGTAATTAATTAGGAAACTTAATTCATATCCAATATTTCAGTCATAATAATATTGCAGTACTAGTGCATGACTACTAGGGATCAAGCTCATGGAATATAATTTTCACCTTTTTTTTTGGCTAAATAAAAGCTTGTGCAATCTGCGCATGCACGCTATTGATTCCAAAACATGAAACCTCGCACAGCTAGCAGTAGTAATGATTAACGTCATGTATCAGATACATGCGCTTAATTATAAGAAAATTGTTCAGTTGTAACTAAATATTTCTTACAAAAATAACTATGAATTTACAAGATCATGATGATCATGTCATCTTACAGCAATATTATAATTAGTTTATTATATTATGCCGAAGTCAATGCGTTGGATCTTGGAAATGAAGGGAACCTATATTAATAACTAAATGAATGTGCAACGGTCTGGATTGTCTCCTTTTACTAATATTTTATTGGAAAGTCAATTTCTGGCCACAAGAGTTTCCCCCAACTAGATGTTGTTTTATTTGTGTTGGAATAATTAAAATGGTTGTAAGATGATATATAGGTAATGGCCGGCTCTTAATTGTCAATGGGGTGTCGACATGAATAATATATATAGCCACCATAATTTTAAAGAAAAAAAAAATTGAAGAGAAAATCTAACGAAGAACTAATTCATTATAAATATATTCCTATATATAAATCAATTTGTATAAGCTCTCTCTATATAATACTATCCCTAGCTAGAATACTTTTGTTCGGTTTCCTCGCTAGTCTATTTGACCTTCTTTAGCAACAAGAGAACAGCCTTTTGTCGTCTTTGGATATTGGTATTAGAACCATAGTTTGTGGTCTTGTACTACTCATTCGTACGTACAACATAAAAACTAGATTATTAAGACAACCTCTTTTTTTTTTTTTTTTTTGTAATAATAAAAAATAAGGATGTTACTTGCACCCTACGGGACGGGATTATTGTCCCCTTCCTGTACTCCAACCCTGTACGAGCAGGAGGGGAGTGGTTTTTTCCCCAGAATCTACCATCATATCTCAAGAGTGTGGAGTTAGACCCTTGGTCAGTTCGCCTCCCTATCCATCGCCTACAACCCCACAACTAAAATGAAAAAAAGAAAATAATACAAAAAATTGAATAAAATACAAAAACAATTCACAACACAATTTCTACCCAATGATTCGAAATGGAAACAATCAAAATAAACCTAAACTGTTAAAAAACAAACTCGTGGACTTGGAGGGGAGGAGGAACCAAGGGGCCTAAGGAGGCAGAATTTGCATCAAGCTCCTTGGAGGAGAAGTCAAGGGGCATGAGGAGGAGGAGCCGAGGAGGATGATGAGGAGCAGAGGATGACAACTACGAGAGGGAGAGAGGGTAGCAGCAACCATAGAAGAAAGAAAGAGAGTAGAAAAACTGGGAAGAGAAGGAATCTGCGAGGGAGAGAGGGATTTAGGGTTAACTTAACTATCCCAAAACGATACTATTTTAATGTTTGTTTAAAAATAATTTCATTGCCAAAATGACGATGTTTTGATAACAAAATTTCTTTATATGTGTATATATATAGATATATATATTTGGGCTGGGCTTAAACTAGCTCGAGGGTGGGGTGCAAAGAGGTGGGGTTACTTGAGGCTCATGTCCTTGAGTTAACCAAGGAGAGGAGCGCAAAAAGTAATTTGATTTATCCAACAAGTGAATCAATTGGTTGTGGCATCAAACTGCAATCGAAAGAAAAACAATGTAGTCAACTATTCTAGTGCATTTTGTAGAAAAACCCCACTTCCACTGCCTCCATATTCTTATTTGGGAAAAGCACGAACATAGTGGGCCACATAACTAAAGACAGGAGGTCACAATCATCGTGAACACCAAATGTGGAACAACTACTGCACCAATGTGTGGGCACCACACTCAAGGTAAGAATGGGGTGGGTTTAGGTGCAATTTAAAGATCTTAGCACAAGGAATACACTGGTGGCTATAAGGAGGTAGAGAAGGCAAGAAAAGAGATTGAGAGTAGAGAGGAGAGAAGGGCTCCTCCCTCCCCAAATAAAAAATGAGTGTGGACTTTTGAATGATAATAAATAGTAGTACAAAATAATAGTGAGGTGATTTCAAATATTTTGTGAATAGCATTGAAAAAGTAACAATAAAATATTAAATAGTAGTGTATAGTAGTGCAAAATAGTAAAAAGTAATGATAAAATAATAAATAGTAGTAGAGTCTTCTCAGAACACTCCACTACCCAAACCATCATAGAGAATATAGAGAATTTTTTTTTTTTTTTTAGAGAGCTGGTCACTCTCTCTTTCCCTATAACAACCTCTTGTTACTTTCAATCTCTTATGTTTCAACAAAGTTTTATGTAGGATGAAAAAAAGTTCTCCATTTTTTTTTTCTCTTGCTTCCCCAATTCCCCAACCCCTGTCATTGATTCTATATATACCAGTTGCCTCATCTCAAGGTTTATCCTCCCTTCTCTGGCCCTTCTCTTTCCCTCTCCCTTTCCTTCTTCTCTATTGTTTGTACTTTGTGTTTCCTTGATATTTCCTGATCACCCTTGATTTATTATACAATAATATTATAAACTATTTTTATTGTTCAATAAATATAATTATAACTTCACATTACGTCACATAAATTTATATACTTTCTTTTTTATAACTTTTTTAGGCCTAACATTTATAATTTTTTATTTTCTGGATGTCTCTCTCCGACTCTCTCTCAGAAAAAAAAAAAAAAAAAAGAAAAAAAAAGAAAAAAAGACCTATGCATTACCCCAATATTGCTGCATGAATTTTGGATCGAAATGTGGAGTGTATCTTTATTAGAAATGGGCTCCACTTTAAGAAGGCCCAATTTCCTGACGTTCAAGGGATCGCATATTCGCATAACTTGGGCTTGCTTGGAGGACGATAACATGGCAAGAGGTTGACGCATCGTTTTTTTTTTTTTTTTGACCATTTGTGGGGACATTCTGAGTCAATTGATGAGGATTTTGTCCAAATACAATCCCTATTTTTATTATATAGTTGATGGACTAACTTCATTTTCAAGAAATATTTCAAAATTCCTCCCAATCAATACTATCATGTGTACATCATTTTTTTTAATTGAATTAGCGGTATTACGAAACAATTAAATACTTTCTAAATGTTAATGGAAAAGAAGTTAATCATATTAAGAAATGATTATCTCTCACATGGTAAAAGGGGTCTTAGTAATTTAATAAATTAGTTAAAAAAGCATAGGATTTAATAAAGCCCAATTTTGATATTGGGTTCATGCGTTTTTTTTTTTTATAAATATATAATCATGAGTTGCGTAAGTATTATATATCGTTTTTAAAAATAATGTAAAATTTTTCACTAATAAATTAATTTTTTTATGTAATTTTTATATTACTTTTTTTTTTTGAAAGTTTATGACTACAAACATCATTTTTTTTAAATTAAAATATACATAGATATGTTATCCATAACGGAATACTCTAAATTTCTCTGATAAATTAAAAAAATGGAAGGAATCCTTGCATTAAAACACAGAAATTGATTAACATTTTGCCTTTATAAAATGGGCAATCAAATCCGTTCATCGGTATTTATTTGCTGTGTATGAAGTATGATTGTAGATTCTCATGATTCATGATGGAAGGTCGACATATGGTGTCCGATGAGAGTCTATTGACAGCAATGAAGTTCTACGTACATGGGATAACTCTCTCTCCTACTCATTAGGATGAAGCGTCGTTACTGGGATTTGATAATTTGATTGATCGAGAAGTGGCAGCACTATCTAACAAAAACATAAGAACAAAGTTACACGGAAAAGACAGCTTGGTCCCGAAGCGGCCCTCATCTGCGGGTTATTTAGTACTGAAATCTTGACTGGGTGTGTTTAGGTTTCCGGTACAAAGTGGTTTGAGGAGACCCACTTATTTTCGACAAAACTCAGTGACCTATCAAAACACAATCATGTATAGGTTCGTAGTCTGCAGAGGAGTGACAGCAAAAGCTCGACCGAAGGGTCTCAGCTGGTTCGGTTCTTTCAATCTTTCAAGGTATTTTAATGTTTTCTGCACGAATTGCTGCTTTTCAGTCGGTGGGGTTTCTTCGAATCAGTGGGCATTTTGCTGGGTTTGTGTTGCTTTCTTATATTTATTGTCATTTCGGGGTGTTGAGTTGGTTTCTATATTATCTTATTTTTCGTGGGGCTGCAAAAATTGATAGGTTCTGCATTCATTTCTATGGTTGTGTATAATATTGTATTGATAACTGAAAAGCACAGTAATTTGTGATATATCTCACTTCACCCGATACTAATCTTAACCTTAAAAATAAAAAAAATAAAAAGAAAAACTTGTGATGTCATACCATACGAAGCGTGGCAAGGTGGTGAGTGGCTTCCCCCGAGATTCTTGTACTTTAAAATCATTCAAAGCTGAGGCCTGGTTTGGATGTTGATATGGTTTTAACCCATCTTATTTTTTTAATATTTAAATACAAATATTTTTCAATTTAAAATATTAACTTTTTCATTTAATTATTATCTAATCATTATAATTTTTTCAAACTTTTAAAACAAAACACAAAAAATAAATTTAACTTTTTCAAATTTCAAAATAAAAATAATGTTAAAAAATTATATTCTAACAATATTTGAACTTTGTATTATTTTTATACAACTTTTTCTCTTTCATTTCCCTAAACTCCATAAAATATCTTAATTCAAATCATTTTATTACTATTCACAAACTTTTTCATCACTATTCATAGATTTCTATCTCATCTTAACATCAAGGCATTGGGCTTTCCCTGAGTTGTTAGAAATTTTATCAGGTCATACCCAACCAAAAGTGCAAGACTTGAACCGTGTTATCTATGATGGAATGGCCTGATGAGGGCCTAAATATAGGAAGACAATGAATGAGTTTCAACCTTGCTTGGGAGGAAGAACTTCTTGCTCTTTAGAATGATTCATAGAGACTCTAATTGTATCATTAACTAGTTTATTTAAAGTATTGATCCGATGTGATTTAAGCTTTCCTTGGAGTATTACTTGTGAATTCTGTGTAACTCAAGAGAACTCTATGTACCCCGATGAAGCTAGTTCGTGAGAATTTTGTCAGTAGCTGTAATTTATCATAATCCACTTTAATCATTCTTTGAATCTTTATGCAATCATCCTTCTATCACTGTCCTCACATACAAAAGTCCAATTTCACTGTCATGCTTTTTTTGAGTAGCTTCTTTTGGATTCAAGATCATAGGCAAAGCTGGATGGTTAAATTGGAGGATGAGTATGTTTGTTGAACTGGATCCCTTTATGCAATGTTTGTGAACAAACTGCATTTGGAGACAGAATCCAAAGCAGCCGTGGAAGTGCTATTCTGCTTCTACTATTTTTTAGACCATTGATTGGATAGAACTGTCATGTACACATACTTCAAATGAATTTGTAAAACGATCTGAGTGCTGTGCCTGATGATTCTTTCTTGGAAGCTTTTGTAATATTTGAAGAGCTCATACTGTGATGGATTTGGTTGTTGTGTTGTGATATTTGTGCAAAACATCTGAAGTTGATTGGCATGTCTCTTTGTATGATTTATTTATAGTTGTCTCCCTGAAAATACTCTACTTATTCAATTCCATTGTTTCCTTTTAGCAGATCTATTCATTCTATACCCTTTGCTACAGTAGACGTTGAAGAGATTTCAGGTTCTCAACCTGCTGAAGTTCATAATTTGGGTAGGTACTGCAATTTTACCAATGCCCGTAACCCAATGCAGGGTGTTGATTCTCATTAATCATGCGCAGCAGCCAACATGGTTTAAAAACAAAAGCACATGAGTTTAAATTTACAAGGATTTCTAGGTGTTGATTATTTAGTTCATTTTCTGTCCCTTTTCTGCACTTTTTTCTAGAATATTTTCTTACCCTTCGGATCAAATTTATTACCCCCCCCCCCCCCCCAAAAAAAAAAAAAAGTAAAAATCTCATTGCATCTACTTATTCACCATGTCTAACTGAAGCTGAAAGACGACACCACTAGAAAAATTGAATTTTGTTTAGTTAATGGACTCAAAGATGGCTTTGAGTTTGTTGTCTTCAGTATAACCCACATTGGTAGAGTACTCTGAACATAGAATGTCTCAATTTTTAGTGCAAGGTAAATGGAAAGGATCTTCAAGTTGGAATACACTTCTCGATCCTTTAAATGGAGAACCATTCATTAAAGTCGCTGAAGTAGATGAAGCAGGCATTCAGGTATGTATTCTGAATTTCCCTGTTATTTTATTTCCAGACAGGTCTTTCCAACTATTGAGTGAACAGAGAAATTCTTGCTGAGCTTAGGTCATTGCGGTTGATAATGTCTCTTTCCACTTTCCTACTCTTATAAATGCAATAATTTGAAGTTTGAAATGTTTGCATATGGCTTTCTCTTTGTGTCTAAATCAAGTTTTTCCCCTTTTTTATGATTATTTCCCCCACTGTTGAATTGTTTATGCAGCCATATGTCGAGAGCTTGTCCAAGTGTCCGAAACATGGTCTACACAATCCCTTTAAAGAGCCAGAGAGGTTTGTGCTGCTCTCTCTCTCTCTCTCTCTCTCTCTCTCTCTCTCTCTCTCTCTCTCTCTCTCTCTCTCTCTCTCTCTCTCTCCATCTTATTAGTTTCTATCAGAGATGTCATTGCTGCGGATATCATGATTATTTCATCTGTATTTTCAACATTATAGTTTAATTAAAGACTATCAAATAATTAACAAAAACTGATAAAAGCCATGTTTTGCAGGTATCTTTTGTTTGGAGACATATCTGCAAAGGCAGGCCATATGCTTTCGCTCCCAAAGGTTTGTATTGTAATACAAAAAATATATATATCTTTATTTTTTATAATTTTCATATTTGGGATTATGCATTAACTCAATATAGGTTGTGAAAGCCTCAAATATATCAGTGTTGGTTGTTTTTCTAAAGAAATAGAGCCCTAGTCTCATTAGTTTTTCTACTCACATGAGTTTCAGGTTTCTGATTTCTTCACTAGGTTAATACAAAGGGTTGCTCCAAAGAGTTACCAGCAAGCTCTTGGTGAAGTTCAAGTTACACAAAAATTTCTAGAGAATTTCTCTGGTGATCAGGTACATAAAGATTAAACTTTTTGAGCATTAGTGGTGTTGAAAAGTAATATAGCCTTTTTTTCTATTGATAAACCGTTTGCTGAGAAACTTTTAATTGCAGCCTGTCTCATCCAAATCGATTCCTTAATGATCTATTTTTTCCCTATCAATTCATATATATTAATAATGTCCAAAGAGCTGGTGGGTTGCCTTGACACAAAAACCCAGCACAATTACTTCAGAAACGGCAAAGAAAAAAAAGAAGAAGAAGAAGAAAAGAAGTGGAAATGGAGATAAGTTGATGCTCTGGTCTTGGTTTTCCTCGATTGATCAGGTGTCAAGGAAAGGGTCATCATAAGAATGATTGATTCAGCCGTCCAGGATGTTATGGACCATTTTGATTTGCCTATAGCGCTGGGGTACCAGAGGTTGTATTTTTGTTGGTTGCTCTGAGATAACAGAGAAATCCACTTTCTTTGCCACAGGTAAAAGAGTGTCAATTCCAATCTTTAGGGAAAACAATAAATAGGCAGATATGGATTGTCGGACTAATTTGTGCTTTGTCAATGGCCAAGAAGTATGGAAAATGATAATAGTATGTGGGGCTCATGAGTTGGTTGTGGAGGGAAAGGATGACCAAATCTTGAAATTCCAAGGCCGAGAGAATCTAATGAAGCAGTGCGTGTGGCACTGGGAAACTTGTAAACTGGCTGTGCATGAGGGGCACACGCCCCTACGAATGATGCGAAGCTTCGTTGGATTTGAATATCAGTGGCTTGAGAATATGGTGGTATGGCATGTGTTGCTCAGAGATGCCTATAAGGTGATATAATGATCATTTTCCACCATATGAGAAAAAACCAAAGGAACACTTGATGAAATTGGCTTTTAAGCCTTGGAACTGGAAGAGGAAGGAAGAGGAGAGGGGAGGGAGGAGCCGGAGCTCCTCGCCCCTTTCGGGTTCTCTTAACTTGGGGGTGGTTGTTATGGATTTGGGGAGAGGGAAGGGAAAGAGGGGGGGGGGGGGGGGGGGGGGGGGGGTGACTTCATTAGTGATCTAATTAATATAATGTTATGCTGCCTTTATCATGACTGGTTCTGTACTGGAAGAAATACTCTAGAAATAATTATACTTGAAACCTTTCTGTTATAAAAATTTTCCATCTTTCTGTTGTAGTTTCACTAGTAAAGTTGCTAAGATGTTTGGCAGGTTCGTTTTCTTGCAAGGTCTTTTGGAATACCTGGAAATCATCTCGGACAGCAAAGTCATGGCTTTCGTTGGCCCTATGGTCCTGTAAGTTGTTCCTTTGAAATATGAATGAAGCTAGTTGAAATCATATTTTTCAGACCACCATCAATTGTTTTTCAAAAATCATTTGAACATGGGAAATCAAATTATTAATTGAAGGAAAATTCAAGAAATTTACTCTATTCACATTTGCTTATTCACCCTTTGGTTAATGATGGCTGACATGGTAAGTGATTGGAAGAAAAAAGAAGAAAAGAGTGCGTTAAAATGTTAAACTTTACAGTGTAATAAAGACATGTCACCTAGATTTTTTAATGTTTGTTGGAGCACTTTAGTAATTTTCCTTTGTCTGAAGCAATAAGATGCTTTTTGAATGGACTTTTTGAAATGCAGACATGATTTCTGCTACATACTAAGTGAATCTGATAAGAACTTTGTAATGGGTTCCCTTTTTCCGTGCTTTTAGAGAAAAGAAGTCCAATTCCTCTAAGCATGAAGAAAAACTGATGGATCTTCAATATGAAAAGAGTCCAATCTCTATGAGATAGAAGCTTTCTCTCACAGTGTCTTTTTTTGTTTGTTTTAAACTAGGCTTAGTATCTTGTCGTCTTGATGGGCAGGCATTCATTTGTGAAACATGATGTCTCCAGGATGGATGCATAGTTTCTTCATAAGTTTCTATTTGAGATTTGAGTCTTCTAGAAATCCTTTTTCCTTCAAAATAGTAAATCATAAATGCTTAATGTGGCTGTAGTTTCTTCATAATTTGCTGATCCAAGACAATCTATTCAGGTTGCAATTATTACTCCTTTCAATTTTCCACTGGAGATTCCTGCACTTCAGTTGATGGGAGCACTTTATATGGGCAACAAACCCATTCTTAAAGTTGATAGCAAGGTATGCATGTAAAGTTCTTCTTAAGTTCTATAGTTGGTGTGAGCTTTCTAATTCTCTGTTCCCATTTTAATTGGTTCACACAATTATATCAATTTATTCTGGTGATGCTCATAACATATCAGCACAATTGATGCGAAAATCATAAAGCTAGTTAGATGAAGAACATTCATGGATTTTCATTGAATGCTAGTGAGAAGGCAAGCAGTGCAGCGAAGAGATAGATTTTCACTATTTTTTTTTTTTTTAAAATGGCTGGATTAGTGTTCAATCCCTGCTTTGAAAGTATATTTTTTCCGCCACAAATTATCCTTCCATATTTTGGCATCCCTTTCTAGTGCATTCAGCTATTCTATTTTTGGAATATTTATGGTAGACGGTCTCCAGTGGATATGCTACAATAATGACTGGGAATGTTTCACAGGTGAGTATTGTCATGGAGCAAATGATGCGATTACTTCATTATTGTGGGTTACCTGTGGATGATGTCGACTTTATAAATTCTGATGGGAAGACAATGAACAAGATATTATTGGAGGTTGGTTTTCAGATATGATAGATTTTGCTTTTTAATTCTTAATAATATCAGAGCCCTGTACTTTTTTTTTTTTTTTTATCAGTAAATGAAGATTTTGTTGATGAGGAAAAGGCATAGCTCAAGTACACGGGGTTTATTCCCCAAAGATTTTTGATTTAGTAGTTTAAGGGAGATTTTGGAGAACTTAGTTATTCTTTTAATTGTCCCCATGGTTCTCTTCTATGTTTGTCTGCTTTGGTTTTTAATTTTTCATGTTCACATGTTCTAGAACATTTTATCCTTCCCATTCACCACATTTTCTCTTCTCAATCACCACACTTTCTCTCAAATGTCTTACCATTAAGGCAGTGACTGTTCAGTGTTCATTTGTAGTAGTAAAAAATGATCATAGAGTCGGAATGTCAACTTATTATCTGCAACATATCCTGTGGTTATAGGTACATTCATAATGGTAGTGTTGTGATGGCAACTGTGGGTTGTGGGCTGTGTTTGATGATATTGTTAGTAATGAACAGTATAGAGCAAAAAATAAGAAGAGAAAGTGGTGAATGGTGGCAATGGAAGTGGCTACATGGTGGTGATAATAGTTATAGTGATGGTGGTTCAAGAAAAAAAAATTGCTCTTTGGACAGCAGTCATCTCTAAAGTAAAAGCCTTGTGAAAAAACAATTTGAGAGTGCAGTATTGAACTTTGACCAATTGTTTAAAACAGGATAGCTGTCACCCCAAGAATTCTACAAATCTTATGAGTATCTAAATTTTCTAAGGTATATATAAATTAAAATTTCACTCTCCTATCACTTTGCAGGCAAATCCACGAATGACCCTCTTTACTGGTAGCTCAAGAGTGGCAGATAAGTTGGCTGTTGACCTTAAAGGTCGCATTAAATTGGAAGATGCAGGGTTTGACTGGAAAATTCTTGGGCCTGATGTTCAGGAGGTTTCTTATGAACAAATTTAACTTTAGATTAGGCACTTTCTGCCATGTAGATTTGATGCCTCTGCTGATATATGTGTTATGGATTTTTGAATGGCAGGAAGATTATGTTGCATGGGTCTGTGATCAGGATGCATATGCATGCAGCGGTCAGAAGTGCTCCGCACAATCAATGCTATTCATGCATGAGGTTAGTTGCCTGCATTTGACACTTCACAAGAATGTTTATTATCAATCCTGCAAAGTAACCATGTGTTTCTATGTTGAATCACATTTTGCCTTTTATGTCATCCGCATAGATTTTCACATTGTCATAATATTGTGGATTGGGAGTTGTAGCTGGTTGCCAACCTTTTCCTTTCATTAATTGACTGTCTAACCAGTATCCTTGGGCAGAACTGGTCTCGTACTTCACTTGTATCCAAAATAAGAGATCTTGCTGAGAGAAGGAATTTGGAAGATTTAACTATTGGCCCAGTCCTCACTGTAAGTATGGTGCTTTATCTACTATTTTAATTATCTTTTTCTCCAGAAAAATATTATGTTCAGTATGATCAACAAAATATCTTTCATCTTATAAAAAAAAAAAACAAAATATCTTTCATGATTCATCAAATCAACTCCATTTTCACTACCGTTGTCCCAGAAGCCTATTTCCTGCACATTATGAATGTTATTTGACTTCAAGGACTTCAACTACAAAATCTATCAATTTTGAATGCGCCTTCTTGAAGGACACTATGAATATAACTTTGCTTTTCTCTTTCGTTGTTGCAGTTCACAACTGAAGCTATGCTAGAACACATGAGTAAATTACTTCAGATACCAGGTTCAAAACTACTATTTGGGGGTGAACCTTTAAAGAATCATTCCATTCCACCCATATATGGTGCTATAAAACCAACAGCAATTTATGTTCCACTTGAAGAGATTTTGAAGAAGAATACTTACGAGCTTGTAACAAGAGAGATTTTTGGACCATTCCAGGTAAAGAAAAACGAAACATTACTGTCACTTTTTTCCCCACTTTCTTAAATCGTTTAAGTGAATACAGTCAATTTTCATTCTACATTTGAGTTCAGAATTTTTTGGTAGGGCATGATTAGATAGAATTGTGACAATGTTTGAAGATACTAGTAGTTAAATATCCAGCTGGGTGAAACATATGGGTGGGGAGGGGGGAACCTCGATATGGAAATTTGGGGCTGAATCTTGAAATGGGTTAGTATATCCTTGGTAGCATCATACTCTCGTATTTCAGCCGTTCAAAGCAACTTTTGTGGGTATTTATTTCATAATGACCAAAAACTTTGGTGTTGGTAGCAACAAATTATAGAAAACGTTTTAACTAGTTCAGGAAAAATAAATCGTTTCCTAGATGGTGTATATTGTTTAAATCGTCTGTTGTTATTTTCTTTACCTAAAAACTTTAACAACTCAAATTGCGGACTGCCACAAAGAGCTTTTCTTATTTCCATTCCATAGTTTGCTCTCTTTTTCTGCTAAAATGCACAATAGAACCTGAAATGGCACAGTTTGAACTATAAAAGTTTGATAGATCTGCTTTGTTTTCACCTAACTGAAGACTGGCAGTTTCAACGTAGGTGGGCCTGCTTTTGCGACCTTAATGGCCCATCTTCGGATGATTATGATCAGTTTTCCTGAGATGTTATATCTGTACCACAATGCCAGAAAGCATCACTATATCTCCAAAGTTGATCTAGGTGTCTAAAAGTTTTCATAAAGGAAAACAGGCTTACAGACAAAATATACGGAAATTAAGAAGGTCATTTTCCCTGGGTATGTTTGCCTGTGTGCGCTTTTCCATGCACATGTTATTGTGTGTGTGTGTGTGTGTGTGTGTGTGTGTGTGTGTGAGAGAGAGAGAGAGAGAGAGAGAGAGATGGAAATGGAAGTCTATCCTGAATTTTCTTTTTCAAATTTTTCATTATGTAGACAAAGAAATGAATTTTAATAGAGGGAAGCTAATGTTACTGACATCTTTGTGTTCCCTCGTACATTATTTTTGACTATATGTAACTTGCATTTTGCATGCTCCTAGATTGTTACTGACTATAAGAGAGATCAACTGCCAATGGTACTGGATGCTGTGGAGAGGATGCACGCACATTTAACAGCTGCTGTGGTTTCAAATGATCCCCTGTTCCTGCAGGCAAGATTCAGCATCTCTCTCTCTCTCTCTCTCTCTCACAGCTAAATTGGCTATGAAGAGTTTTTTAACCACACACTCAGCTTGAGTATTCCCCAAAATTTGGATTACTATATTGTTTGCCATGCTTATGCCTTTGTTGGGACATTTAATAGGAAGTAAGAAAAAGGGTGATATTATTGCACAATCTTCAAAATGTTTGTGCATTTGTTGTTCAAGTACTTGATAACTAAGAAGTTTCATCTTTGTGGCTGGACCAAACTCACTTTTGACCTTGGTTTTGCTTTGCATACCTCAGCTCATTGTCATATATGAACTCGATTAATAGATGTGTCACTTCCTGTTCTTATTTTCCTTTTGTCGTGGAGAGGGGAGAGAAAAAATTGGAGGTTGTGTGTTGGGATGTGAGGGAAGTTTTTCTGCAAGCTTGTCTGTGTGGAGCAGTCTCCCTGATACCGATCAATAAGTGCTTTCCCTTTATGATGATTTTCAAATGTCGAGTTCTTCTACTTGGAAGCCAGTGTGCAGCACACCCTCTATTTTATTGACACGGTAAGACTTGATTTGCAAGAGATTTTAATTTTAAATTTCTCTAGCAAATCAAGTCTTGCCATGTCAATTAAATGGAGGCACACCAGCTTCCAAATAAAATTTTCCTTTTCAAATAGGTCTTCTCAGTTTATTTTATTTGTACAGGAAGTAATTGGAAACACAGTAAATGGGACTACTTATGCTGGATTAAGAGCAAGAACAACTGGAGCTCCACAGAATCATTGGTAAGTAGAGAATTCATGAGTCTTTTTCCTTAATGGGAAGATTGTGTGCTTAAATTTTTCATAAACAATGGTGCAACAGGTTCGGACCAGCTGGAGACCCCAGGGGTGCTGGAATTGGGACCCCAGAAGCAATAAAGCTTGTTTGGTCTTGCCATAGAGAGATAATATACGATGTTGGCCCACTGCCAAGGCACTGGGAAATTCCACCATCAACCTGAAGAGGATTTCATGCTGACACCAGAAGAAGATAAATGATTTAGCTTACAATGTGATGGAAACCCCTTCCGGACTTAACAGGTGTGTTCATGCGGCTTTGGAGTTTTCATACGTATCGGTCTTACATTTTTCCGGCCGTAGGAGTTGGTCTTCAATAAGGGCTTGTTTGTTAGAACTCTTTTGGGAATCAGATGTTTGTTTGTTATTTCCTTATATCCATTGATCATACCTAGACTTTGGTCGCTAAACTTTGTATCAGGCTTTTGCCTTCTTTTGAAAATATAATTTATTTTACGTATTAAAAAAAAAAAAAAAGATGTTTGTTTGTTATTCAATACAAAGGGGAAAGAAGAATTTTGTCAAACAGGTTGCCCTTCCTCTCTTACTCAGAAAGGTACCTGCCCTTGTATTTGCTCGTCTCTGTTTTTACGACCTACACTTGAAAACTGAACCACAATCAATTAACCAAGTTTCAGCATCCATCATAATGTCTACAAGAAGGTAGCTTTATAGTTCCATTCACAGCCAAAACACACCCCTTTCCTTCCTTTCTCGCTCCTTAAGAGTTAACGGTCTCAAACACACAAAACAAACGCAGGTTAGGGAGTTGTAGGGTAGGAATGCTTGCTTTCGTGAAGTTGTTTCTGTGTTCGAGTTCGTGATCAAAGTGGAGTATAGAAAGTTCCCAGTTGGGATTCTGCTTGGATCCAGTTACACAAAACGAGTCCCCTTTAGAATTTGGTTTTAGAGAAATTCAAAGACCATATGTTTTTTTAGCGACAAGGAATCTACTTGACGCAAAGAGCATTGGTCTTGGAAATTGTGCAGTATCTGCAAGTTGGAAGAAGGTTTTAATGGAACATCTTTGTATCTTAAATTAACATTAATGAAATCTCATATTTGATACACATAAAATTAGAGACTAATATGCATCAAGATTTTGTTGATGGTTTTGTGATAAGAGATGTACTCACATTTGATATCGACGATGAAAGGTTACAAGTTTGAGTCTCTATAAGAATGGGGCTAAGAAGATGATAATCATGCTCCTTATTGCTACTTTTTTTGTCCCAAGTAAAGTATTTCATAGATAAACGAAGCAGTTACAATGATATAAGATTAAGTGAGGTGGGAGTCTCCAATAGTCATTTCAAAATAAGTAAAAGTAGCACTAAAAATAAAAAAACAACAAAGTGGGCCGTCAAAAGATTGGTTTTAATCCATTTCCATATGGGGAAGCCGTTTAAAGTGGTTTTAACATAGCCTGATAACAGACTATAAACCTACGACTAAAAGTCGCAGTCAAGAGTGGTGTGTTGCATTTTGCTAATCTAGTCCAATTGTAAGAGATTATCACGATCACGTCGTCTTGATCATTGGTTAGAGAAAGCATGAATATAAGAGAATAGAAATCTGAAAATGATCCAATACACTGGTGAAGGACCACCACCAATGGTGGAGGACACACACCACACTAAGGAACAAAGGAGCACGTAGATCTAAAAGATCTGAAGTCATTGGCCTCGAATGTGCCACGCATAGCAGCAGGAAACTCCCATAGGTAAGGCAACGTGTGAGGCCCAATGTGTGAGCCACACGTGCCACTCGTTTAGACAGATTTCTTCCATCGTACGACAGATTGATGGCTGGGGAGTCCAAAGGAGGGATACGTGGCAGATGAAGATGGTCGGCAAATAGCAAATCGGAACATCTAGATACTATTGCCGAAAAACTAAAAGAGTAATCGAAAAAAAAAAACCATAGAAACAATGGTTGGACAAGCTGGGGGGGGGGGGGGGGGGGGGGGGGGGATGGCGGGGAGGAGATGAAGCTCCAACCCCCTAGGCTGGGATGCTCTGATAGCTAGCAAGGGGTGATGGGAACAGGTAGACAGAAGCAGAGACAAGGGAGAAACTCGAGGGTTGTTAGGTGAGCATGCTCTTTATCGCTACTTACCGACTTATAATATAATATATTTTATCCTTAATAAGAAAAAAATATACTACAATGATATGTGAACTAAGTGCATGTCTGGACAAGCAAGGAATTCTCAAACGCTATGCATAATTTTATTTTTAAATATTACTCAAATACAATACTTTTCAATTTCAATATTTATTTAATTATTACTTAATTATTATTCAAACACAAAAATTAATATAACTTTTACAAATTTTAAAATAAAAATAATATTCAAACAATTTTATAATATTGTTATTTAACATTTTTTTTTTCAAAACTCAATAAAAATATCTTTACTTAAACTATTTCACTATTATTCAAAAAGTTCTAAAATATTCCAAATGCTCAAACATGCCTATGGGGACCATCAATCTTCATCCTCACTCCAAATATTCTAGATGAATTTAGAAACCATCAGGCTTTATTTGGTTATACAGTTAAGATGAAATGTTTTGTTAAAAGTTAAATAAAATATTGTTAAAATATAATTTTTTAATATTAATTTTATTCAAATTTAAAAAAGCAAAATTATTTATTATATTCTGTGTAGAAATTTATAAAAGTTATAATGATTATATGAAATGAGATGAGATGAAATAGTTTATATTTGGATATCCAAACCAGCAATCTCCTTAAGAGAACTTAAGGTCGGCTCAATGGTAAAACCATTTAAGCCATTACCTAAGGCCTCATCCTATGTAAGATACTCAAAATTAAAAATGAGTTTTTTTTTTTCTTTTTTTTTTTTGGAAAAAAAAAATCCATTTCATTAAATAAAAATTTAAATAACTTTTATATTTTTCAATGTGTGCATGGCTGCATAATACTAAATTTAATATTTAATACAATGAATTATTTATATTTTAAATAAAATTTTAAGATCTAACTAAATTGAAGTATAAAATTTGTATTGAAGTCTCATTTTAAGTTGTTGTATTAAATATAAATTTTAAAAAACTTTATTTAAAGATTTTAAATAAAATCTCATTTTTTAAAAATTTTGAAAATACTTCATATAATAATTTATATTTTATTATATTATAATTATGAATGACTAACTTAAATTTTGACTTTTACCTTAATTTATATTGAACTGCCTCTAAGAGAACTGTTATAGAAATAAAGAGATTATATAAAATTAAACCTATAAACAAACATTGTTTTATGTAATAGGTTAGATCTACTTTAATTTAAATATAATTTTAAAATTTAAAGTATTGTATCAAATTTGGTTAATTTATAAATTTATTATGTAATTTTGTTTTTAGTTAAAATACTTTTCTATCCTTAAACTTATTGTCTTAAAAATTACATATATTATTGGGCTAAATACAAAGGGCCGAGATCCAGTCCGAACCCTTTTCTCGTGCTAACTATTAGAGGCGCCAAGTTGTCATGGAGAGATTGTAATTTGTGAAGCAGACCTAGGGATTCAGCTTGTGTCATCGCCGCCACCGTGCGCCGCTCCTCTGCGGCTCCTGAGGTTCGGATGCGCTGAGCTCATGTTATCTGAACTCAAACAATCATTTATCTTTTATATTTTCCGTTTAAACTTTAAGCTAAGTAAATGGGATATGGATTTTGAATCTTTCCAAGGCTTCAGTGTTGGACTTTCGTTTTGGAATGAAAAGAGATATCTTATTAGACTGTCTGTTTTGAGGAAAAGTTTGATGTAAATGTTTTAAGTCTTTTGTTTGATTACGATTCACGTATAACTCTGTTTGCTCCTCAGGTTTTGTGCTTTGCTTTCCAATTACTCTATGACTTTGCTCGAAGTGATAGAAAACGCCTCGGTCAGTTCCGAGCCACTCGCTTCGCAATCAGAGTACCCCATTGTTCTCAACCCCGATGATGTTTTGCCCAATTTGAGGCCCAAATTTGAGTCCCCAAATCTTGTTTCCCTCGTCAACCCCGTTGTTGGTTGGCAAATCTCGAAAACCGATTCTGAAGTCATCGACTTGGGAAAAAATTTCTTCACAAAGCTAAACCGGAAGCTGAAGAACCCGAATGATTTTGATAAGGATGAGTTTATTCGGATTTTGAATCAGTTTCTTGAGAAAATCAGGGAGAAAGCTGGGGTTTCCATCGGGATTGATTCGTCTGATAAAGGGTATACCGTGGCGTTGATTGAGAAGCTAGGTTCTGTGATGGGCAAAGATGTTGCTGGTTTGGTTTTGGACGCGTGCGTGGTTTTGGAGACTTGGGAATTGGTGGAGGCTTTGATTGTGAATGGGCATGTGGAGCATTCTTGTTATTCAACTTTGGTTAATAAACTTGTGATGAAGAAGATGTCGCACTTGATTTGTGTCTGTATAAAGCATGCTTCAGATCTTGGGGCATCTGAAATACTTTGCATTTTGAAGTATTTTCTTTGTCCACCGAAAGATGCTTATGGTAGCATGGTAAATGTGAGGAAGGAATGGGAGAAGCAGGCTTTATCTGCGATTGAGAGAGCGAGTGATAAGGGTCTCACAGGGAAGAAAGCACGATTAGCAAAGGACGCTTCAATTTCGCTTATGATGGCCCATGACGGGTTTTCGGCTCCCGAGCTTTGTTTGCACTACTTGCTGGCATCATCAAATGTTGATGCAGTGGTATTAGCATCCTCAATTAGTAAGTTGAATGGTAAAGAAATGATGAGTTTGATTCGTTATTTGGGAAAGTGGTTGAAGAAGTACGAGAGGTTTCCTCAAGCAGTTCCATGTTCTGAGGCAACATCAAAGTTAGGTTTGAAGGTCTGCTGTTGGATTCCTAAGCTGGAAGATGTCGTCAACTGGGTTGGATTGGTGTTGGATGAAAAGTTTTCTTCACTGGTGTTGCATCCCGAATTTCATGAAGAGCTGAGATCTATGGAGGGAATGGTTAGTTCTTTAGCCTTGGAAGCCAGGGTATGTTGTTCGATGGCTAATGTTATTGAGAAATTGATAGTTGAAGTTTGACATGCATAGAACTAGCAACTGTCCCTAATTTTACATCAACGCTCCTGGTTTTGCATTTGCAGAATTCGGCCTAGTCCATTTGGGTCTTTCTATTTCTTGGAATGAATTCCAGGCTATCTTCAAATTCTTCTACGTGGATGTTGCTCTTGTGATTGGTTTTTTCTTTTTTTTAAGTTTACACACTTGCTAACCAAGAAACGTTAGTCTCCTCTCTTGAGATGGCTGTCTATAGCTGAGTCCTGATTCATATAAAAACCACATTTTCCAGTTCACAATTATGATCTTGCCTTAGATACTTGAGTGACATCATTCAGGCAGGGAAAAATAATTAGAAGATGACTACAGCATGATTCCAAAAAGTTTTAGCACGACCAAAGTTCTTTAAATTTTTGATCCACCGAGAGGGCTAAAGAAAGAAGATGAACCACCGCTAATTCATCTGATATATTTCCGAAAGAAAAATATTATTTTTCATCTTAGATTTTGTCATCTTTAATCACATATGTTGAACTAATACGTTTTAAGTGGTACAGTGCATGAGCTGTGAACATTGTTCATTGAACATCCGTGACAAGCATAGTCTAGTAGACCTATAACTAAAGATTAGAGTAGTTTTTCCAAATTTTATGAGAATCCAATGTCCATTAGTACCTCTCGTGTATCACTCACCTATGCATTCCTCTCATATTCGTGGCATCAAACTAGTGGTACAAATTACCTTCCTTGGAAAAAAAAAGTTCTCCCCATTCATAGACTATTGGGCTATGGCAATGATTTTATTTTATTTTTGAACCTTCTCATAGGCATGGGGGCGAGTTTGCATGCTAGCATCAAGATGGGTGGGCACCTGCCCACGCACAAAGTCGGGGGAGGGGGGGATGTCTGGCTAGGCTTTGGCCTTGCCCGAGTTTCACCCTCCCAACCCATTTGTGTGTGTATATATATTAAACAAAATAAGTTCTATAACGAAACGACGTCCTTTTTTAGAGTTTAGAAACTCTCTAAAATGTGCTCTAAAATATCATCGTTTCATTTTAGGGTTAATCTCTCTCTCTCTCTCTCTCTCTCTCTCTCTCTCTCTCTCACACACACACACACACACACACACACCTCTCTTACTCAATTGGTCTCTGTCTCTCTTTCTCTCTCTCTCTCTCTCTATTCTCCTTGATTTTGTTGTTGTCGAGTTCATATTCTCTCAATCTCACATTGTAAGTATCTCAAAACCCTAAATTTGAAATTCTGAAATCTAATTTTTTTTTTTTTTTAATATTTTCAATGGAGGATGAGTTGTCTTCAATGGAAGATGAGGTTGTGTTTTGGGTGCTTTGAAATTGTATTGTGTGATTAGGTTAGATTTCATATTGATTTTGGGGGATAATTTAGGATTTTAATCTAAAATGCTAAATTAGTTTAAGAGTCTAGATTGAACCCTAAGATGCTTTTAAGATGTTGAATCCGAGACCCTAAACAATCTAGGGTTTAATTCGAAGCCTAACATAATTTAGGGTTACAGATTGAACCCTAAATTAGTTTAGGGTATCAATCCAAACCCTAACCTGAATTAGGATATTGGATTTAAACTCTAAATTAGGTTAAGGGTTCAAATTGAATTCCTAACCTAATATATTTTTGGGTTTCAAAATTGAAAGCCTAAACTAGATTAAGGTCTCAATCCAAAACTAGGGGTGCTACTTGCACCCTTCAAACGGGGGGTTGTAGACTTCGCCTCGCGAGGGGAGATGGGCCCCTAGGTCTTGGCCCTGCCCTCTGTGGGCAGCTGCATGCCAAGGGGTGGATTGGCCCCCATGGTCATTCGTGTACCCCACCCAAAACCCCTACTGCTCAAATCACCAATGGCAACCAATCAAGAAAAAAAAAATCCAACTCAAGTAGAGAGAGAGATACTTGGAGCTATGATGTGGGATGTAACGACTAGAGAGAGAGAGAGGAGGGGGTTTTTAAGTTTTAAACCAAAACCTTGTCATTTTATTTAAAATATATAACACAAGATAAAATGACATCATTTTATTAACAAAAATGGTTTTTTTAGTATGTGTATATATATAATTGGGTTGGGTGGGCTTGGACCCAGCCTAGGCCTCTTCCTCCCAGTGCCCAGATGCATATAAGCATTCGGCCGAACGCCCCTTGATGGTCAACCCGCCCACTTGACATCTAAGCGAGGGCACATATCCAAGTGGGCTGGTGCCAGGGCTCAAACACCAAACTAGCCCCTTAGCCTAAACGGGGGAGGGGGCCTTGGCTGCGGGCAGCAAGGCTATCCTAGAAGTCTAAAGTTGCATTTAAATGTTGTGGTGATCTTAAATGATATAAGTCGATATGTGAATGCTAGTGTTTTGTAGGTCCTATTGAGATGTGTTTGAATATAAATAAGTTGATATATGTGTTTGAATGTAAATATATTGATATATGTGTTTGAATGTATGAAAGAGGTTAAGATGGATTTAACTTTTTTATGATAAGTTGAAAAGGTAGTGGGTCCTATCAATGATTAGTTTGAGATTAAGTGAGATCACTTTAACAATTAACCTAACTTTTCTTCAAATTAGAAGAGCCTAAGTTTAAGTCTCCATAACGTTGAGACTAAGATGAGATCCATGCTCATTATCGTTATCCACCCACTTAATGCACTTTACCTTTAACAATATCGGGATCAAATTATGGCTCAAACTTGTTAAAAAAATCTATGCTCATTATGTTTATCCATATCTAATTTTCTATTCAATTTAGGTCAAATTGATTATGCCAAAAATTGTTAACTCTAGTTGGGATCTTCTTAGGACATGTTTGGATAATAAGATATGATGAGACTTATATGAATAGTAGTAAAATTATTTGTAAATAATAATGGAATTGTTTGGATTAAGATGTTTTATTGAGTTTTGGGAATGAGAAGATAAAAAATTGAATAAAAATATTATAAAGTTAAAATATTACTATAATATAAATTTGTAATATTATTTTTATTTTAAAATTTGAAAGAGTTATATTGTTTTTTGTATTTTGTTTAGAAGTTTGAGAAAACTATAATAAATAGTTAATGTCGGCCTAATAATTCTAAAGATCGGAATATTGATAATTTTTATTAGACCTAAATTATATTTAATGTGTCAATAGCTAGGTTAAATCCTATTTATTATTTATTAAACGAGTTAGACTCCTTTTAAAATTTAAAGATCGGCTATTAGAAATTTATTTCAATTTAAAATCATCATTGATTGAAATTTTCTACATAGTTTCAATTACTGCTAATCCTATAGTGAATGAATTACTAAAGGGCTTTGCTAGATACAGTCGGCAAATACAGTCGGCGTGCAGTCGGCTGTACGGAATGAATAAATAAATTTTTTTTTTTTATATTCAGGGAGACCTACATGAATAAAAAAAAAAAAAAGTTAAAAAAATAATTTTTTTTTTCATGTAGGTCCCGTATTAATTCACTTTTTTCTCCACGACTGCACGCCGACTGCAAAAAGTATTTCTCATTACTAAATCATGTTTTTAAATTCAAACTCTTTTCTTAGATGATCACGACTGTAGATTAGTGTAACTATATGTATTAATCGAGTCCAACTCAAACTGGTCATCACCCTCTTCCAAATCTCTTTATAAATATTTCCATTCCACGTGTTATTTTTTAAACCTCTTAGTTTAGCACCATGATAGATTTTGGGCTGAAAATTTTATGAAGTAACACTAAAAGGTAAGTAACTTGACCATAAATTAGAATTAGCATACATTAAATAGTTATATATATTATTATTAAAGCTAGTTTTTTGGAAGCTAATGTTTATGTATTACGCATGTCACGATATTTGCAAGCACGTCATTCCTCGTGTTTCATTCTGTATATTATAGTTATATATGTATTATAGATCTCATTCATCTCATGTTGCATAAGACACGTAAACTCTCATAAGATCAAGTACAAGATAAGTTTAAAAAAGTTAATCAAATGGTCATTCAGATGTATGGTACTAATGCAGTTTCAAGGTGAGCATGCAAGCCATGGACTCAAGCGTGGTCTACTGTAGTATACCAAAGTACTTCATAGTCGACTTCCTTTACTGCAGCAAGGGAAGTTAGTGCACAATTTTGTACGCATGATTAAATGTGTGGACCAGCCAAATAAGTTAAATAAATTAGATTAGTCGGTTGATTCAGATAAATCAGTCATGCATAACATAATCATCAGTATAATTAGTCATGATTTTAATTTTTTAGCATGAAATATTTTATAAAAAATCTTATGCTAAATATGTTTAAGTTATGATTAGTTTTTTACTAAGTCATGGACCCATTTTAGTTTATTTTTATGTGGATCCATTTTAGTTTATTTTTATGTTTTTAAACCATCCCAAGTTAGAATAATTATGACGATAGAGTGGCAATATGAGACCTAAGCTGGGGAGATGTGACAGTGACCTAGTTCAAGGAAATGTGACAGTGACCTAGATCATGTATATAAATTTTAAGTTATGATTTTCATAGCACAAATTTTGAAAAATTTTTATAAATACTTCTGCGTACTCTCATTTATGATTTCAATATTTTAATTCAAAATGACTTGATTTATTATAAAGAATTTTTATACTTGGTGCTTCCTTCAAAATAAAATAAAATATTTTTAAGACAGGTTCATTTGTAACACTTCAGCTCATGAGAATTTATAAAAGTGACTTTATTATTAACCATGGAGAGGGGGTGTTACAGTTGGTATCAAAATTTGACTTCTGCAGACTTTTCTAAATTAAAAGAGAAAAAAGTTCTAAGAAATGATTTTTATAATAATAAAAAAAATTGTTGGAAAGCCAAAAAGAAGGAAAAAAAAATCTAAGGCCGCAGTCTCCGCAAAACATGTCCTGCTTTGTTGCTCCCCCACTTGACAACATCCCTTTCTCCCCCTCCCGAACAGACTACTCCTCAGAAAGATGACACGCAGTTCTCTTGGACTTATGCTTTTTGTTGCTTTTCCTTCAAGCACTTTTATTTTTGAATTAGAACTTTGTTTCGGTGCTTTTGTTGTTGGGTTGTGTTTTAGGCTTCTGGGTTTCTATTTTTTTTTTTTTTTTGTATTATGGGTTTTGGTTTTTCTTTCAAAATGGTGTTTTAGATTTTTGTTGAGTTTGTAATGGAATTACTTGGAATTACTTGGATTGAAGAGGTTTTTTAGACGTTGAGGTGCAATAAAGATGGTGTCACAACAGAGACTCCTTAGGAGAGGTTGGCCATTTTCGGCTACAACAAGCTTGAGGAAAAAAAGGTACTTCACTTCTATCCTTTATTCTCTGTTTGTTTCAAAGGAAAAATATTTGAGAAACTTTTTTGTTTCAGTTTTAAGCAAAAATGATATTCTTCAAGTGTCAGATATTCACTTTGAAAGCTTTCAACAATTTAGTTGAAAGAAAACTAATAGGTCTTTCCTTATCTTTACTCTTAGCTTTGCACCAAGACGAACTAAAAAGAAATTCTTCGAAGTATTTATGAATGGAACAAACAGTGACTAATTTCCTCTTATATTGTTCTCACTTTGGATTTTGATTGCTTTGGCCTTTTTGGTTGTTTTCATGTATTGAGTTCACATGAAAGTAAGATATTGAAGTTCTTGGGCTTTATGTGGAATCCTCTCTCATTGATCTTTTGTTAGCCATGTAGGCAGAGTAGCATGGCGCTCCTGAAGTAGACAACCACCTATAAAAGGGCTGGGTGATGTAGAGTTTAGGACTCCACGTCGACCCGACCCGTAAATGGACCGTTCCGACCCGACCCAAAATGATTGCCTTCCGAACGGAACAGTTTCCGCTTTCTTCAATTAGCCGATTACCCGATCTGAAAATATTTCGGATTGGGTTTGGTTATTCCGTTTTCACATATTAAAATTTTAAATATTTTTTATTTTATTTTTTATAATCGTTAAAAAAATAATTGTATTGAAACTATTAAAAAAAATAATATACTGAATGTATATATATAATATATATGGAGTTTATAATGATAAAAAGTTTTTATTTTTTTTCATTTTTGTGGACGTTGTAAGCAATAAAGTATGCTACTAGTACTAGCTATTAGCAGAGCCTAACAGGGTCAGAGACAATAGTTTTTTATAAAGTTTTCAGAGACCAAAAAGAAGAAAAGCAGATCCGGGAAATCAAAACCAAAGATTGTAGAATCGTACTTACTGCATCTTCGTTTTGCTCTGCAGATGGAAGGATGCAGATAGAGAGCTACGGACCCCTTCTGCATCTTCATTTTGCTCCAGCAAGGGAGTTGACTCGGCCGAAACTATTTTTCTGTTGCTGACTGATTCATACCAGATCTGGATGAGGCACTGGAGGGTGCAGTTGGGTACAAACTCCTTGCTGTGGAGGACTTGCATGGTGGCCGAGCAAGTGTTGTTGCTGTTGTTGAGCCAACATGAATATTGGAGTGGTCGTATGTGATCGGTTAATCGGGTAATTACCCAATTTGACCCGTTTTCAAACGGGTAGTAAATGGAAATAACCGGTTCCGAACCGTTTTCATTCGAATCGGCTAAACGGTTATGGGTCGGGTTGGAACTCTTGGATCAGACAGGGTGGGCGGCTTAATTGTTCACCCCTGGTAGAGTTCAAGAAAGGGGAAGTGAGATCAGGTCGTGTAGAAGGACAACGGTTGTGGAGGAGAGAAGTCGAAGGGGGGAACAGTGGGAAATGAATTTGGATCCCAACAAACAGAACACGCAATTCATATTAAAAATAATAAATAAATAAATACTACATAAGTTGGTGTGTGGAGGTTGAGAAAGGATGAGAGGTTATATAGAAGAACTCCAATAGAAAACATAAATCTTGAAAGAATTAAAAAAAAAAAATACAATAAAAATCTCTAATTTTGAAATCAAATAAAATTGATAAAAAAACACATAAACATTAAAACAATAAAAAATTTTAAGAAAAAATTACCACCTCATAGTGGGCAGGTGAACCATCCAGCCACCCTACAAACAATCCTATATGAATCACTCAAGATTACTCGACCAAACCACCTTAGATCTCGTTTGGATGTCTAGATGAGATAAGAAATTTATAAATAGTGATGAAATAGTTTGTAATTAGTAATGAAATTGTTTGAGTTAAAATATTTCATGGGATTTTGAAAAATGAGAGAGAAAATGTTGAATAAAAATATTATAAAGTTAAAATATTGTTAGAATAAATTTTTTAATATTATTTTTCTTTTTAAATTTGAAAAAATTAAATTGTTATTTATATTTTATTTGAAGAGAATAACTTTTGACTAGTCCTTCTTAGGGCTGTTCATCCGGGTTCCGACCCGGGAACCCGGGTACACCCAAACCGGAACTCGGATTTGAAATCCGGGCCGGAAACCGGACCGGATTAGCCCGGGTCAGATCCGGGCCGGAACCCGGATGAACCCGGGTTTTGTAAAACCCGGATTCCGGGTTCCGGATTGAACCCGGTTTTTTTTTTTTTTTTTTTGGGGGTTCCCCATGACAAATCCCCCTTTACCGATTATTCCCCCAGCTCTGCCTGATGTTCATGCAACAAGTAACTTAGAACGAAGCAGAAGGTTAGTACATTTCTGTATAAAATATATGACTAGCATGACATATTCGCACCTCCAATATTCACATACAGATGCGATAAAAGGAAAGTAAATGATTACAAACTAAAAGATCTTACAACATCATTCTAGTTGCACGTGTGCACTCTTTTACAAAGCATATGCCTTTAGTTTAAAACAACTAGAAGATGCATTTCCACCATCTGTTGCAGTATGACAGGAGAGAGACTAGTACTGCTTGCATTTTTAATCGGGGATTGGTTGATTCCTTGGCAGTCCAAAGCAAGATTTGGACTGGCATCCAAATCCAGATACAAGGAAAATTTTCTTCTAATTCCCTGTTTTGCCAAAAACATGTCAAATCCATTTTCTCTTCTTGAGTGATTGCGCTTTCTTTGGAGAAGTCCAAGTTCAAAGAGAGAGGTGTACAAGGCAAATAAGAATGCTTTGTCTGTAAATTCTGATTTACTTCTTTCAACTAGAATAATTAAGAAGAGAGAACGACCATAAATTCAAAACAGAAAACAATGCAGGAAACTGATCGAGAATACAGTGAGCTTCAGTCGATGTAATATGCAGGGGCTCGTTTGGGGTGCTGTTACATCAATTTATCTGAATCGTATACTACTAACAAAACTGAGACCGATATCAAATTTCATGCCAACTTTAAAGAAATAAACAGCTCAAACTAGCCACACAGTCATTAGGATAATTCAATTTAGCAGAAGTGAAGAAACAAAGATAGTTATCCACGTTTAAGATACATCAGAAACAGAAAAAACATAATTCAAACTACAAACATTAACCCCACGAAACTAAAGAAATCACCTTCCCAATTGATGCCTGCAAATTAAGACAACCCATTTATCCTTGATGATTCCATTGTCACTTGGCAGCATGAATCTGAGTCAATAGACTAACCGAAACGACCAAAATTCAAGTCATCATATAACAAACCAAATACCCCACAACTAGTACCAACCAATTTGTAGAAAGGGTCCTTAAGCGCAAAATCAATCTCGATAATATCACTATCTGTTCCCCAAAATAAATATACAAATCAAGATTGCAATGCACAGAACCTCATCTCCTCACCCCAGAAAGCCAATTACCGCAATGCCCACTATAAATCAAAACTCGAATACAGATCAAAGCTGTGAAATCGGCCAATCACCGCAAAAACCTTCTGCTATCAATGAAATCGAAAGAAATACAAAAACCCAATGCATAAACAGATCTAAACATGTACATAGCAACAAACCCAATCTTCTAGTGCTTAGAAAAAAAAAAAATTTCCTTTGTTCAACTAAACAGATCTAACCCATAAACATATTCCTCAAACCTTCAAAAATTCTCACCGAAACAAACAGAAATCAACAAATACAGAAGAAAGAAAGCATACCCAAACGTAATAGAACCCGAAAAGAAAAGAGATCTAGCCAAACACTTCAACCATTCGGCATCGCAGATAGCACAAAGAGAGATGAGAGCAGATTTCGGTAGGGGCTAGGGCATAGTAGAGCAGATGAGAGAAGGTGAATCGGGGGGGAGGAGGCGTAGGGCATCACCCCATCGGAGACCACAGAGAGAGAGAGCAGAGCAGAGCAGAGAGAAAAGATAGAGCAGCCTTTCTGAGAGTGAAACCGTGGGGTTGGGGCCTGGGGGAGGGGGGAGGGTGAAGGACGAAGGAGCGGCTAGGGCATGAATAATTTGCTTTTATATTAAACCCGAGTACTGGTTTTAAATCCGGTACCCGGGTTTTAAAACCGCATCCAGGCTGGATAGATCCGGATTTAAAGATGTGGGTACCGGCCCGGATTTATTCCGATCCGGAACCCGTAATCAGAATCCGGTTTGTCCGGATTTCGGACTGGGCCGGATAAAACCCGGCCCATATGAACAGCCCTAGTCCTTCTGTTCTCCCCCAAATAACATCCTCCAATGAGCATGTTCCACATAAGCATCCCATTTTAGTAACCATATGACCACATTGCAGATGGAGGGCATAATTCACAAGAACAAAATAAAATTTTATAACCTTCGACCTTAACCCTCGCTCTCTCTCCTACAACTCTCCCTCTTTTCGTGTCTCTCTTAGAACTGATATGCTTTGTCTCTTCAGTGCCCACAACTAAAAAGATCAAATTAACAAATTAATAAAGAAAATGATGACAACCCAATGGGCAATAAATGAAGGTTGTGTGTTGATCGAAAAGCGTAGATGACAGCAAGACGTCGAGAGAGAAAACATTATCAATATTATGACCATAGAGAGAGAGAGAGAGAGAGAGAGAGAGAGAGAGAGAGAGAGAGAGAGAGAGAGAGAGAGAGAGAGAGAGAGAGAGGTTCATTTTCTCAGCAAAAATGGTTACTTGGTACATTTGTGATGTAGAGGTGTTGCGCTATGACATCCATATGCCGCACAGTCACAAAGTTCATCGCCTACCATTTATCTATTTTTTTTTTCTCTTTTCCATGACATGACACCGCACCAGACATTTTCCCTTCTTACGACATAAATATAAGATTTATATTGATACAAGATCATCCGAGCTGATTGCATAACCACAAAAATATTAGCATCCAAAACAATGTCAAAAGATAATGCAATTTGGATATTGTAGAACCCAAAAAAACTACTTAAACCAATCCTATCCAACTTAGTTGCTCATGAGAATTCATAATACTAATACAAAAGAAGCAACATGGAGGTCATGCATTTGAAGAGGGTGTGTCGGTATGGAGTTCGTGTGCCGTGCGACAGTCAGAAGTGGATGCAAAGGTCTGGAGGGAGCCGCGGGTTGAGAGAAAGTTGTGTTTTTAAAAGGAATAGTAGACGGACGACACACGAGTTCTTATTTTCAATTTATCCCCTGTGATGCAGCTCATAAAACTTGAGTATGGAGTGCTAAGGTATTATGTGACTATTGGCTGTGTTAAATTGAGATTGGGCGATCGATTCCAAAGAATTTCATTTGTTTCAAATTTTAAGAAAGTTTTAATAATTAGTTATTGGTTAGATAAAAAATTTAAAAATTTAAAATTAAAAAAATTTGTAATTATAGAATTTATATGTTGACACGAGGTAAAGCATATTGCATCGTGGCCCAAGCCTGATGTACCGGATAATTTCCCGCCGTAACACGAACCTGGAAGAAATAGTTGTAAATTGTGCCCTGTCACTGATTTCAGTTTGTCTTCGAATTCCTCATGGCTCATTCGAAACCCTAGCAACCTCGAAACCCTGAACTGCAGTGTCGAATCTCTTCGAGAATACTTGGCTTCTTTTGGACCTCGTGGATCTTCAGATCAAGCTCCGGAATGGATCATCATCAACCACACTGGCGTCCCATGCCCATCCCAGGTAATATCTGCCCCATCTGCTCAATTTCTCACTTTCCCTTTTGCCCTCCGCGCCCTTCCTTCTATCAAAACCCTAGGTTCCCATTTGATCCATACAGTGGGCCCACGGGTCCTCCCCGCCCATTCACTGACGGGTTCGGAGATCTGAGGCCGTGGCATAGAAACCCTAGCTTGGATAGAGGAGAACCATACGGGCAATTCCAATCGCAGTCTTATGGTAATTGGTTTACGAACGAGGGAGATAGGAACTCTAAGAGGCCTAGGGTTGATGATATTCATAATCAAGAGAAGCCTGGAATGGTTTCTTCGGAGGATGAGCGGAGGTTGAAGCTTATTCGTGATCACGGTGCTGTGTCGAGTGGACTGCTGCCTGAAGGCAGTGCGGGCTCGATGCCGGGAATGAATCATGAAACGAATGCATATTCTCAGGAAAGTTCAGCGTTTGATGGGAATTACGGTCGACCTGGTGGTGGGGAGTACGGGAAATTTGATGGCTTTCGGGACATTAAGGGTGAAGTCGGACCACTGAGTGTGAGGAATATGGAGATGAGCACCACAGATCCAAGGTTTGGTTCGGATGATAGAAGAGAGCAACAACATATGCAGAGTAATGGCAATGGGTTTCAGAATATAGAATTCCCTCATTCTAGATATGGTCAGGTTGACAGTTCTCTGCATCCTTTTCAGACGCATGGGATTAAAAATGTGGATCAATCACGCTTGCCATATCCAGTTTCGGAAGTTCTGCATGATAAATATCGTAACCCCCACAATAATCAACAATGGCAAAGTCGAGATTCTATGCCAGCAAAAAAACCACAGCATTCTCATATGAATAATTGGCAAGGGACAAGGATGCTGTACCCTGAAGAAAGTAGCGTTCCAATGGACTATCGTGATCCTAACAATCAACTGCAACAACCCTATGGAATGCATTGTCCTGTTGATAGGAGACATGATTTCCATTCACCTGGTCTGCCAAGTGATGTGAGACGACCACTTGAAGTTGGTTTTCCATCTCAAGATGGCAAGCAGGGTTCACTTCATCATCAGCCTCTACCTGGATTCACCCAACGTGGTGATCCAAATGCGAACGAGCATGGAGGATATTTTCCATCCGCTTCTGGTGGCAGTGAGAATGTGGGTAAAATGGAGGCTTCTCCGTTTTTTAGTAGGCAGCCTCCTATTCCTGCTTCAATACCACCACCTCCGGCTGTTGACCCGGTGTTGCACATTTCTTCAGTGATGAAAGCCTACTCTTCACCGCCTAAAACATCCTGTTCTTTGTTTCCTGTTCCTGTTGGTTCATCGGCTGTGATGCCTTCATCATATCCGCCAATTGCTGAGGCACACTCCATGACCCTTCCCTATTTCCATAATGAACCACTTATGCATTCTTCCACTGGCTTTTTTTCCGAGGTATGCTAGTCTTGTTAAATGATTTTGTATCTTTTGACTCATCTCATCTATTGCACTCTTAAGGAATCTCAAGCAATGCTCTGTTGTAGTCCAAGCAGGCTGTCGGGGATGGACAACCTTTTTCTCTAAAGCAATTATCTTCGGATAAGCCAAAAGTTATTGATGCTTCCCACTTATTTAAGCCACCGCATCGTGCTTCTCGCCCTGATCATATTGTGTTAATCCTTCGAGGGCTTCCGGGTAGCTTATTATGACTGTGCACTTCTGGTCATCATGTCTCTCTTTAATATATATCATGGAATTATTTGCCTATGCTTCTGTAAAGTTGAGACTTATTGGTTTATATGTATAAAGCACAAATGGGCACAATCCGTGTACTCAGGTAGTATACTAAAGATAGCACCCATGGTCAAGGGATACACAAGTAAAGCACATATCCATTAAAGATACATAAGTAGGAAAGCTAAGATTGTAATGGGTGCTGTCCAAAAATAGAGTATTTTGAACATATCGATTTCCATATCTAACTCTGTGCTTTCCCAACCATCAAAACTTAATGGAATCATTCCCCACACATATTTGTTTTTTGATAAGTAAGAGGTAAATTTTATTGATACTACTGACATAGGCATAGCCCATGTACACAGGAGGTATACAAAAGAACGCCTTAATACATTCTAGAATTGCTAAATTAAAGATAAGAAGTCATTCACTACACTTTTGAGTGGTAAGGATTACTTTTCAGTCCTTTCCCACACGGCCAATACTCCCTGCTCTTTTCGGACATGCTACTGCAATTCAACACTTCAACACACTTCTTTCTCAGGTTGTCCAAGAAGTTTTCCCTAGGTCTGTTGTCCATGCAAAAAAGCTACTCTGTATTATAATCTCCACATGCTGGGTACATCTGCTCTAGTTAAGATTGCCAACTTAGTTTCTTGCAAACAAATAAGTGCTTGGGCCAATAAAATCCTACCCAATGATAATATCTATGTTTCGTTCTCTTAATAAATTCCTTATCCTCATCCTTCCATCCCTATCATCAGTCCTCTAACATTCGGTCACAATATATTTTTTTTGATAGGTCATTCCATGACAATATCTTACACTTCAGTAACAGCAACTTGAACCCTCCCTTTACTCCTACCTTATTTCCACTTGCTTGACCCATTCTAGATTTATGGTTTGCTGACTAAAGTGATCTCATCAATTCTCAGCTCCTTCATCATGATGAATTAGCAACAGCCTAGAAGTCTTTAATCTAATTAATATATTTTTTTTGATAGGTAAATCTAGAGAATATTTGCGTTATAGCTGTAAGAAATCCTAGGTGTATTAATATTATTCAATTGATTTAATTGTTCTTGTCTTTTTGTTGGAAATCTTTTTTCCATCACCACTTCATTAAAAATACAAGTGTATGCTTTTGCCTATTGTTCTTAGTTTGTAATGGACTAAGTGTCCATGACTTTCTATTTTCGATTGTAACCTCTAACTAGGTGCTTCTTATGCATAATACCTATGTACCTGGGCTTTGCCTATTTCTATGAATAAAATTTGTTGATTACCTATAGAATAAAAATAAGTGTATGACCATTTTATGGGAACTTATTGCATCTACTATACAATCAGGTAGTGGGAAGAGCTACTTAGCAAAGATGTTACGTGACCTTGAGGTTGAAAATGGTGGTCATGCTCCACGTATTCATTCTATGGACGATTATTTTATGACCGAGGTTGAAAAGGTTTGTTTTTGCCTTCAATATGTTTTTTTATGATCTACATTGAATCCTTATCAATTATCATAATTTTTTTTTTTTTCCCGTGTCTTGGTTTATAAGGTATAAATGATATAAAGTGTATAAATAACATTGTCTAATGAATTACAGGTTGAGAATGGTGACGTTTTGAAATCTTCGATTTTGTCTAGAGGCAAGAAACCAATAACGAAGAAGGTGATGGAGTATTGTTATGAACCTGAAATGGAGGAGGTAATGCAAATTGTTCATCTGGAACTAGAAAATATATTTCAAAAACTACAACTTATCATATGCTGGTGTATTAGAGGCGATGCAGTTTTTTTTTTTTTTCCTTTTCATTGGAAGTTTTATTTTTCTTGCATTTTTTGCTAGATTTTGGTGCAATAGAAAATATTTAGGCCTGGTTTGTTTTCACAAACCATCTCATCTAATCATTAAAACTTTCCTAAATTTCTAAAGAAAATACAAAAAACAATTCAATTTTTAATATCCCAAAATAAAAATAATATTAAAAAATTATATTCTAACAATATGTTATTTAACTTTCAACTTTCATCTCATTTCATCTCATCTCATCTCACCTATGTAACTGAACAAGGCCTTATTCCTCAAATTGTGTCTTGAGACTGCATTGGGTATCTTGTTCTAAATAATTTTCTGTTTGATTGTTTTTATCTAATTAATATGTACATATTTTTTTTCGCTGATGATTTTGTGCTATAGATTTTTTTTTTCATTGGTAAACAAGAATTTTATTGATAAAAATATAGGCATAGCCCAGGTACGTGGGACATATACAAGAATGATTCCTAGGCATGATCAACACTCAGCATTTATTATAAGGATTGTTGATCTTCAAAGCTTCTTGCATTCATTTCCTTCCAAAGACACCACCATAAGCAAATGGGAACCATCTTCCTATTGCTGCAATTTTGAATGCCCTGTAGACCTCTCCAATTTGTGAGGAGATCAACCACTCTTCTTGGCATCGCCTTACCCATTCAACCACAGTGAAGCAATCATTCCATAGGGTTGTGGGTACCTTGCTGTGTTTGATCTCCCGCTCTTTTTGCACATGTAGCACCAATCCATTAAAGTCTATTTGGGAGTACTTGGCTAACATTATGAGGGGGCAACTAGTATGTTAGCCATTGATATTCATTAATATTGATGTAAAGCCATTTATATTCATTAATCCCAAGGGGTTGGCCCATGTGGCAAAGGTCTTGGTCTTGGAGTATCACTCCCCTCAAGGACATGGGTGCAAACAATCTTTTGGGGCCACTCCCTCAAGTGAAAAGCCAGCGATTTAACCAATTCTGTATAGGAAACTTTTGAGGGTGTGGTACACTGGACCGGGATTCTCTGCAGGGGTAGGTCTGAAGGGCCTTGTTTTGAAGAAGTTTCCCGACATAAAAAAAAGAAGTCATTTATATGCATTGAAGAGCAATAAGGAGATGAGACACTATTAAGTCATGCGATCCTTTCTCGCATGAAAATCTAGGCAAGAGTTACCAATTCAGCATAAATCAAACTTTTAGCTCAAAGCTTTGATTATTGTGACCAAGAGTATGAGGGATAATGGGTCACCTTGATCATTGTGGGAACTTTTGAAGAAGCCGAATGGTTTACTGTGAATCAAAAGAGGGAAACGTAGAGCAGAGATACAATATGAAATATGCTCATAAATACATGATGCCATTCTATCTGGAAACCACATCTCCACAACAATTACATTAGAAAGCCCAATTGACATGGTCGTAGGCCTTTCCTAAGTCCGCCCAATTGACATGGTCGTAGGCCTTTCCTAAGTCCAATTTGCACAACATTGTTAAACCCGAATGGATTATATTGTTGAGATATTCATTAGCAATCAAGACCTGGTCTAAAATTTGTCTTCACTTGATAAATGCATTTGGGCCCTTGATATCACCTCTAATGCTAATTTCTTCGCGTTTGCTCACAAGTAAGAGATTGTCTTATAGATGCCTCCTACAAGACTGTTTCTAGAATTAATTTATTGACTATCATTTTGTATGCTTGATTATTCATCGTGTAGATTTTTGTACTTGAAGCATTTTATTGTTTTTGGTACAACTATTGGTCTTATTTATTGCCAAAGCAAGTTACTTATCAAAAACTCTATTGGCAAAGCATGCTCTGTGACGTTTGATTTTAACTAGGGCTGCAAACGAACTGAATCGAGTTGAATTCGAATAGGGGGTCAAGAACTTGTTTAGCATATATATCTACTTGAACTTGACTTTGAGCTTGAAAAATATTGGGAATTGCTGATCGAGCTCGACTCCTCTAATGTAAATTATGATCGAACTCGAGTACAAAAAATACTCAAGTTGATACGAGCTAGAGTAGCTCGACTAGAGCTTGGTTTAAATCTGATCCACAAATTTTTTTTTGGTTAGTGAAGCACAAATGAGATTATTTTTTTTATTTTTATTTTTATAAATAAATGAGATTATTTCTCTTAATTAATTTTAACTAGAAATATAAAAATATATATTAAATTGATCTCTTCATGCTTATTAGACATAAATCAATGATTCATCACTTGCCACAATATAATTACGACTTACAAATAGGTAAAATAATAATTCTAACATCTAAGATATCATATCACAATAAATTACAATTTCAAATGGTAGATCACTAATTACAATTATTCTAGCAAACTTAAAAAAATAATAAATTACAATTTCAAATGGTAAATCACTAATTACAATTACAATTTCCAGCAAACTTATAGAAAGAATAAACTGAGTAGCTTCAAAAGCTTAGAGCTCATTTGATATGAGGTGCCACATACACATACTAAAATATACGTGTGATGTTTCACTTGCTTTCTCTATACATGTGTGACATGTTTGATGTTTCACTTGATATGAGCCACATACACATACTAAAATATAAGCCTATCAGATATCAATGTAACAATGTAAAATCGATTCGTTGTCACTTTCCAATATATATGGCATCAAGAATGCCTAATACATTAAAGTCATTTAAAAAATTACATAATAAAGCTATTAATTTAATATTAAAGTATTCAATTATCCTTGATATAATATTAAATATGGCCAAATAATCAAAATAAGATTAGTTAAGAAAGTGTCGCAATCAATTAGAGTTGTTTATTTTTATAAACATTTTATATTTGACTCAATAATTCTTTTATGAACTTAATTCATTATTTTTGTAAAATAATAAAACATGTTACTTATACATAAAATAACAACATATATTACTTATACAAAGTATCAAAAATAATATATATATACTTATAAAAATATATATATATATATAGCATATAAAATATATATAATAAAAGAATATATGTAAATATATATATAAATATTACGAGTATTGTGATGAGCTCAAAATGAGTCGAATCGAGTTTATACGAATATTGTTCACGAGCCTAAACCGAATCGAGTCGAGATTATACGATTTTTGCTCGTTTAATATTCGAACCAATATTAATGTTCACGAACAACTCATTTATTAAATGAACTGAGTTTGAGTTGAGTTTATATGAGTCGATCTCGAATTGTTCACGAGTGGCTCTGTTCGTTTGCAGCCCTAATTTTGACTGTTAACTTTATCATGGCCTCTTCCAATTCCTTGTTTTGCATATCATGAGAGCTGGTTTTACTTGTACCTGTCTAGAAATGTTGCCTCTCTTCTCAATTGTCCCCTTGGATGGATAAAAAACATTTTTCATGAATTCCATTCATGATTTGTTGACCTGAAGTGAGAATGGGTGTTAGTGTCACATACGCTTTTGCCGAACAACCGTTTGCTGTAATTTGGTGTTTGTGAATGTTGATATTGGTTGTAACCAATAGATTATATTCTAAATGCTTCCAAAAATATAGGTTATTTACTACATTTCTTGTTGTTGAAGTAGAGATGTATCGAATCCTGTGTTGGTGGGTACAAGCGTGTGATGTGGAATACAAGAAGCATGTGGTTTCCTCATGTCATACTGATCTTTTTTCATAGTATTAGATATGTTTACTGTTTTATTTTCATGAATGACAATCTATGTCTTGGAACAAAATGCAATTAAAATATGGATTCTGCTTTCACAGGCTTGCAGTAGTGAACTGGTATATGGCTGTGGCTTTTGTTTTATTTTGTTACCATAATTGGGTTTTGTTGGTTACCTATTTTATTGCTATCCTTAGGACAGTTGAGATTTAGACTTTAATGTTAACCCATTTGGTCACTGATATCTACTGGGCACTTGCTTTTATATCATTTGTTATGTGCATGTGCATTCTTGCGCTTGGGCACATGCATTTTTGTATTAATTTTTTTTCAGTAATTCATGCTTTAAATTCCTATAACAGTCTTATCGGTCAAGCATGTTGAAAGCATTTAAGAAGACTGTTGAGGAGGGAGTTTTCACCTTCATCATTGGTATGCATTTTCTGTTCTAAAATATTCAGATTAATTGAAAGCCATGAACTCGTGTACTTTTTCTTGAAGCATTGATCAATTTCTTTTTATATATTCTGGCTGCTTTTTACTTGATTTATTGATAATTTTGAAGATGAAATCTCTTACATTTTCTTTTTCAATTCCTGTGCACAGTTTTGCGACATTTTGTCCTTTGGTTTAATTATGTTGAGGTAGTGCCTACTAGTCATGTACAATTACATGCCTCTGATGCTAGTTGTAGCACCAATTCATAAGCTTATATTGCCTTCAAAAGACAAATGCATATAAGATGCCTGAAGTATTGTTTAGTTCAAGAAACTTATGAAGTTATTTGTTTTCTTAAAAAGAATCTCCAAACCTTAGGCATAATAGAAGATAATGGAATTAAAGGTAATAAAGGTTCTTCCAGTTAGGCTGGCTTGTTACGGCATTCAATAAGTCCAATGATCTAGTTTGATTATAGATTAAGTGGTGATGCAGTGCCCATGCACTGCCTTCATTTTCACTAACAACAGATGCAGTTTTCTTCGGCTATTGACCCTTTTGTTGGTGGTATGTTTGCCTCGTCTTAGTGGATGACCGCAATCTGCGGGTAGCTGATTTTGCTCAATTTTGGGCAATTGCAAAGGTATACCCTCAATTCTCTCTCCCTAAGAACCTCTGCCATGTGTTCTGAAATGACGACTCAATAAATTCCTAATACACCCATCACAGTGTTGATGGTAACATAATGTTTACCTGATATGATCTCTAACTTTTAAATATGTACTTTCTTAGTTCAAGTTAACATTCAATGATTGGAAACAAGAAACCTGAAGTGCCTAGTTCCTGATTTTGGCTGCTGTACTTTGTTTTAAAATAGCTTTATAAAAGTATTATATATTGAGTTATGTGGAGTTATGCTTGTGTTAAAATAATTTTTTTACAAGTATTTGTGTTAAATTAAAGTGTATAGAATTACTTATATATAAAAAAAAAAAATTAAAGTGTAAAGAATTTATCAGCCCAGTTTCCTATTAATGGTCTTCGTTGATTTATTTTCTTTTTTCTTTTTTATAATATTGACCACCCTTGTACACAAGAAGTAGACCAACGGATACACAAAAGTAGCAAATTGATTTATTTTCAAAATGTTTTTCATGCTAAATAGGAGGTTTGAATTGTAGTTTCAGGACTAATGAAAGGAGACTTTGATTCTTTGGTATTGTGGAATTTTTGATATGAAAAATTATAGACAATGAATAAGCAAGCAAAATTGATAAAAGAGACCTTGAATTGTATTATTGCAGAGTGCTGGTTGTCAGGAAATTTGTAATCAATTATTGTTGCTTTCCTGGTTGTGAATTTATTTTTGGGCCAAAGGATGCTTTGCCGTGCTTGGCTCCCCCCACTGCCTGCCCTGAAAAAATTAAAGCTTGGTCTGAGTAGTCCACTCCTATCATGTTTCTCAAAATGCCAAATATTGCAGAATTTGATAATTTTAATTATGACAACTCAACAACAAAGTTTCAAATTAGCTTTTTGGTGCTTTGCCCCAATGTATCATAAAATTTAGCTCAATTATCATACAAAACGATGCATCTTGGACATATTTTACTACTAGTCAGTAACAGCACCTACCTTGAATTCTGCATTCGTTACCTGTTGTGTCTTTGCTGACGTATCTGATGATGCTGGTTGCATGTTTTCTCTTAATTGTAAGATAGTGGGTGGGAATGAATACTCAAGGCAACCACTAGGGGTTGGCTCAAGTAGTAAGAGCTTGGTCTTGGTGGTATGCTCCCTCTGAGTCCAAGGTTCGAAATGTTGGGTGCAAACAATTTCTAGGGCCTTCGGACTGGGGAATATTCCCTTGAATTATCTGAGGTGCACTTGAGGGAAACTCATTGGCAAGGGCTTGTGCACCCCTGGGATTAGTTGGTACTTAGTTCTGGACACCTGGTGCCAAATAAGAAAAAAACAACAAAATAAATTACTCAAGGCACCTTTTATCTGTAACTTTCTTATTCTATGGAAGCTGATTCATCCAGGCACCAAATACGAGGATATTTCATTTGCTGTTTCAATCTGAAAGCCAATGTTATTTCTACTGCTATTTTTAAATTCTTCGATTGTGTTTTTTTATGGCATTGTGATTACTTATAGTTTCTTTTTTTATTATTGACTTCACTCATTGTTCTTTTTTCTCTTGTCAGAGTTCGGGTTATGAAGTTTACATATTGGAAGCTACATATAAGGATCCTGTGGTAAATGTTACCTGTTGTGATTACTGCTGCACATCACCATTTTAATTCACTCAATGTCCAATGTTCAGTGCTATTATCCCAATGCAATAATTCACTTGCCATTCAAGTTTCCTGTTGTATAAACCTTAATACTTTTGGCGGGTTGGATACTACATATAAAGTTGTTTATGGAAAAATTACACTTTGCAACCATCTAAAATATGACCAATTTTGCACTTATAAATATATATATATTTATATAATATCACCTATTTTGCAATGTGCACCTCAATATCACCTATAATATCACCTATTTTGCACATCTCGCTTCTTGAAGGTACCAAAAAGTTTGAGGATAAATGTGTTAGAGGTTGGTAGTTTTTGGTCATTTTAAATCGGGGCTCAAAGTGTAATCAACCCCTTGTTTATTAATATTATGAGATCTGCACAACAAAAATCCGTACTTTAAATTGTAGCTTTATTTTTTTCCGCCCTGCTTTTTTGTCATAATGAATAGTAATTGATAATATTCTCTCTGAAAAAGCAGACAGTGCTTCTGTAATTAGAAAAAACAATTATTTGTAAAATGAGGTATAAAATTGATATTTTTGTGTATTTTAGGGCTGTGCAGCTAGGAATGTGCATGGTTTTACCAAAGATGACATTAAAAAGATGGCCAGGCAGTGGGAAGAAGCTCCATCTTTGTACTTGCAACTAGATGTCAAGGTACGATGTTTTGATGGTCTCAGTTTTGTTTTGGGCTTGTATGTTACAGGACATTCAAGGCCAAGAAGTGGTCATAGGTGGAAATATTTTAACGGGCTTTTTGCTGACATTTCATATTTAGTCATTTCCTACTTATAAAAAAGAAATATTCTAGTCATTTATGTTGTATGCTTGTGTACTTTAGCTATGTCTGTTCTTTTTTAAATAAAATCTTCTATTACTTGTCTAAAAGTATTTGAGTCATCTAAAAAATGCGGAAATGCCATGCCATGTTAGATAATGCATAAAATATTGATGGTTCAGGAAAATGAACTTTTCTTCTCTCTTCAAATAAAAATTTATAGTTGCTTACATGATTGGATTTTGATGCTGTATTTTTTGCTGGCCTGACAGTCATTATTCCATGGGGATGACCTTAAAGACGGTGGTATTCAAGAGGTAGTTGAATATTATTTATATGCTTTTAATGTTCATTTTTTATTTCTAAATTAATATCTTGATTGGAGATTGAAATTTACCATACCACATGCTTTGTTTGATATGCTTCAGTGCCTATCAATTCTAGTTATGTAGATGAAAAAGTAAATACGTTTCTCACAATGAGTGTCTGTTCTAATATTTGTTAGTCAGTTGTTTTATTTTTCAGTGAGACATTGTATTGAACATGATTCACTAGGTTCCTCTCTCTCTCTCACACAAGCATACGCATATGCACGCGCACACCCAGTTAATTAATCAAATAATGCTGCAGGCTGATGGAGACATTAGATTAAATTATATCATTGCTATGGCAGAGATAAGTCTGGCACCTTTCTATTTTTGGGGTGTTAAGGATCAAGTCTCGAGGCCCTCAAGCTATGTAACATGAACTTTAAATTTGCAGAGCCTTTAGGGCTGTCAAATAGTTGGGCCAGGATGTTAGGGTATTGGAATCCAGTCAATTACCTCTTAAAACCTGACGGTTCAATTCAAAGAGGTGGTTTGATTATGATCATTTTGTGGCTATAATACACAAAGTCCCCTCAAAATACCACCCAATCTGTAATCTCTTTAGCCACAAAGATATCCCACAAAAGTAATTCCACAAACTGATGTGGCTCGATATGGTACATAGATTGTAAAACTACTTTTATTGTAAAGTAAATCTAATGTATTTTATGAAGCTATGTCAGTTTATGGGTTTACTTTTGTGAGATCTTTTTGTAGTTGTAGCACTTCTCTTTTGGTAATCATCCCTCAAAACTATCAAAAACTGCAGTGTACCCCATTTTTCCCTTAAAAAGACAGTAGTGGCCCAAAATTTCTTAAGAATGACTAAATATCTCTATTGTTTTAAAAAATGAAGTTCTTGGGGGGGTTGGTGTTCTAATGAAGTGAGGGAGGTGTATGGTGTGGGCTTATGGAAATTTATTAGGAGGGATTGAAAGAGTTTTGCCATTCGTATTTGTTTTGTAGCTGGTGAGGGCTCTAGAATCAGATTTTCGCATGATGTTTGATGTGGAGATCACGATCTCTATAGGGCTTTCCCAGCTCTCTATCGCATTGCTGTTAATCGGGATGCTTCTGTATCGGATTTGTTGGCATTTTCCCATGGTTCTCACCATGGGGATGTTCAATTTAATAGAGATATTCATGACTATCGGACTGTGGGATTTTCTCCTTGAATTACCCGTGGTGCACTTGCTGGGAACTCTTTGCTGAGGGCTTGTGCACCCCGGGTTTAGTCGGGATGTTGTTCCTGGACATCTGGTGCCAATCAAAAAGAGGGGGGGGGGGGGGGGAATGGATACTGTTTCTGAAATTTTCAGTCTTATATATTCTATGGGAGGCCTATCGGTATCGGTACATATGGATAGGATGTAGTGGAGGCCTAACGGGAGTGAACGGTTTACAGTGAGATCTTATTACAAGCTGTTGGCATCACATGGTAATGTTCCTTTCCCGTGGAAGAGTATTTGGCGGTCTCTTGTGCCTTCCAAAGTCTCTTTCTTCATATGGACCGCCTCTCTTGGGAATATTTTGACCATGGACAATTTGAGGAATCGGGGTCTCATTGTTATGGGTTGGTGTTATTTGTGCAAGAAGAATGGGGAATTAGTGGATCATTTATTATTGAATTGTGAGGTGACAAGAGTATTGTGGGATGAGATGTTTAGAAGAATTATTGTGGCTTGGGTCATGTCTTTGAGGGTGGTGGATTTAATTGCTTGCTGGAAGGATATCAAGGCTGTCCTCAAGTGGCTGCAGTTTGGAGGATGATTCCTTTGTGCATTATGTGGTGTATTTGGATGTAAAGTAATGATCGGTGCTTTGAAGATAGGGAGCTCACAATGGAGGAACTTTGGAACAATTTTTTGTGTACACCTTCTTACTCTGGTTTTCAGCCATTGTGCTTAATGGAACTAATGTTCATGATTTTCTGTTTTTAATTTTCATGATTTTCTGTTTTTAATTTCTGGTTCCTAGAGTGTATTTAGGTGTTCTTTTGTATACTTTCTATGTACATGGGCTTTGTCTTCTTCATTCACATCAATATAATTTTCATTTTACTTATAAAAAAAAGGGTTTTAAAAAATAAAATTTGAATTTTTATTTAAAAAGTATTTTAAAAAAAATCTAGTGTTTAAAAATTACGAATTATGATTATTTTAAAATAAATAGTAATTTATGTTTTTTAAATTATAATTATTTTTAATTTATATTTTACTATTTATATTTTTTTAATATATGTAATTTTTATTAAGAGTATTTATATCAAATTTTTTGTGGAGGGGGTCCATTAAGTTTTTAGTAGTTTTAAGGGGGTGAGTGCCAAAGTTGATAGGTTGGAGGCTTGATTGCAAATTGGGTGGCAATCTGTGTGGCTTTGTGGATTTATCCCCTAATTTTTTTATGCAGACTGGTTTGTGCGTCACCTGCACACTCTTGTGTTTGTGTGTTTATGACATTGTGTAAAGAACGTTGAACTTTAGAGCCATTTTTTAAAATGCTGATGTAATTTCAATTTGCATTTAACATCTTCCAGGTAGACATGGACATGGAAGATGAAGATTTTGATGGAAATTTATCTGAGCTGAAAGAGAAGCCTGAGAATAACATTGCTCCTGTAGGAGAAGATGCACCTGATGGTACAAGTCAACTCTTGTTTTTTTTTATTTATAATTTATATAATTGTGATCTTTTGTATCTCTATTAACAAGTATGATTGTGTCTTCTACATTTCTTTCTTGCTTTACACTTATAAAAACTTACAATAGATGTTTTATTAGTGTGTTTTGTGTGTGAGCTCATGTTGTTTTTTACTGTACTTTTTTTTAAAAAAATGTTTAAGCTTGGCTTATGGCTGGATTGTTTTAATTTCACTCTCAACCTGTTTTCCCTAATTTTTTTGTTACTAATTAATAAGACTTGGAAGATCAGTATCTAAAATTGAAAGGAAAGATTAATGATCAAGTCAGACATTGAAAATAAAATTTTCGTATCAGTTAGATTCAACGTGTTTTATTTCTCAACATTCCTCTGTGTCTTGATCTGAGAAAATGAATTCTTAAATGGTAGGCTCTTATCTGTGGCAAATATGTAATTTTTTATGACTTTGGAATAAAATTTTGACACTATAATGAACTTGCCCATCAGATTTTAAAAAGGTCTCTGTTCAGGTATCTGACGGTGGTGGAGGGGGCTGCTTTACCTCTAAAATGACGGAGATTTTTCTCAATAACTTTGGTTTTTCTGAGTGGAACCAAATTCTTGCAAAATTTGGTCCTGTGTCTCTCTAGCATGGCTTTAAAATGGTTTGATTTATTCAGCTACGTTTGGATATTGAGATGAGTTGAGTTGTGAATGGTAGTATTTTGTGGGTCCCATTGAGATAGGTATAACTTTTTTAGGTTGAGATGGTCTTAACTTTTTAGGTTGAAATGTATGAAGTAGGTTGAGATGAGTTTAATTTTTTTATGAGTAGTTGAAAAAGTAGTGGGTCCCATCAATAATTGGTTTGAGATGAGTTGAGTTTGGTTCAACAACCAAACACAACTATAAATTGAATCAATTCCGAACTGGTTTTCAATGCATTTTTTGAGTCGTTCAAAGAATCAGTTCAATTGGTTGATTTTAGCTGATTTCAAACCGATTCCAGTACATTGCAGCTGATTGAAAAGTATGTTTCTTTTATGGATTGTGATTGAGAAATGAATTCTTTTATTTCTCATATGAAAATATGACAACACTAATGCATTTAAAATTTTTCATATTTGTGTTCAATTAGAAGAGTAGAGAAATTGGAAGATAAAAATATGGAGTTCTTTACTTTATTTAGTCGAATATGAAAAAAATTTGGGAGAAATGAATATTCTTAAATTTCTGATTATGCACAAAATACCACAATATAATAAACTTACAATTAAGAGTATTTATCTACTTTGTAAATGAGAAATTTGAGTCAAAAGAATGTATTTAGGTGTTCTTTTATATACTTCCTGTGTACATGGGCATCACCTAATTCATTCGTATCAATAAAATTATCATTGTAATTACCAAAAAAGAAAAAACGAATTGAGGACAATGAGGTCAAATACGAGAATTTTATTATTTATATTTTTTTAATATTTTTTGTTGACACTGAAATACCTGTTTTAAACGTTTTGTGGGTCACCTGATTCAACCATTTGAGTTAGTCATTCCCCAATTGCGAATCCGATTCCAATTCCGATTTTCGAGCATTGCTCTTTGGCGCTTCATTATGAAAACATATTGGTTGGGGTTTATGTTCCTCATGCACAAAAAAGAAAAAAATGGGCGAAAGGAACAAAACAAAACAGAAAACAAACATGTATTCTATTTTTTAAATAATCATTCTAGTTTTTTGTTACCCGACTAAAATAAGCCTTCTGGTTAGGTTTTACATATTTGCGACTGCAAGTATTTAATCACTTTATGACAATGATGATTGCTAGATTCTCATTTTCCTTTATTCATAAATATGCTTGAATTTTTTGAGATTTAGGTCCTTCAAAGGATGGGAATAGATGGGATTCTGAAGGAGACCATCTGTCAGAAGTGAAAGAATTAGGTCGGAGTAAATGGTCAAATGATGCAGATGAGGATGATACTGAAAGAACTGAGGGTGTGAAGACAAGTGCTCTTTCCGGGTTGATTCAAGCATATGGCAAGAAAGTCAAATCTGTCCGTTGGGCTGATCAGGTATTTTATAGTTTATGCTACTATTTTGTCCATTTTAAAGGTAATATGATTGTTCATGTATTTATCTTCATGACATTCTAAACCATGGATGGATCCTCTTTCATTCGAATGGTATTTTCCTGGGTCTGGTTTCCTTGTACTGTCTACTTCAAGAATATCGATGCTTCAAATAAGGTAGAATAGGAATTAAAGAAGAGAGATTCATTTCCAGTGAATGGTCCTCAATCCATTAATGTATATATACACACAAGGGTGAATGACACATCCAACATCACTATGATAGCTTGCTATGGACTTGATAACTTAGCTCCGTCTCTGGAATAGGGGCAGGTGCTAGAAACACTAGTCTCTTTGTTCTCTAACACTCCTTCCCAAGCTGGAGCATATATTATGCATATGCTCAGCTTGGAATAAACTAAAAAAACCAGATGAGCGAAAAAACAAACTTTAATACTCACCCTCAACTGGAATGCATAAACCCAAAGATGGGAATTTTTTTTTTTCCTTTTTTGGGTTACAGCACAGACAGACTGATACTGGACAAATTAATTAAATAATTTATATTGTTAAGGGTTGTTTTGAAACGATTAAAAAAAAAAAATGGTAAGGGTTGTTGTAATTCAATAAATGAGCATTGCCCTAGGGTTTAGGAGTTATTTGACTTTAGAAGTTTGTGTTTATTTTAGGAATTAGTCTAATTAAGTGTCAATGTCATCCAGTGAAGTTAGATTATTGAATAGAATCAAATTTATAAGTACTTTTCTCTCCTTCTCCCCTCTTCTTGCTTTTGTATTTGACTTTTTAAAAGTTTGACTTCTTTTTGTGTGTGATTTTAATGGATGGTACAACCAAAAACTCCGAAGAGGCCTGGTGGGATTAAGTGGCTAGATCACAATTGAGATCACGACTTGTGTACTGAATCATAAGGGTTGCCGAGTAGGATGGGGTTTAGAAGAAATTTAGTTATAGAAGTGAACACATTTGGTTTGAGGAAGGAAGGAAGCTTCTTGCTCATTACAGAAAGTAGCTGGAAGATAGTTAAAGGAAGTGAGACTTGGGATTGGTTCAGTGCAATGGTTTGCAAAAGCTCCAGAGGAGTGCTCGAAGGGGGGGATGAAGGATTTTTATACCACTTAAATGGAGGGTGCTAGGAGTTTCATTGCCTAGAGGTGCTCTAATGCTATGGCCGTTTCACGGTGTTAGTAGAATATGGTGGGGTGGAAGGTGAAATTTTATCTTTGTACCGGAAGACATGGAGGGTATGGGGTGGAGGAGGATGGCAGATGCGTTGAGGGAGGTCATTTCAGAGGTGGAGATCATGTTTTGCAACTCAGGTGAAGTTTCACAAAAACTGCCGGGGATGGGAAGTCAAACACAAAGCCAGTCGTACAAGGAGGCTTTGGTGCAGATGATGGCTCCAATGCAGTCTTGAGTGCAATATTGTGGAGGGGATGGTGGTGGTGCTCAACAGCAAACCCCACGATGAGATGCTTACAAGGCCAGGGAACGGAAATAGCATGACACGGAAATAGCCAGGGAACGGGTTCAGACTAGGAGCACTGGAAGGGAGTCGGTGGCAGGCCCCTTCTCTCTCTGGCATGTAGAATATTCTAAAGGACATCCAATCCCAATTGACAGATCTGCGGGAGAAAATGGCTGCTCTAATACGTTGTGTTGAGGAGAATAAAGCTATGGGCTTGGGCTTTATACCGAGGAAGGACTTTGAGCCTAATAAACTGATGGGTGTAGGCAAGAAAGTTGGGCCTCAACCCGTGGGGAGTAATAATCAACCAAGGGACCTGGCAAGGCTTGATGGGCCTCGAATAGCAGCTTATGAAAGAGCTAGTGGCCCATAGACACTAAAGGGCCCACGACCTAGGCTTTAGCCCATGAAGGAAAACAAAGGGTAGTCCATGGTGGGTGTTTTGCTCGTGTGGAGAGTGAGAGGTGGGGACGTGGCTGGGTCTTCTATTGGCGGGAGGCTCTGACTTCGTCGGTGGAGGTCCCGATAAACAAGACCATAGCCACAGAACAGTCGAAGGTGGCTTAGACGTTGAACTTGATAGAGAGTGAGGTGTTGGCGGAGGAGCCCGAAATGGCTATCGTCAATGCTGCACCGTTGGACGTCAATTCTCAAGCCCAACTAGGCCAGACAAGGCCTACAGACAGCAAGGTTGAGTCTACTCCCAAAACTCAAGTGGTGTCCCTGCCAGTGAAGGTGTCACAGCTTATGGAAGTGGCCTGTACTTTGTTCTTCGAAGCAGAGAATACAAAGGAGGTTTTAGAGGGACTCTCTTAGATGTTTGTGCCTATAACAGACCCCTCTGAGTGGGGTGGTAGGTCCAACTGTGTTGAAGAAGAAATGGAAGTGCTGCTGCAGCCACAGTGGACACCCATGGATGTGATAGACATGGCTGGGGAGCCAGCACCCTTGAATTGCTTTATGCCAAGTCAGTATAGTGTCTCTGATTGGGTTTAACACAAGGCAAAGGAAATACAACATTGTGTGAGAATTGAATGTGAGGGATTTGAAGAACAATTCTTGGCTTTACTTACAACTATTGAAGATGGGTATGTGCAGCAAAAGAAATCAGGTTCGAAAAAACAGAGGAAGCTCATGAGACTAACTTGGTCCTTAGATTTTGAAGGCAGTTTAAGCAGAGAAAGAACCCAAGGGAAGGGAGTAGCTACGTCTTTAAGAAGCCCAAATTAGTTCTTGGAATGTTCGAGGGCTCAACAAGGTCGATAAGCGTCTTCAGGTGAAAAATTTACTTTGTGAGTAGAAGGTGGACATTGTGTTTACAAGAGTCTAAGCTGAAACTGATTACAAGAAAAATTGTTTGAAGTTTATGGAGCTGTAATTTTGTGGATTGGGCTTATTTAGCATCTGATGGGGCTTCAATAGGTATATTAATTATGTGGGATAGAAAAGTGGTAGAGAAAATGGAGGAATTTTCTCAAGCCATACTCGATTCCGTCTAGGAGAAGGAGACCGCATAAAGTTCTGGTATGACACATGGTGCGACCATGTTGCTCTAAAGGAATCTTTTCCCACACTATTTAGAGTAGCAAGAGATACTGAAGCTTTAGTAGTAGAAGTAAGGGTAAGATCTGGGGAGCAAATCCAATGGAACATCAACTTTAGTAGGGTGGCACAAGATTGGGAGATGAGCACTTTTGAAGCTTTTTACAGCCTTCTGTATTCAAGGGAAGTGAGTACTTCCCAGGATAGTCTATGGTGGATACATGCAGCTAAAGGAATTTTTTCGGTGCGCTCTTTTTATAAGTCTCTTATTCAAGAGACACCTGCCCAGTTCCCTTGGAGAAAGTTATGGAGACATAAGGCGCCTCCCAAAGCTGCGTTCTTTCTGTGGTCAGCATCCCTAAGCAAGATTCTTACTACTGATAATTTGAGGAAGCGTAGGGTGATCATCGTAGATTGGTGTTGTATGTGTAGAAAGGGAGGCGAATCGGTGGACCATCTCTTAATACATTGTGAGATAGCAAGAGGGTATGGAACGAGGTGCTGGGCAAAATCGACTTGGCTTGGGTTATGCCTGAGAAGGTGGCAGGAGTAGTGGCTAGCTGGACAAATATGAGAGGCAACCAACAGATAAAAGAGGTGTGGAAGATGATACCCATATGCATCATGTGGTGTTTATGGCAAGAACGCAATGCAAGGACCTTTGAAGACAGAGAGATCGATGGAGGAATTGAAAGTTTTCTTTTTTAGAACTCTTTGTATTTGGACCATAGCGGTTGATTTTAATGGCTTAGAGCTACATGATTTTCTGATGTCCATCGCCCACACGTAGCGATGGAAACTATACTTTGTACCGGGCAATTGCCTATTCTTTTGATAATATAATTTATTTACTTGTCAAAAAAAAGAAAAGAAAAGGAGGAATTCATTGGGCAGTACTGAGTGGCTTGTTACTTCAAGAATGTGGAAGATAATTTTTTGTGGGCATTCGCTAGCATTTATGGCCCAAACCTAGATCGTAATAGAAGACTTCTATGGGAGGAAATAGCAGGAGTTCATAGTTGGTGGGACACACCATGGTGCATAGGCGGAGATTTTAATGTTATAAGATTCTCAAGCGAACGATTTGGATAGAGTAGGATGCGACCTGCAATGATGGAATTTTGAAGTGTATTTTTGAATTGGGGTTGGTGGATCTTCCTCTCATTGGAGGAGCTTTTATGTGGTCAAATCACCATACGTGGTCTAAATTGGACAAATTTTTAGTCTCGTCAGAGTGGGAAGGCTACTATTCGGATCTATGTCAAAAGAGGCTTCCTCGCATTTGTTCATATCACTTTGCTATTCTGTTGGATTGAGGTGGGATTCAAGGAGGATGTCAGTATTCTAAATTCGAAAATATGTGGCTGAAAACTGAAGGCTTTGTGGACAAGGTTAGGCAATGGTGGTCTTCATATCCAATACATGGCACTCCTTTTTTCATTTTAGCAGGTAAATTGAAAGCGTTGAAACAAGATTTAAAGCTTTGGAATATTTAGTCCTTTGGTGATATAGGTGACCAGAAAAAGTCTATGTTGAGAGAGATACAAGAATTAGAAAGGATACAGGAGGGCCAGGTCCTTTCTCTGGAAGAGTTAGCTCAGAAGGCAAATTTGGTGTTAGAATTAGAGAGGATTATATTACTGGAGGAGATATCTTAGCGCCAAAAATCCAGAGCATTGTGGTTGAATGAAGGCAATCGAAGCACGAAGTTCTTCCATAAAGTGGCCAACTCTCATAGGAAAAATAATAATATTGTACAAAGACTCCTGTGATTAGAGAGCATGTTGCTGATTTTTTTGAACACTTACTGAACATGTGGGATGGTGGCCAAAGCTTGATGGACTAGCCTTTGAATCCATTGAGTCACATAGTGTTCTGTGGTTGGAGAGACCCTTTGAGGAGGTGGAGGTTCATGGGGTGGTGAGGAAAATGGTTAAAGATAAAGCACCTTGTCCTGATGGTTTCTCTACGGGATTCTTCCAAACATGTTGGGAAGTGGTGAAGGAGGATTTAATAAAGGTGTTTCGGGAATTTTTTTCGGTTGGGAAATTTGAAAAAAGCCTAAATGCCACTTTTATTGCACTTATTCCTAAGAAATTTGGGGGCAATGTAAGTGAAAGATTATCATCCCATTAGTCTTGTAAATGGGGTGTATAAAATCATATCCAAGGTGCTTGCAAATCGTCTAGGGGAGGTGTTGGAAAAGATTATTTCGAAACCCCAAAATGCTTTTGTAAGGGGTAGGCAAATTCTGGATTCAGTTCTAATTGCTAATGAATGCTTTGATAGTTGAATAAAATCCGGCAATAAGGGGATCGTATGTAAATTGGATATGGAGAAAGCTTATGATCATGTGAATTGGAACTTCTTAATTTACTTGCTTGGGAGATGTGGTTTTGGGGAGAGATGGTATTCGTGGATCAGATTATGTATCTCAATGGTGAAGTTTTCAGTGTTAGTAAATGGCAACCCAGTCGTCTTCTTTAACAGTATGAGAGGCCTAAGACAAAGGGATCCTTTGTCTCCACTTTTATTTGTCATAGTTATGGAGGCGCTTAGTAGAATGATCTCGGCCTTGGTTAACGGTGGTTTTGTGATTGGTTTCCTGGTTGGGGACCCCACTAGGGGTACTCTCAACATTTCTCACCTATTGCTTGTAGATGATACATTGATTTTTTGTGAGGCAGAACAGAACCAGATGTGGGTATTGAGGGCTCTCTTACCTTGTTTTGAAGCGATATCTAGTCTAAAAGTGAACTTTGACAAATCAGAGTTGGTGCCAGTTGGTAATGTTAGCAATATTTGATAGTGGGCTAACATTTTTGGTTGTAAGGTTTCCTCTCTTCCCATGAATTACCTTTGTCTTCCGTTGGGGGCAGCATCACGGGTCAAATCGCTCTGTGATATAGTGATTGAGAAGATTGAACGTAGATTAGTAGGTTGGAAGAGATTGTTCTTGTCGAGAGGTGGTTGGATCATCTTAATTAAAAGCACTCTTTCCAATTTACCAACGTATTATCTATCTCCATTCCCCATTCTAGTAAGTGTGGCAAATTGGATTGAAAAATTGCATCGTGATTTCCTTTGGAGTGGTATGGGGGATGAATTCAAATTCCACTTGGTCAAGTGGGATAAGGTATGCTCTCCAATCTCTTCTGGAGGGTTGGGAACTAGAAATTTGCAAATCTTTAATGGGGCTTTATTGGGGAAATAGTTGTAGAGATACACTATAGAATCGGAAACCCTATGGAAGTCGGTGATAGACCTTAAATATGGAGGCGTGTTGGGGAGGGGGGGGGGGGGGTTGGAGCACTAGAGACTTTAGTGGGGCTTATGGAGTGGGAGTTTGGAAGCATATTAGGCGAGGGTGGGGGGTTTTTACTCGTCGCACTAGACTTATGTTTGGAGATGTTCTAGAATTAAATTCTGGAGTGACCTATGGTGTGGGGATAACGCCTTTAAGGATTCATTCCCTTCAGTTTTCAGGATTGCTTATGAAAAAGAAGCTTTAGTGGCTGATATTATACTATTTGGGGATCAAGTCCAATGGGGCTGCCCAAGATTGGGAAATTGGTATTTTTGAGGATTTTTTTCATATTCTATACTCCATGAGACTGAACATTCAACGAGTTGACAAGTTGTGGTGGATACCAACAGATAAAGGCATGTTCACGGTTCGTTCTCTTTATAAGTCTCTCACACGATCACAAGACAACCAATTTCTATGGAAGAAGATTTGGCAAAATAGAGCGCCTTCTAAAGTGTCATTTTTTGTTTGGTCAGCTTCCTTGGGTAAGATTTTGACGATGGGCAACTTAAGCAGACGGGGTGATCATAGTAGAGTGGTGCTGCATGTGTAAGAAAAGTGGTGAGACTGTGGATCATCTTCTACTACATTGTGAGGTTGCTAGAGAGCTATGGGATGATGTGTTCCGTAGGCTAGAGCTAGCTTGGGTCATGCCTGCCACAGTTGTTGAGTTCTTGGCCAGCTGAACAAATCTAAGAGGAGGCCCCCAAATCACAGCTGTGTGGAAAATGATGTCTATTTGCATCTTGTGATGCCTATGGAAGGAGTGTAATGACCGGACGTTTGTAAATAAAGAACACTCTATAGAGGAACTTAAATCACTTTTTGTTAGAACATTATTTTTATGGGCCATAGCTGTAGATTTTAATGGCCTGGGCATTTATGACTTTCTTGTTTCTTTTTCTTCTTCCTAGATGGGCATTAATTGTGTATACCTTCTTGTGTACCTTGGCTAAGCCTTTTATTATTAATACTATTGTTTACTTATAAATTTTTTTTAATGGATATTAAGTCCATTAAAATATATTACAAGAGGTGAATGGAATAAGGTATTGAGAAAAAAAGGTTCTAAGCTTGTACATTGACTGCTCGTGATCCTCAAAGCTTCTTTCGTTTTGCTCCTTCCAAAGGCACCACCAAAGGCAAATTGGGACCATCTTCCATGTTGCTCTGAGTTGAGCATTTCCACGTAGGGCTTACCAACTTGCTTGGAAGTCAACCACCATTCTCGGCATCACCCACACTAGCCCCACTCTAGCAAAGAATCTAAGAGTCATGGCAACCTCACAGTGAAGTAGTAGGTGATGAAGAGTCTCCCCACTCTTCGCACATGCAACACCAATACAATATGATAATCCAGAGTTTTCTTAATTTATCTTCAGTGAGGATCTTTCCTAAGGAGGCTGTCCACAGAAAGAAAGCTACTTTTAGGGGTGTCATAGTCTTCCAAATAGGCTTCCATGTAAATGGGTTTGTGTTATGCATGATAATAGACTTGTAGAATGAATGGATGGTAAGGTTTCCTTCTTTGAAGGGCACCAAGGAATCTTATCATCCTCTCCCACCCTCACTCAGGGTTGCTAAACTCCGTTAATGTATCGACTTCCCAATCTTGTGCAACTCTAAGAAAAGTGATATTTAATTAAGGAATACCACTAGATTGTTCTAGAAGATCTGCAACTGATGCTTCCTGCAACCTCGCAATTCCATAAATTTCTGGGAAAGCTTCTTTGAGGGCCTATTGCTACACCAAAGTTCATGCCAGAATTTAATCTTGGACCCATCTCCCACCTCGAACCAAGTGCACTTGGAAAAAGTATCCCATCCTCTTGTGATGTGTTTCCAAAGCCCCGCCCCGTGTGGTCTGCTCACCTCATTTGAATACCATCCACCAAACTTACAGTCAATTGCAGCTCTCCATAAAGCCACCCTTTCTGATTGGTATCTCTACAACCACTTTCCCAATAGAGCCCTGTTAAAGACCAACAGGTTCCGTATTCCCACCCATCTCCCGAGATTGGCATGCATACCGTGGACCAATTAGCAAGGTGGAATTTGAACTTGTTGCCCATCCTTCCCCGTAGGAAGTCCCACTGCAACTTCTTCATGCGGTGAGCCACCTTGGTACAGGGACAAGAAATCAGTAGGCAAGTTAGAAAGAGTACTTATGATCAAAGTAACTCTTTTACCTTTTGATACATACATCCTTTTCCAACTAGCCAACCTTCTCTCCATTTTTTCAATCACCCCATCGCAAATGGATGTTGCTCATGCTTAGTTGTCAGTCTTGTATTTTTCAGTGTACTTGGGCTTTTCCTACCTTTATCATTAATAAGACTCCCTGTTTACTGAGAAAAAAAACTCTGAATACTTTGTCCTGCATCACTGATTGTATGAAAATATTCACAAGAAGAGCACTAAACTGGGCACTAACATGCTGCAATTCCAGTTAAACACAAACACTAACACGCACTAAACTGGGCACTAACATGCTGCAATTCCAGTTAAACACAAACACTAACACCAAGTTCACTGAAAAATGCAGACTCTGGTTGGATGTTGCTTGAAAACATCATTGCCGTTCAGATCTCACCGCAAAACACCAAGCACCAGTCAGATTGTGCCACAAAACCAACCTATCAAATAACCAAAAACAAACAAGATTTTTTTTTTCCCGACACCCGGAGAGAGGAGTCTAACCAATGCCTAGTTAAAAGCAAGTTAAAAGCTTAACAAAAGAGGGTAGAAAAACCAAGACCAAAAAATAGGAACAAAGGGGACTAAGAATCCTTGACCCTCGAATCTTTATCTGTCCCCTATTAGCCGTTGTCTCTATTGATGCATATATAGAGACACTAGGACGTAAAAAAGACACCTCACTGTGGACTTTTGCACATTGATTGGGCATGTGGAGGTTCTTTGATAACCATGTGGATCACCAATTAAAGGGTCTTCTACTAAGAATGACATGTGGGCAAGAGATCTCTACTTGTGTATTTATGTATGTAATCGAGATATGCAGCTTAAAGGTAATTGTGATGAAACTGTGGTGAGAGGTTAACCGAAGGCTCTTTTACAAGTAGTTGTGAATTAACTGCTGTAAAAGGGCTTTGGGTTGGAGACTGCATGATGTAGTTGACCTGGAGATGTTTTCGTCATCTGGAGGAATGTTATCTATATGCTTGAGTGATGCTGGATGACTTCTTAGAATTGCAGCTTTACAACCCACCTGTTTGTTTGGGGGCACTACTTGCAGCCATATAACCCACCTCGTTCTTTGTGGTTTCGGTATTTTTCCTACGTGAAACTTCTCTGCATTTATCCAGACCATCTACAAATTTAGATATTTTTGTGAAAATACTTGTGATGGGCTTGTCATTCTCTTTTGTGTCCTGTTCTGTGGGGTCATACCCTTTTTCGTCATTAATAAAATTATTATCTAACCCATAAATAAAATTCTTTTGTGTCATAGAGAAATGTTTGACATGCGACATCAAAAAAAGAAATGTTTGACATGTAGAACATGTAGCAGTGTTAAGACCTTTTGAGGATCAAACGCAATGCTTGGTTTTTTATTTTTAATTTTTTTTGTTGACATTGGAACATGTTTTCCACTTGAATAAGGTCATTTATCCTTGTAAGGTCATTGGCCCATGATCTAATCGCCTTGTATAATTCTTGCGCCTAAATAATCTGACGGCTTGGTGTATCATGATTACCTTTGCATATTGTGGAACAGCATGCCTATTTTTCTTAGTTCTGCCGTGTTTGTAAAGCTTTTTGTTGCCCTGTTTCCTCCCTGCAGATGGGTAGCACTGGATTTTCAATACATGCAGCAAAGAAGGCAAATTTATTGTCTCTAGTAATTGGGCCTGGCACCGGATACAACTTGGTTAGTTGTAGAGTTAATATGCCTCCCTCTTAATATAATTTTTTTTTTTATAAGTACCTCCCTCTTAATATAATAGGATCTGGGCTTTTTGAGAAACTACTTTCAGTCATGTTCTGTCATGAAAATCTTGCTTAAATTTTGTGCGTTTCCTCTCTTTGTTGGAACAAGTCTCTCTCTTCTTGCTGGTCAGTGGTCACTTGGAGCAAATCCTTCTCTGTTCTTGTGTTTGTTATCTGGCTAATTCCTCCACCAAGAAGAATCATTTCGTTTCCTCATCTTTCCTGTCATTCTCATAGGGTCCACCCAATAAACTAACCTTATTTTCTTTTAACACTAGCAGGAGTCCAACCCAATACCTGAAGAGGAAATCCCAGCACCAACCCATAATGCTGTTGAATCGAAGAGGCAGAGCACATTCCAAGAGAGACTACGTGCAGAACAGGAATCCTTTAAAGTAGTTTTTGACAGGAGGCGGCAGCGGATTGGTGGGCTTGGTGTGGAGGAGGAATAGTACTTTTAAGGATGCTTCCCATTAAGCATATTGGATCAAAATTTTTATTTTATTTTATCAAGGGGGTTGATCTTTGTATTGCAGAGATGATGAAAAAGGGTAGTGTCCCGTCCCTCCCCTGCCAGGATGGGGATAGTCCTGGTAGATCAAGTGATTTAGTTTTCATACGGTGCGCCTCAATCTTTGGAATCCTAAGGTTTGTATTTCAATGCTCATATCTTTTTGTGATGATAAGATATTTGTGAGAATGAACGGTAAAACGTGCATAAATTGAGGGGTTTTTTTTTTTTTTTTAAGTCGGACGGTGGTTGTAATCTGTACGATTGTATAGCATTTGAAAGATTGGAATTTGGACTTTCATGTGCTTGTACGAACGATATTTGGGACGAAAGTATGTGTACTTTACAAGTGAAAATATCACCATATTGTATGTTATCCATTTCACTTGAAACGTAAAAGATCTTATTCAAGAGAACTTCCGCTTCAAATCGATTATGGTCATGGTGAGAATCTCCTACGTTATTGAGTTTTAACTTCCAGAACAGCGAAAATTGAAGCCTCGTAGCAAGAGTTGTGTTAAGAGGCATGTGGGACGGTCAACAGGAAGCAACACACTGCTGGTCTATAGTTGAAGATTGTCGCTAGCCTGAAGCCCCGTGAGAGAGAATGGGCAGAGTTTTTAGTTAAGTATTATTAAAACAAAGTGATAACACTTATGATTAGGATGTGCTACTCTAGTGTATTTCTTTTGAAAAATTGTAGTGCTCAGTGTAAAAGTAAGATTTTTCATATTTATTCTGGATTTACTGACTTTTTTTAATAAATGAAGTACGCGGCGGTTGTACATGTCAGCTCGGATTGTACAAACGATGTCTCTCCTCTTAAAGCAAAACTGAAGAAATGATTAATGCATTGTTTATATATAACTATATATATGGAGGATGGACTCCCCTAACATATAACTAGTTAGAAATATTTTTGTTTCCCAATAATCACCATAAATCACAAATTAGTAACCTAAAAGTATTTTTCCAGGTTGTTATGAGTAGTAAGTTTTCCCGACAACGATGAACACTTGAGGCCACTTTTTTGTGAGAAACTTTTTACACGCGGCGAATTTGGATGTCAGAAGCAATATTTGCGACAACTTTATGGATGCCAACACAAATGCTCGTTTTAGAGAGACATTTTCTACGAGCATGCGGCAGTGGGTTTTTGCTAGTAAATCCCTTTTAGCGCAGCAGCTATAATTTCAGAAAAAGGTCATCTATTATCTATTGTAGTGTGCCTCTATTATCTATTGTAGTGTGCCTAGGTATTAACTTAGAAAAATTTCCATATCTATTTCAAAATAGAATATACACTACAAGAGATTACATTTTTTAGAACAAAATTTTCTATTTCAAAAAATGCAATTTTCGTCCCAAAAGACTTTTGGAGATGAAGTATTTTTATCTCCAAAAGCCCATCAAAACGTTTTTTGAGACGAAAGTTTTTTTCTTTTGGGTTCCTAAAAGTACTTTTTGGGGGGCGAATTGGTTTCGTCCCAAAACCCGTTCAAATAGAATATTATTGGTTCAAACACTCAGTTAACTGTTTAGATGGGTTGGTAATCTAATTCGAATGACACCAATTTATTTGATACCATTTGAACGAAGTAAGTGTTCAAACACTTTCTTGTTGTTCGATGAATTTTGTTTGTGTTGGAGCATACATTATCTGGCCGAATGACCTTAAAAAAATATTTGAATTTAAAATTCTGTTCGAATGTTTAGTTTGAGAAACCTTGTTCAAATGGTTTATTCTCCACTCGAATGATGAAAAATTGGTTCGAACATAACTATGTGTTCGAATGATCAAATATGCAGTGTTCAAACGAACTAGTAGATTATTTGAATTGCAGTGACGTTTTTCATTTTCATTCGAATGATTTTGTGTTGCTCATTCAAACAAAGGCATAAAAGTATTCGAACGATAACAATTAATAATTATCATTCGAGTTGAATATGTTTCATTTGAACAGTAATCACTGCTAGTAAATGACAAATTTAAAACAAAGAAATTACATTTTAAAATTATAATTAAAATATCACAATTATTCAAATGTTGCAATAAGTCTAAATAAGTCAATAGACATAATGAGCATTATAAAATAAGTTCTAAATTGGTGGTGACATAAAGTTCTAGGACACGATTGACTGCATATGCTCGAAATTATTTTTTGGGATTGAATTTTCATCTCCCTTTGCATTTTTTGTTATAATCGCGCCTCCATGTTCACTACCTGATGTAATTGAGCTTCCAACTCTTATTACTTGGATCTCAACTGTTTAATCTCAAGCCTTTCTTCCTCTAAGCCTTTAATCTCAACATCATTAACGGAGGATTCATTAGATGCAACAACATTTTGCCCAAAGTGAAACCATTTTCTCCTAAAAAAAAAAAAAAACATCTTCACAAATAGTAGGCAATACGAAAAAAAAATTAAACTTACATAATTTGCTTCAACTTTAGGACTAGTCCAAACACCATTGCGTTTTGTACGTGATTTAGCATACAATTGGGTCATGTTACAATTTCTTTGACAAGCGATGAAAAGTTCTTGCATATTTTGTAATGAGTTTTGATGCGCCTTTATTATACTTATAAACTTCTGATAGTGTGCATGACATCTACCTTAATTTGTACAGTTGAAATGCATTATTCATTAACTCATCAACTGTTATTCGATCCTCTCGCAGACCAAAATTAAGTTCAAACTCATTATTAAAAGAATTAGGAACAGTAAGAACAAAAACAAACTACTTATAAATTAAGTAATAATTGAATGAAATTATTTTCTAAGTAACTTATTACCATAAAATGAGTTTTGATGTAGTCTTTCACATCTTGAGGAACCTTGGCCAAGAAGAATGTAGCCATAGGAGCATATGTTTGCGTAAGGGTACCAACAAAGGCAACAAGTCAAGCTGTCGGATCTCCAAAACCACCAGTGTGATAATCAGGAATATCAATTTTAATTTTATCCGCTTTCCGCACTTTCTCTATGCAGACACCTTGACCTTGACGATGGCTTATAACACTATACAATAATGAAATAATATAATATAAAACAATATTTATTATATTTATAAAACAATATAACTTAAATATCTTCACATAAACTCGAGTTCTGGGTTTGGTGATGTTGGCTTATCATCCATGGCAGGCGAACCATATAGTTAGTATCGGATGGAGATGGCAAACGAGTTGTTTTGCATTTGGGAGACATAGTTGTTTATAATATTGATAAATGATTATTCAGATAATATTCTTATTACAAGATAACCACATTTATGTATAAACAACTATCGTTCATTATCAGTTTTAAATATATATAAGCATTTAAGATAACCATCCCTATGTATATATTGTATTTACTATGCGCATATAAGCATACCGCTTAATTTATTTGATCAATCGGTGATAGTTACAATTGAATCGCTTCATGTATTCATCTCCTTTTGATTACTTTAATTTGGACCTTTAAAGCTGGGAGAAGGGCACTGATGAAGGCAATGATAGTTTGGTTGTATTTTTTTTTTTTTTGATATAAAATGAACTTTATTCACCATAAACGGGACATTACAACTTTGACCATACATATAAAGTACAAGCCAACTACAACAAAAAAAACTCCACAATACACAAATTTGTTTGTGACTGATATAATCTTATCCATACTGTATTCTTATAGACCAAAGGTCTGAGAGACAGTATCATTCTGTCCAAGACAGAATGCACATAACGTCATTCTCTATCTAAGACAGTGTAGAGGACACACTCTATAGACATAGTCCAAGAGACAAATGTTTTTTTGTTTTTTTATTATCCTAAACAAACCAAAGTTATGAATTACAGCTTGAAAAGCTGTAGGTCAGCACTTTCCACCTTAGAGGAAAAATAAAACACCAAAAAAAGTGGCGAAGGTGGTGCGTAAGGGACATGCGCCACCCTAGGAACATAGTAGACAGTCAGATTTAAAGACGATGAAGTCGCTGGCCCAAGGGATGCAACAAGTGGCAACAATAGAAACACCATTACAATGGCGCGTGGCTATCACATGCAAGTAATGATCCGTGCGTGTGGCACACGCGCTGTTCCTTTTGACTCGAACCTTCGGCCATCTGATAGATTGACGCCTTGGGAAGCTTGTTGAGGGGTGCGTGTCTGCCACTGGACTACATAAAGAAACAGATTGGCGTCTTCCATGCTTGAACCAGAAAACACATGGAGCAAAGCCATGCTTTGATCGACTTGCTCTCCACGACTGGTACCACCAACAATAGGAGACCATCGTAAGCTGCATCTGTCGTAACTCCTCTCGACCAAAGGCACTCTTAGCTCAAGCGCTACGGTCAGCAGCACTGCCATCACAGTAGAACGATGGTCTCTTCATCTGCAGATCTCCATGTTGGTTGTTGAACAACATGCAACAACCATGATTTGGCTTAGAAGATGTGATGACAATATCATCAATATAGATCAACAGAAAAATACAGTAATAACCATGATTTAAGATAAACAAGGTGGGATTTGCTTGAGAAGTAGAGAAACCATACCTAGTCAACTAGCTGCTGAGTTGTGCAAACCAGGCTCGTGGGCCTGTTTGAGACAATACATGGCCTTGTTAAGTTTGCACACGTAATTAGAGTAATTTGGATTGAGAAACCCTTAAGGCTGCTGCATATAACCTATGTCAGTCAAAGATCCATGTAAAAAGGCATTTTTAATGTCTATTTGGCACAGATTCCAACCTTGACTAACTGATAGAGGTAATATGAAACGGATGGTGGTTGATTTTACAGTGGGAATGAAAATCTCGTTATAGTCTAAACTCGATTGTTGGTGATAGCCTTTAGCTACTAATCAGGCCTTTCGTCGAGCAAAAGACCTATTAGGATTTAGTTTGGTTCTATAAACCCAACGACAACCAAGAATACTAAAGGTAGAGAGAGGAGGTACCAGAGTCCATGTATTGGTTTGAATTAGTGCAGTGTACTCATGGTTCATAGCATCATACCATTTGGAAAACTTGGAAGCAAAGAGTCATTTGGAATAGCCATCGTGGTGCTGAGACAATGCCTTCATGGTTAAGAAATGGTGCTGTTTGTGAGAGTTTGTGGACGTGAGGAGTTAGTGTGACTTCGAGTGATGATGGGAGATCTTGGAGGAATGAGAGAAGAAAAGAGATGTCTGGTTGGAACATGATAAGAAGAAGAAGAGGCAAGATTCGGTGAGGAGAGATGTAAAGAATTAGGGTTATGTGAAGAATGATGGACCTCAAAGCGGACCAAATCTTAAGGATCAATTACAAAATCAAGAGCCAAGAAGATCAATGAAGCAATGTAAGGATTGGTGCAATCTAATTAGGATGAAGCTAGCAAGAGCCCAACACTCAAGATGGGCTTGAAAGAACGAGAACTAGTTTTAATCCACTTGATCCAAGTTTTGGAAGACATGACTTAGAGATAGGGCCTGTTGTTGTTAAGACTTTCAATTTGTTTAAATGATTTTTATTATTAGTTTAGAATAAGTGGGGTTGAGGATGCTTAACCCACACATGTCTTATTTCTTGTGAACTAAGGTTTTTGAAAAGGTCTTGTATTTTGGCCAATGGCTTATTTGGAAAGTTATTATATTATTTGAACTAGGGTTTTAAAAGTTATTGTAGCATGGCTTTGTTCATGCTAGAGTACCGCGACACTATTCATGCTACAGTACCGCTGACACTATTCACTTAGGATTTTTGGGAATTGCTTATTTAAACCACTTGTAGCCTCATTTGAGAAGGTCAGAAAATATTGAATTTTCATTGTGAGTTGAGTTTACTCCTCTTATTCTTGATTGAATTTTGAACTTATCAAAGGTAAATCACAACCTTTGTGGTGTTCCTTTTTGTAATCTGGATTTTTGATATGAGTTATTCAACTGGTCTATATTTTAATATAATATAGGTTCTTGAAACGAGTTCTCAACGGTTCTAAATTCTCCACCCATTGACTTGATTTTGACTTTTTTGGATGAGTTTTCAAATTAATTGTGGATTCGAGAGATCCTGTTTCTGTGAGTTCACATCAATTAGGGCTCGGGGAAGAGATAAGGGAGGGTTGCAAGTTTTGGGCTGGTCCTGGGCCTGGGATAGATTTTGTAAAGGGAGGAGGGGGAGTGTGAGTCTGGGCTGTAGGCTGAGGATTAAACATGATTGAAGAGGTGGGCTTCAAAGTAGAGAAAGGAAGTGAGGTCTCATCAAAGGTTTCATCTATTGAGATGTAAAGCCTAGGCTCAAGGCACTTGTAGCCTTTATGAGTGATATTATAGCCTAGAAACACGCAAGAAATTGAATGAAAATTACGTTTGTGTTTGTTATAGGGACGTAAATTGGGCCTACATTCACAGCCAAAAACCTTTAAAAAGATTTAATTTGGATCCCTATTATAGACCATGAAGTAAGGGGATTTATTATTGAGTATTTTTTATGGAAGCATATTAATCAAGTACATAGAATTTTTGAATGCTTTAACCCAATAATTGGTGGGAAGAGAGGAATGGGCTAGTTGAGCAAGCCTAGTTTTGACAGTATGTCAGTGCTTATGTTTTACTAGCCCATTTTGTTGATGAGCATAAGGACATGAAAAATGATGGGTAATTCCAAGTTGGTGACATAATGCTGTGATAGGCTTAAATTCACCACTACCATCAGTTTGAGGAGTGAGTAGTTTAGAATTAAACAAACGTTCAATAAAAGGAAAAAAAGTGGAGAAAACTTGCTGAACATCTGATTTCATTTTTAATAGAAATACTCATGTAAAACGAGTAAAATGGTCTACAAAAGAAACATAATATTGTAACCCATTTTTGGAGACAACAGGGGATGGGCCCCAAAGATCAGCATTGATAAGTTGCAAGGGCCTTGTGTAAATCGGCCGACTAGACACATAAGGGAGCTGGTGACTTTTTGCAAGAGGACATGCTGAACACTAAGATGCAGAGTGATTAGGATAGACTGGCAAACAGTTGGCATGTAGAATCTTGGAGACAAGTTCAAGGGAAGGATGACCGAGCCTTTGATGCGACTGCGGAAGGGTGTTCGTTCATTGAGATGAGTGGAACTAGGAAGAGATTTTATTAAAGAAAACACATACAATCCATTACGAGTTGGGCTTGTGAGGAGGGGCTTTCCCGTTCGAGTGTCCTTCACAGAAAAATGAGTAGCATGAAACTCAAAGAAGCATGTATTATGAATGCAGAATTGAAGGATAGAGATGAGGTTTTTAGTAATATTTGGAACATGAAGAAGATTGTGCAATATGAAAGAAGAGGATTATATAAGACGTAAGAGAGGATTCACGAATGTGTTGAATGGGGAGGCACAATCCATCACCAACTTGAATTGTCTCAGTACCAGAGTATGGTTCCTTTGAAAAGTTATGGTTGTTTAGTTCGTGGGTGGCATCAGAGTCTGGATACCAAGTTGGATCTGAGTAAGAACTGGGGGTGTTGTAATTTGTAGAGAATGATTGAGGGGCTTCAATTTGGTAAGAGTGATCAAATCTGTGCCTGCATTGAGGGCAACATGTCCTTATTTGTTGCATACTTGATGGGTGGGACGTGGGTACTAGGTGTTTGATAAGATTTTCTTGAGGGCACGAAGGAAGAGCAACCACCATGGCTATTAAATCAAAGCAAAAGTTCTTGAGCAGTGTTGGATGAGAGAACATGCCTAATAACAGAGTCTGAAAGAGATGAGAATAGAACACTGAGTATCAGCTGATCTATTCACATCCAAGTAAGAAATTCTAGGTTGGTTTTGGGCAAGCTATTGATAGTGGATGGTAAAAATTGATCAAGACAAACACAAGTTCCATTAACATATCTGTAGAGATCTTGTCCTCTAAGGTATGCTGATATTTGAACTTTCCATAGTAAATAATTTTCTGTTGTGAGCTTGGTGGTAACCACATGAGAAAAGGAAGAAATAATGGAAGAATTTGGGTGAGGAAGGGAGGTAGATACAAGTGTAGCCATGGACCAGAGAGCTGACTACTAGTCGAGCAGCTCTGATACTTCCTTGAAAGGGAAGAACAAAAAGTAATTCCAGATGATCTTTTTGACTATGTTTAATTGCCCTAGCTACCATCCCCACGTATAAAATAACTAACTTAATTGCTTAGTAACCTAATCTCTTAATTCCTTCACTTCCCATTTCGCTAGCTAGCTCCATTACTTGGGCATATTGGATCAAAGGAATTATGTACAGATCATCGATGGCTTTAATTCCTTTAGTAATGAAACTAGTACTTTTCGTCTAACATGTCATTTTTACCACAATATTTTGTATCGCTTTGGTTGCTGTATCTACGTCATTGTTTTAGTTCCAAGTTGGTGGCCGGTGAGAGAGGTTGGATCAAGCCTTTTGCAAATGAGACACAGACTAATTACCACAAGTGGGCAACAAATAATAGGTTGAGTGGCCTTCTGTCTCATTTAACGGATTCTCACTTTGTCGTCTATGTTCCTGGCAATGGATGGGAGAGAGGAGCACTAGGGTGGGTCAGGTCTGGGTCTAGGTTCGTCGTCTAAATTCCTTCCATCGTGCTTGTTCCTGGTGGTGGGTGGGAGAGAGGGAGGGTCTAGATCGATTGGTCACTAGTGGCCTCTGTCTGGGTCTGGGTCGATAGAGTTGTAGACTCCTACAACAAAATTATATATTCTGCTTGCCGTGGTCTATTATTTTCTCCATGGGTGGCCAACATGACAAGACAACATTGGCTTTTGTTATTTGGGCATTTGCAAAAGAGAAATGCTGGTTGCACACGCCGAAGGGGACACGACGCGTACACGGGTTCCACGTGGACATTAATGAAACGGTGCGCAACAATTTTCCTGTACCCTTCAATAGACCTTCGTAAAATCGGTGCGGATTGAACACTGCAGGTAAGAACGAAATCATCTCCTTCTTCTCTCTTCTAAAACCGGCTTCATGTTTCGTATACATGCGCAAGCATTTCGTTGGAGAAGAAATGCAGCTAGAGATCAGAGTCATGTAGTGGCTTCGGATTCGACGACGACAGGAGTGTGGTTGCTGGGCAGGAGAACTGGTTTGTGCAGTCGGAATCGTTTTCTACCGATTTGGGTTACGAAATGAGTTTTTCTACAGCATGAAGGTGCAGGAAATTTCTGGTTTTGAAATGGGTTTCGCACGACCTGGTTTCAATGGATTTACGCCTCACAAGATCCTTGGAGAAGAAAGCCTCTGAGCTTCTAGAAGCTATACCCAAACCTTTTATCTCGCTTCACCTTCGCTTTGAACCGGACATGGTAGCTTACAGCCAATGCCAATACTCGGGTCTTTCTTCAGCCTCCATCAAAACCATTGAGGCAGCACAAGGAGATAGAAAACCGTGGACTGGAGAGTTGGCCTGCATTTGGAGAAAACGGGGGAAGTGTCCCCTTACGCCTAATGAGATGGCCTTCATACTTCAAGCACTTTCCATCCCGACAAACACAAATATATATCTGGCAGCCGGGGATGAGCTTATGGAAATTGAAGGTTTAACATCTGTTTACACCAATGTAGTCACTAAGTCTAGCCTCCTTAGTGGTGAGGATTTCACAAGCATGCATGGGAACACGAAAGCTGCATTGGATTATCACGTGTCTATTAATAGTGATTCTTACGTGGCAACATATTTTGGAAATATGGACAAGATGGTTGCTGCAATGCGAGTTTTCAAGGGGCTGTACAAAACTCTTTTCTTAAGCAGAAGAGCTTTTGCTGATTTCAAGTCACAGGGCTTGAGAGGGAGAGAATTGATGCAAGCTCTGTGGAAGGCTCATAGAGATGATTATGTCATAGGAAGAGAGTCTGCTTTGCCTGACTGTTTTCGTGAGGTTAAATTGTAATTTTACGTTTCAGATATTTATTTGTATTTGTTTGTTTCTTCTTTGTTTTTCAAATTTTGAGGTGATATTAACCAAAAGAAATCCTTGTAAGGTTTCCTTTGTAGTTTATGTCTTGCGGGTAACTTGCGAGAAGAAAGAAAAAGGAAAAAAGTAAATGCTGGTTGCACACGCCAGGTTTCGCTGAATGTCAATACGTGAAGGAAGAGGGGAGGCAGAACGATAAGGCCCGAGGGAATCCTCGATGCGGTGAGCAACGCACCGTTTCATTAATCGTACTACGTGGACGGCATGTACGCAAAGGGTACGCGACGCCGTGTGCAAATAGCATTTCTCGGCGGATCGATTAATACATGCACACGTAAATCTCAACTAGGGGTGTGCATCCGGACCGGTTTTTTTCCGGATCCGGTCCGGAAATCCGGATCCGGGTGAATCCGGGCGGATATCCGCCCGGATTACACCCGGGCGGTTGTTATAAAACCGGATCCGGTTACGGATCCGGTTTTATAACCCGGTAATCCGTAACCGGGTTATACACCCGGTTACTGATTTTCCCCCCCGAAACGACACCGTTTCTTCTTATGTTGGATTTTCCCCAAACATAATCCGTCTCTCTCGATCGAATCTCAGCATCTCACTCGTCTTCTCTCACGCTCGTCTCTCAAGAACCCTAGGCCCGTGGCGATTGCATAGCAAATCCGTCTGTCTCTGTCTTGAAACCTAAGGTATGTTAATCTCTCTCTCTCTCTCTCGATTTGGGTGGGTTCCTTTTTCTGGGTTTATGTTTGATTTTCGCGTGGGTCAGAAGATCTTATTCTCGCACATCTTAGGGTTTGCATCATCTAGCACATTTTCCCTCTTATTCTGATAGGTAGGATGTTGATTGGGCGTTTCAGAGGTCGTATCGGGAAACAGATGATTGGCTCACTCGTTGAGCAACCAAGAAACTGAAAAAGGTTACCAAGAGGACATTTTATCAACATGAGGCACTAGCTGTCTCCGATTTGTAGAGAAAAAGCAAACTTGGAAGAAAGAACATTGAGAAAATGAGTAAGACTTACCTAAAATTCTTGTATATTCTACTTCGTATGGACTATGGAGTGATTCATTGAATCATATTAAGTAGTAATTTTTAATAATATATTATTTTTTGACAGCATTTGTATTTGTGATTTTGCTGGTTGTGAGTTTTCACATTGATTTCACATTGATGCATTCATCATTTTTCATGCTTTCATTTTCACTTGAAATACTTCATATTTGGGTCTGTGAGTTTGCATTTGTACTTGTGAGTTTGCAGGCTATGATTTTGTATTTGTCTTTGTGATTCTGGTAATGTATTTTGTATTTGTCTTTGTGATTCTGGAAAAGATGATTCTGTAAATCATCTTTTCCTTCACTGTGAAGTGGCTAGATTCTTGTGGGATGAGGTTCTGAGTTGGACAGGTTTGCATTGGGTGATGCCCAAAGATGTGGTGGATTTATTGGTAGGATGGAAGGGTTTGAAGGGCTGTAAGAAGGCAGCGTCTGTTTGGAAGATGATTCCTCCTTGTCTCATGTGGTGCTTGTGGATAGAAAGAAATAGGAGATGTTTTGATGATAATGAACGCACTTTGGAAGATCTTAGGGTTTTTTTCATGGGTACTTTGGGTTTTTGGGCGAAAGTTTATGTAATGGTGGATAATTTCCTGAATCTGTTTTAGTTTTTTTGGGTTTTTTTCTTTTTGTTTTCAGGAAGTTGTAGGTTTATCCTTTGTATACTTCCTGTGTACTTGGGCTTATGCCTATTTCTTCAATAAAATTATTACTTATCAAAAAAAAAAAAAATATTTAATGGGACAGAAATAAAACCCACATAGATGTCTTTTGTGAGCATTTCTGGATTTTCCTTTCAGAATTGAAAGAGATTCAATTCAAAAAATCTGTCCTTTCTTGTCTCTCAAAACCCTATTAGATTATGACTGTCCTTTGCAACTTTCGGTGCTTATGCAAGATCCTGATCTTCACCCCCACCATCCTGCCCACATCTTTGACCACTGTTTTGACCCTTTTTATCTAAATTATGGTTTGAACTGTTAGTTTCTGGGGTTATGCTTACAAACCATTCTTTAATCGTAGTCTTAGTTTCACTCATTGTTACTCTGGTTTTCCTCTTCGTGTACTGTACCTTTCAGGTAACACAAAATTCCATTAGTATGAATGAGCATTCTTCTCCAGCAAATAGAAATGAAACCATAGAACGTTTGCTCTGATTTATCTACTTAACTCATTGACTTTCATGCTTCTCCATTTGATACATAATTTGCATATGCTAATATTTTCTCCTTGAAAATGAACAACAATGGTGCAGGTATTGCAGCCATGGACAAAAATAATACCTTTTCTTATTTGGTATTAAGTAATAATAAAACGATATCTCTGAAAATAAGGAATTTCAAGCTTTCAGTTTTCATATATTTTAATGTCCTGGGAAACAAACAGGGCCATGCCTATGAATGACATTATTAGTTTGTGATTGGATTGACTTCTGATTCATTCGGCTGGCTATGACCTGTTCCAAATGTTATCACGCTGCAGCCTCGATTATCTCTTGATTGAAGGGTATTTTTGAGCGATAATTAAACAATTTTTCAGGAGTTATATCTAGATAGACCCTTTAAACTGCTAAATTGAATTGGGACCATGAGATAGACTTCCTCTCTAGACCTGAACCTGTTTTTCCATATATTATGCAACAATATGCTTGTGCAGTTGATGCTTGACTGTTCTTGTTTAATTAAATATTAAGATGGATTTAATGGCTATATTTCCTGTAATCAGGTTGTTGGATTGTGCTGGTCAATGTCCCTTGTGCAGCTTCCTCAATTCTATATTCAACTTTCAAGATGTGAAGGGCATTGTAATTTTTTTTTTTTTGAAATAGTAGCAGCATTGTAATGTATTATTATTTATTTTGTTCTTTGTAATGGATTGTATTAGTTTAATTAGTTGTAATGTATTATTATTTATTTTGTTCTTTGTAAATTAATGTTTTGCATTGAGATGTAAACAACAATATTATCTATTTTTGCATTTTTATTTATTTTGTTCTTGAATTTACTTTTTATTTTTTTAACTTATAAAATGTGTTTAAATTATTTTTTAAAACAAATTGGGCAATTGAAATAAGATATCAGATTTTTTTTTTTTTTTTTAAGTGCTATATATATATTTTTTAGAGTTATAAAGTCTGAAAAAAAAAAAAAAAAAAAAAAACCCGGATTAGACCCGGTTATAATCCGGATATCCGGGTTTTAAGGCAAAAATTGCAAAAAAACCGGATATCCGGTTATAAACCGGATATCCGGATTAGATCCGGATATCCGCCCGGATTGGAATCCGGGCCCATCCGGGCGGATAACCGCCCGGTTTTTAAAATCCGGATCCGGATCCGGTTATGGCCGGATACCCGGATCCGGATCCGGTTGAACACCCCTAATCTCAACCGCTGAAAACCAAGCAACGTGTCAACGACGGAGAACATGAAAATTGTACGCCCTGCAATACCGGAAGCAGGACAGCATCTATCGCTCGACCCTATAAATAATACGGGACTATATATCATTATCGTATAGGCGATCTTACTCCAAACACTATCAAATTAGGAGATAGAGCTCTCTGTCTCTCTCTCTCTCTGCCTCTGTCTCTCTCTCTCTCTCTGTGGGTAGATATGGCAGCTAGCGCTGCAGGTGCCGCGTCGAGGCAATTCCTGACCGGTTTAATCGATCCAAACCAAAGAAAATGCAGTTCCAGCAGCCAAACCCTTCGTTTCTTCTGTCGTGTAAGCAATGCACTGATCTTTGCCAACATACTTATAATAATAATAATAAGCATGCGTACGTCTCATATTGTACGTGCATCTTCTTCTCCTTCTTCACATTTCTTAGAAAGTGCCGAACTGATGATGATTGGTCATCTTTGAATGCATGTATGTGTTTCAAAGCAGCGATATCAGCCTTGTATAATGTCCATGAATGGTTGCAAAGGATCGGACCAGGCCGGACTACTCCCCGTAGAAACCATTGAAACACGTAGTTTATCCCCGGTTCCATCACCTGCATTGGCCATGGACAGGCTCAACTCCGCCATTTACCAGTTGAAATCCGAACCACCGGCGTCTGCATCAGGGATTATACGTCTCCAGGTAAGCTACCTAGCTAGCTAAGCTAGATATGCACGCACAAGTTCTGGGTTTTTTTTTTTTTTTTTTTTCTGGGATTTTTTTTTTCCTCCATCCATTCATGGACTATAACGTGTGTGTTTAATATGGAGAGTCCAACTTCTTATCTATCTGTAATGGCACGTGGAAAGCTGGTATTGAACAGCTTCTTGTAAAGATCTTGATCCCTATCCATCCTTGATCTCTTGCATGGAACGATCCAATAGCATTGTGGGCTCTGAAATCAATTATCTTCATTTTTTTTTTTTTTTTATATGTGAAGATAGTTAGGATTAGGGCGCCGCTAATCTTACTGATCATGTTCACAAAAAGGCCCATATTGTTGCATATATCTCATACAATTACCATATATATATATATGTATGTATATGTGTGTATATTGCACCATGCAGTGCAATTATCTTAAGAGTGTTAGTTTGATACCATGTTTCAAAACTAACATGAGTTGTTATTTGTTGGTATAAAATCATGTGTTTTTTTTATATCACTCATTATTTATTTAGACTTGTTATTTTTCATGAAATAATATATAATAGTTTGAATTTACCATGATTAATAATTTTTATTCTTGTTTCAATTAATTAATTAGTAATAGTTTTTGTATTATTAGAATAATATTTTCTGTTTGCTTATATATATATATATATGACCCTTTATCATGAGAAAATAAGTTTTGCAGCTTTGAATTAACAATTTGCAATGTTTTTCAAAGTACAATGTGTAGATCATAGTTTAAGAGTAATGATTTGTATAAATCTCAAATATACAAACTTCTCACATGCTGTCTCATTGTAAAAAATAGACTCCATAAATTATAAGTATAAGAAAAATCACACTTTTTAATAGAATCCACCTTTTTTTTCCAAAGCACTTGCATCAGATTTATACACATAATTAAGATTATTTTTTAATTTTAATTTTCTTTTAAAATTTGAAAAAGTTGTATTATTTATTATATTTTGTGTGCGAGTTTAGAAAACTTATAATGATTATATAAGATGAGATGAGATGAGATGAGATGGTTTGATTTTGTGTAACCGATTCAGAATTTCAATTATTACTTAGAACTATTTACTGATAAAACAGAATAGTTTTGAAGCGATCTCGTTTTTTTTTTGTAAGTTTATTAATTTATGATAGTATAATAAGAAAAAAACATTGCTCCATTATACGTACATTCATTATTTTTTTGTTTATTAAAAATCATGTTTATTATTTAAATTAATGTTATATATACACTATATATTTATATAAGATATATATACATATATATATGATTATAAGAGCAGATAATTTATATATTGACTATACTATTATTTTCTGGCTGCTTATAAGTGCTTAGAAACTTTATATAATTAAGTACTATATATATAATTTTATACTAATTTTATCCTTATTAATATATATTTCGAGCTAGAGATTTTTTTTTTTAAATGTGTTGAATATATATATATATATTGTCGTTATAATTTTTAGAATATGTAAAAATTATAGTGCATGCTTAACCCTTCAAATTACCATATTTGAGCAGTATAACATAGTTAATCCTCAAGAATACCAATTTTTAGCACTAAATTCCATAGTTTATTTCAAACGTATCCTCTGTCGTTACAATATTGTTGTTTTTTTATCAATATCAACCCTATCGTCTAATAGGAAGATCGGCACATTATATGATATATACAAGTAGTACTGCAGTTTTGATTGGGGGATCATTGAGTAGTAGTACTGCTTAAGTTAATCATATGTCACATGAATCATAGTAATTTTGGTCATTTGTGTGTGTATATATATATATATGTGTGTGTGTATTAATTGCACCTGAACCTAATAAATAACGAGTAATACTAGATGCAGTAATGTGGTACTGTGCAATTTATGCGTATTTATTTTGAAAAAAATTGGAGTGTAATTTTAAAAAAATTAATTTTTTATGTAGATCTTATATTTATGGTCTATTTCTTTTTCAACAAAAAAAAAAAAATTGAAATTTGCACATCCTAATATTATAAATATAATTTTGACGAATAAAAGATGCTAGCTCTTCCATGCATCCTACCTGCTGGATTTAAATGATATTTTTTTTTTTTAATTTAACAAAATGTAAGTATTGTTTTCTTTGTAATGGAGAAGATACACATTAACTATTTCTCTGATTTTGGGCTCCAATTAAAAAGTTCTTTATATGGTAACATTCTATATATTCTCCCCTTCCTATAAAAAAGAAATGATTTGCATAAGTTTGAAAAGTAGACTTCACATTAAAAAAAGTGTAAAAAAAACTATTATTTATCTGAGTTTCACTTTTTTACAAATGACTTATATGATACTTGTCTATTTGAAATTTATATCTATCATTATTGTTAGAAGAAAAAAAATTAATTATAATTTATAAAAAGTTTTAATTTATAAATTGACGTGACTTAATTTAATATATTAAAATTTAAATATATTAATATATCATATCAAATTACGTCAATTTATAAATTTAAATTTATTGTAAAATATAATTTGCTATTATTAGTCTAGTAAAACAATTATCACCTGTGACTAATCATATATATCTTTTGACTTATATATTTCTTGATTTTATATAATATATTAGATTTATTTAATAATAAAAATAATTTTATAATATAATATAATATATTAAATAATTAAATCACGTTAGTTTGTAATTTAATTTTTATAAAATCTCTTTAAACGTTTCTCTTTATTAAAAAATAGTAAGAGGACTTTTGAATAAAAAGAGAAAATAAAATATGTTTTACAGTTTCAAATTAAATCATAAAGTTTCAAACTTTCAAATTTGTACATTACATATTCTGCGTACATATGACATAATTGATGGCCAGATCACAATAATTTAATAAATAAAAAACGGAAAAGTATTAATTTTTTATGGTTTGAAAATATAAAATGTCAACTAATATAATACTTTTGATTGCCAGAGAAAAGAACAATAGAAGATATAGAATTTATCTTTTTTAATTTGAAAATAATAAAATAAAAAATAAAAATGAGAGAAATTAGCAGAAGAAACAAAAGCTAATGTGCATACTTGGTTGTGATTAGGTCCCAATCCAGCAACAAATTGACGCAATTGATTGGCTTCACGCCCAAAACAATCTCCTTCTTTCTCGCTGTTTCTTCTCTAATCGATCAGATAGCTCCGATATTTTCCATTCTGTCGACGGAAACGGCAACCGGAATGGCAGCCCAAAGGGAGCAAGCAGTTTGGTTAGTGTCGCCGGCGTGGGTTCGGCAGTCTTCTTTCGACGGATGGACCCATTTTCATATAGCGACTGGAAATCCATTAGAAGGTAGTTAAATTGAAAATTAATCTCATTTTCTTCCGGCATTTCGGAAGCCCAGTACGTTAAAATGAGAAATCTCGATGTGGTATTTTCTCTGTATGAAGGTTCCTCTCAGATACGAGCCCTTTAATCCGTGCTTATGGAGGTATCCGTTTCGATGCGAGGTCTAACATGTCGTCAGAATGGGAGCGTTTTGGTTCCTTTTACTTTATGGTTCCTCAGGCAAGACAAGCTGTTTTCGTTACACGATTGAGTTAGGGGCTTTGGGTCATTTTTCATGTTGGGATTAATACCTTCCGCTACTATATTCTGAATGACAGGTTGAGCTCGATGAGCTTGAAGGAAGCTCAATGCTTGCAACAACTGTTGCATGGGACGAATCCCTTTCATTGCCATGGCAAATGGCTATTGATGCACTTCAGACTACAATGCGCCAGGTCCGTATATTTTGTTGGCTTTGCGCAATGAGTGGATATTCGTATGGTTAGTCTCTTGTACCATATCTATATATCCTGTTTTTACATTCTTAAATGATGCAGCTTTCTTCCTTTGTCGTAAACATGCGAAACGAACGTCCTAAAACATTCGTAGTAAGCAAGACTGATGTTCCGTCTAAGACATATTGGGAACTTGCTGTTAACAGAGCTTTGCAGCAAATAGACAGAAGCAACTCTGAGCTAACCAAGGTTGTAGATATAATCTGTGTTTTTGAATATTCAGGTTCTATGGTTTCGAACACTAATTTTTCCATCATATCCACCCCTCTACCTGCCTCCTCTTTTGTTTTCTCTCTCTTATGTATTAATGAATCAATCTTAACTTGATAATTAAGGTTGTGCTAGCACGAAGCAGCAGAGTGGTGACTGCTAACGATATTGCTCCTACAACATGGTTAAAATGTTTGCAGGTAGTATTTTCTTGTCTTCATTTAATTTGCACCTTCGAACCCTAAATTTTATGGATCTGTGTGATTGGAAGATCAGCTTACATCAGCTAGACTTTGTAGGTTGGAAAAAGCAAGGACAATGCTTATCAGTTTTGTCTACAACCACCTAATGCACCAGCATTTATAGGAAATACGGTAAAAAGTCTCATTACTCAACAACTAGCTTATGCTTTTTATGCTCCCCCCAACAAAAAAAAAAAAAAAAGGACAGATTTTGCTTTTTGTATACTGCTTTCCTGTTCACCTACCAGTTTTGCCCTTTACTGTTTGTGCCTGTTACTGGGTGATAGTTCATATATTTTCAAAGTCCTTGGACTCAATGTCCAACATTAACTTAACGTGTATAAACTTTGTGAACAGCCGGAGCAACTATTTCACAGAAAATGTCTTGGCCTTAGTAGCGAGGCTTTGGCTGGAACCCGTGCCAGAGGTGGATCAATGGCTCAAGATCTTCAAGCAGAACTTGACTTGCTTTCCAGGTTATTAGTGAATTACCATTAGTTGTTAACTTTTAGGGACGTTAATACCATTACTAATGGCTGCTAGTAATTTCAGTTCCTCTAGTGTGGCTGACGTACAACTTTTATCATGTCACTTGTCCTTGTACTGATTTTGCAGTCCCAAGGACCACCTAGAGTTTACCATAGTGAGAGAAAGCATAAGAAAGAAATTAGAGGCAAGTTTACTTATGTGCTTATTTTACTGATTTACTTATAAAAAAATGTTACTTATTTTACTGATCTTCTTATATGTATTTCTTGATATATTCTTGGTAGTTGTTTGTAATGAAACTCTTGTCAATGGCCTTCCTAGTAGAATGCCTAGGATCCTCTGATGCAGGAAAAATTGCAGAAGAAATCCAAAACTGGTTTTATGCTGGAACTCCAACAGCAATTCCTACTCAATTTAATATTCTGGAAGGATTTGATTTCCTTTAAATGTGGAGATTCAGAGTTAAGCTTAATATAGTTGACCTCTTGTAATTGAGGAGAACCTAAGACGTCTTTCAATTACAGATTTGACTTCATTTACTTTTGAAAGGTTCGTTTTTGTTATTAATTAAATTCTAGAGGTTAGAATCAATATCAATCTTTTGCAGTTTCCTTTCCCCTACAGCTATACCATGTATGTCCTACTTCTTCTTGCATCCCTGTTAGTGCTTTTGGCTTTTCTTGATCATGCCTTTGCTTCCATCACTAGCATTCTCTGCTAATAAGTGCATGTTTCTAATGATGCCATTATGCTTAATTAGTAGTCTCTTGACTTCGAAGCTTACAAGATTCATATAAGCAAGTAGCTGGATGACATGGCATTAACTGCTGACCCAACATCTCTGCATTGAGCATTTGTAATAGACTCGGTCCAAGTTGTTCTGGACATCTTCACTTATGCTGAGAATTCTGCTTTGCAGGCTGTATGTAGCAGTGTAATGGTAGAACCAAAGAAAGTGATAAAGAAACTACCAAGAATCCAACATTTATATGCCCAATTGACAGGCAGGTTAAAATGTGAAGATGATGAGGTAAAAACATAGACAGTCCTCCACAATTTTCACTGCAATTTGATATCTGATTTACATTCAATCTATGTATTTTGAATCCTTCGTGTTTACTTTCCTGACCTCAGAGTTAAAAATGATTGCAGTTGTTTTTCTTCCCAAAAGCTTTAAATGTTAATCATTAATTCATGCAAGACATGACGGTTTATTTTTATTTTTATTTTTTATTTATATTTGTTTTCCTGTATCTGTATTTTTTTTTGATAAGTAATAAGAAACTTTATTCCCAAGAATAGGCAAAGCCCAAGTACATAGGATGTATACAAATGAAAAACCTACATCTCTCTAAAAACAAAAGAAAAGCTAATACAGATCCAGAAGGTTTACATCTGCCATTACAAGAGTTTTAGTCCACAAACACAAAGTACTAAAGAAAAAATCCCTAAGTTCTCCCATCGAATGTTCTTTATCTTCAAAGTATCTCCCATTCCTTTCTAGCAAGAGATACCACATCAGACATGAAGGAATCATCATCCATATATCAGCTACACTGTACCTGTATTATTTACAAAATTCTTCTCTTTTATCTTTCCTTGCCAGTTTGTCATCTTAGCTTCTCTTCATCCAACTCCAGCAGTTTGCGGATCACCAAGAGAAGAGGCACGAGTTTTTATAGCCGAAAATGGTAGATACTCAATCATTGTTATTTTATGATGCACAGTCCAAGTTTTGTTTATTTTCTTTCAGGCCCCATTTGGATGTTGAGTTGAGTTGAGATGAATTGAGTTCTTTATGAATAGTAGTGAGTTGAGATGGTGGAGTGGGTTTTGTGGGGCCCACTTAAGATAAGTTTAGATGTGTTTGGATATTAGGATAAGTTTAGATGTATTTGTGGGAAGTTGAAAAAGGTTGTAGATCCTGTATGTAAAGAGGTGTTGAGTTGAAAAAAGGTTGTGGGTCCCATTTGTAAAGAAATTTTGAGTTAAGATGAGTTTAGTGATTTGAGAATTTGGTATTTGGATGTTAGACTCAGTTTAAAATTAGATTGAATTGAGTTGATTTCAGTTCAGTCCGAGTTTCAAACGGGGCCTCAAAGTTCTTTGAGACGACATTCAAAAGTCCTCTTACACTATTGCATGCAATTTATTAATTTTGTTAGCGAAAGGAAACTGTCTTAAAAAATAAGGTTGAACATATGAAGGAAATCAATATGTCAAAAAAAGCTATACATGCCTTCTATGAGAGGCAAAGTGTACTATGTTTGAATATGTTTGGAATTAGTTGGATATGCTAGTGGCACTGATAAATGGTGAATTGAAGGGGAGGAGGTGGAGGCTGTGATGGTGGCGCTGGGGAGTTGTGGTTTTGCTTTTTGTGGTGTTGACTGAGAGTGGATGTGGTGGTTGTGGGTGGCACTATAGAAAGGTTGTCATGGTGATGTTGGCTGTGGCAGTAATGTTGGAGTAGCGTTTTTAGGATTTGTGAATTTATTTCCCAAATTTAGATCTCTGGTGTTAGTCCTAATTTGTCAGAGGGTTGTGACTTTAATGGAGTACCATTTCCTAGACCTAGGTGCCCCATTTAGAAGGGTGTTTCTGGGTGCATCTAGTACTCACATGAACCCAATCCTGACAATTGGGATTTCCTAACTTGGTAGAAAGTGGAGTAAGTTGGACCAGTTAAGAGTCGAACCAAGGAGTTCACGAAATATCCTTAATCAGACTGCATAGCTTGTGACTTAAAGACAAATTGTAAAATAGATAATGACACTCAGACTCAGGGAGAGATTCTGGAGCTGCTCATGAACTGCAAATTGGCTGCCTAGGTCTGGATGCGGCAGGACACTGTTTTTGTATCATCATTTCGACGTCAGTACCTAGGCAGATTAGTGGTCAATAATTCCTTCTCTACTTACTGCTTTTATGGAATTAGATGTTCTATTTTTTTCAGATGTTCAATTTGATTTGCCTTGAAAGATTTGCATTGAAAGCATACCCTTTGCTTTCATTGGCTGGATATTCTAGCAAATGTAAGATGTGAGGGCTGCTGGATAATCAAAGTTTAGTCCTAATGAAAGATTTCACAAGAGTCCAAGACAGCTGCAAAAACAGGGGAGTACTCAAATTTTTTTATTTTTTTCTTCCGTTGTTTTAGCAGTACAAAACCAGCTTATACTTGATTTCTCACCCCTTTTTGGACCAGATACATGGACTGATTATGTATCATATATCTCACCTAATACTAGCGCAAGTTAACAAAGCATAGCCATTATAAAAATTTATGAACCTAAATTAAAATCAATATTAATATCAATATACATGAATTTCTATGTATATTGTTCAGAGGTATTTGATCGAGGAATGTATGCTGGGCCTGTTGGTTGGTTTGGTGGCAGAGAGAGTGAGTTTGCAGTTGGCATCAGGTCAGCATTAGTGGAAAAGGTGAGCCAAGTAAACCCTATTTTTTAGTTTACTAATCCATTTTGTGCTAGTCGAACTGCCTTCAGAACTTGTGACGTTTTAACTTAATTCAGAATGAATTCTAACAGATGTCACACTTCTAAGAGCAAAGTTACTAATAGTAAGCTCTAGCAGTAGTAAACGAGCATATAATTTGTTTTGTATATTGCAAGAAAATCTTTGTAACCGTCTGAATCAACTGGTAACCATGTTGTTAACAACATCACGGTGCTGACCAATTCTGGATCCTAGGGTCTTGGTGCATTGATGTATGCTGGAACAGGGATAGTAAAAGGAAGCAATCCATCTTTAGAGTGGGATGAACTGGAACTCAAGATATCTCAGGTATGTTCACGTGTAGGTGGGCGGTGCATACGGATTGTTTGTGGATACCTGGTGTGTGTTTGTTTGCACCTGTGTTCCAGCTCTTCATTATCTGGTTTACATGTATCCAAGCCTCCGTGTGTGATGAACACTGGCTCTCTTAAGAGCCAATCTCTTTGCATCAATCATTAGCATTGTTGGAAGACATTCTTAAATGCTATTTTAATTGTTCTGATCTGTTCTGTAGTTCACCAAATTGCTTAAACTTGAAGTGCCTCAGCGTGAAACACTGATGACTTGAAGCGTATAAACTGAAAGGTTAGTGACCTGACAGTCTTATTACTTAAAACTTGGAAGAGAGAGGGAAAGATAGGGGGGGGGGGGGGGGGGGGAAGCTTTGTCATGAGTTCATTAGCTGACTCGGTTATAGTTTTTACATTTGAAACTAGCATTAAGTATGTATATATAGTTTTTTAATCATGTCTATTTTCTTATCCTTATTGATGGAGTCACCAGCATTAGAGCACTTGAGCTAGTAACTTGTGTTCCAAACAAACAGCAACTTTGAATTTGCCCATAATGTGAATATTCAAGGGAAAATCAGGTTGCAACCCAGTTTACTCTGTCATCATTGATGTTTTGCAGTATAACCTCAGTCCCATGCACCATCTGGAGAACCATAAGTCATGAAATACTTTTTTTTTTTTATACATTGGGGGAGGGGGGTCAAACCCAAGACCTCCATTTTGGTGACTTAGGTGTTATGCCATCAGGCCAGCCTTTGGCATAAGTCATGAAATACTTTCTCCATTTATCGCTTCCATTGCTTGGTGGTCTCATCAGCACATCTAGTTTCACCTATGCTAGTATGTTAAAAATATGCATTGTCTTATACTCATTTTGAAGTATCTGGAAAACTTTGAACTTGGTAAGATTCTTTCTGTATGCTTAGTGCATCCAACGTATTAGAAGATGCCTTTCATTCTTGCATAAATTGTTTTTCTTGGAAGTTGTAAATCTTAGACCTGTCATGCTAATCATTTACGATAAGTTTGAGCTTAGATTTATGTGGTGACAGATGTCGTGAAGCGGAGACATGATTTCTGTACTGAAGGGTTCATTTCACTGGCCGTTGATTCATTTTTTGGGGTCTGTTGCCTTATCTTCTGCTCCAGAATAATTCCATAAGCTAGTATTACAGGTTCAAGTAGTTGACCTTGCTTGTTCAGAGTGGGAAATCCGCCTAGGGCTTTTTCCTTGGCCGTTCGATCATGTTGCAAATTAAATTGGCCTGCTCAAAATTTAATGTCAAGTTCACTGTCAATCTGCTACATACGACATCCGAGTCTGGATGGTTGGTGAATAAATTGTAACTAACTGTGAATAAGCCATGTAAATATTATTCATTTGACTCAATATTGTATATTTGCCTGAATGAGTTAGAAGAATCTTCCTTTCGGAAATGGGTGTGATGGTTTGTATCTTGAGAATCCTACAGCGTGACTTTTACTGCCTATTTGAAGAGCGGCTTGACCTGTTGTGCACTAAAAGCTTGCAGAAATCTGATATAGAATTCTATATCAGATGATTATATCAAGCATTTGAAAATTTCTCATTTAGGGTATAAGCCCAAAGAATAGTTGAACAATCAACTCTTTGCTAGTTTTAGCTTGAAATCATATTTTCTTTCATTGTGAGGTGGCAAAGTCTTTGTGAAATGAGATTTTTGGTCCGACTGGCATTGATTGGGTGATGCTTAAGGAAGTGGTGGATATTCTTGCATGTTGGAATGGTTTGAGGGAAGAAAACATGCCTTTGCGCTTGATGTGGTGTCTTTGGTTGGAAAGGAATGAGAGTGTTCGAAGACAAAGAACGCTCAATGTGAGAACTTCGGGATTTCTTTAATACTTTGTGTTTGTAGGCTAAGGCTCTTGTATTAAATGTTGATAATTTTTAGGATTTGCTTTAGCCTCTTTTCATTTCTGTTGCAAAGTAGGTATTTCCTTTGTATATGTCTTTTGTATTTGGGCTCTGCCTATTCATGGTAATAAAATTTTCTTATTAGTTAAAAAAAAAAAAAAAAAAAAAAATGATGCATTGCTTTGACCATTTGAGTGATCAATCTAAACAACATAAATCCTCAAACACCACAGCTTAGAGCCAAGAATCGGTGTGGCCATTCTGGGCAATGTATTAAAAAAATTAATTTTCCCACCACTCAACTTTGTCAGAATTTACTTGGTAACATATAAGGGGAAACAAAAAGTCTATTTGCACCCGGCGTACCTGTTCCTGACTCTTTGCTGTTCCTTCCCTTCCCTTTGTCGAAAACTCTGCTTTTCCCTTCATCTACCCACGAAAACAGAGCTGCTTCTCCCTTCGTCTACCCATAAAAAGAGGTTCGTCTTTTCTTCTTCTTGACTTGGTCTTCTCATCCTCTCCTCGACGCTATGCTCACTCTCGGTCATTCTCTTCCTCTCCATTTGATCTTCCTCTCATCACTCTCTCCTTCTCGATTTCTTTCTCAGCCAGTACCAACGTCAAGCCTTCCTCCAGCCATCTCTCAAGGCATTGCCTCAAGTTGGAAACACCATTGAAACATCCTAATCAACGTGCTGCTCCTTTCACCGATACAAGTAGCCCTGTTTTTTATCCCTGAAACAGAGCAACCCCAGGTTCATTCCATCATTATTCATCGATTGACGTGCGATTCCCCCAAGGCCCAAAGTACCCAACATTGGGTACCTGTAGCAGAACTGGAGAGGAAAATAATAGTCTTGAAGTGTATACTTTATATAGGCCCCTGCTCTTTCTTAACAGGAACTATTTTTCTTGGCAATCTTTCAATGGTGGCCTTAAAAGTTGCATCACAGAGTATATCAAACCAAAATATTTGTTATTTGACTTCTAAAAAAAACTAGTTTGGCAATAAAAATAAGAAATTGACATTTTGTTTTTAATGCAGACTGCCAATCTTCCTTCTCATACATCCCACAATTCCCTTATTCTCTCTCTCTGCCTTTCTCAAACATCCACCCAAAATGTTATTTCCATTTGCACTAAGTTGTCTACTGCTAAAACCTCTGTTTATTCACAGGGTTCATAAGTTTCTACACCATACGTACAGATATTATATACTATGTTGCATTTGGTATGGTTAACATGGCTTATGCTTGAAGCAGTTGAGAGCGCCTGCAAAGCGGGTGAGCCTTCTCACAAACGAGCCTGGTTTTGCTTTGATCATGTCGTTCTTGCGCATATGTTTAATTGGTCTTCCAGATTGAACAAAGAAGGCTCCATTCATCATCAAATCACCCTCTGATCTCCAGTCCCATGTCTTCCACACGCTCTCAGGTGCATAATCCCTCTTCGTCACCTGCACGTACAATCAGTAACCCACATGCATGAACATTCTCTCATCATCATTTCTGCGAACTGCAGATCATACAGTGACAAGTACTCGTACGTACTGTATTTGAATTAATTGATTCTTTTCTTTCTTCCCTTTTGGTTACTATTCTTTGATCCAACTTTTTTGATAAATAATGATAACCGAGAACTCTTTTCAATTAATTAGTCTCATACATGCATTTTGTGAATATATGCATGCATGATTGTAATGAACGAACCTACCTCCTTGCAAAATGCCTTTGGAGGAGCTATAAACCGGTTACCCTGGCTAAGAATGGTAGGATGTTGGCTGCCACCAATGGCATACATGAGCCAATGGGTGTAGTCGTTGTTGACAACGTGGACAAACCCCCATCTTGACCTAGGCATCCTTTGTACCAATCCCTGTCCGAAGTGATTGAAAGCAAGAGTTATCTGCATCACTTCATCTCCACTGAATCCATCGCTTGCACCAAACAACATCACCTGCATATATGCAACGCACACATAAAAAGACTTACATCAACGATCATATATTTAATATATCAATAAACAAACGTACAAATAGACTTAATTTTAAACGTCACCTCGTTATGATGGGTGAAGTGGCAGTTGGAGATGGTAATGGCTGTGGATCCCGAGATGGCATCAATCAATCCATCGTCGCAGTTCGACATGGAAACATGATCGATCCAAATATTGGAGGACCCAAAAATTGAGATCCCATCACCATCACTGCTAATGCGATAGCCATAGTGATCGACTGAATCTCTAACCATGCCACCAGAGCCAACCTTTATATCATGGATGTGGAGGCCATGGATGATCACATTTCTTACAAACTGAATGGTAATTTGAGCACCAAAGGCGATGTGAACCTTAGCCCCACGTCCATCGAGGGTCTTGTCACTGGTCATTATGAGCTCTTCGCTGAGTCTAATAACCATGTCGTGTGCAAAGATGATCCAAAGGGGCTTGGGCTGAATGACGGCATGGCGTAGGGTTCCTGGTTTAGGGTTAACAAGGTCACCATCGGATGGATCTGTGACCACATAGATATTTCCATTCTTGCCTCCTGTTGTCCCGCGACCGAAACCTAGGACACATTTCGTTAGCTTCTTGCGGCGTTTAGCCCAGTTTTTGTGGCATCTCCAGCACCGATCAATTGGGTTTGTAGCCTTGCATGGCCCCCGGTTTTTGCCGCCTAATTTTCTCCTTGTGCCGTCTGCATCATTCAAGGCCCTACGTACATACGTACAATAATGGCAAACTAATTAATAATTACAACGTGCCAGCTGTCAAGGTTTTCTTCGAGTTCTTGCTCAATTAAATTTAAGGGCTACATGAAATTAAAAAAATGATAGATTTATAAAGCCAGCCCTATATATAATATTTATGGTTCATTTGTTTAAAACATTTATCTTTATCGTATCATATCATTAGATGTCGTTGTAGCACTAGTTTTATATACATATATATATATATATATGTATATATATATCTTTGTTCCACTTGAAACTCGTACGTACCTAGCAAATTAATTAGAACAAATGTATTACAGAAACCGACAATATTACAACACATCATGTATACAAAAACATGCATTTAAATTCTCAGATAAAAGTATATATATATATTAATACTGGGTATGTTCTTACTTGTGGACCTCCACGTTGAAATGGTCGGTAACATTCTCGGGATCTGGCTGGTAGGCCTCGAGGGCATTCTTCCTGGCTTCTTCTGCTCGCTTCTGCCACAACTCATCAAAATCTGCAATGTGTGCCTTCAGCGTTGTTGCAAATATCGCAACAAAAGCCCATAAAAATAGCAATCCAAGTTTCATAGCTTCCATGCCTAGTCTCTCTTCACCTTCACCTTTTCTCCTCTTAATTTTGATGGTTTCTTTTCTTTTTTGTGTATGTGATCAAGTAGTTTCTTCTCTTTCTTTCCTTTTTCTCGATTCCATTGGAATGTGGGGGTTAAACCCTTTGTGCTATGTAGAGAAAGTACTAATTATTAATTATATTGCACCTGGAGGGTTGAATCCATTTTCGACATGAAAAAGGCGGTAGTGACCGTTTTTTGGCTAGTTTTTCTCCTGTTGGGAGATTAAATTAAAGCTAATTAAAAGCATGGTGCCAAGGCGCAGCATCACTAAATATTAGGACCATGACCCTAAATGAAGTAAAGAAACAAAACGAGACGTAGGGAGGGAAGAGAGGAGAGCCAGTACTACTATTGGTCAGGTTTTAATGTCTATTGCCTGCCTTTCTTCCTTATTATTAGTATATATATATATTTATATATATAACTTTGGATTCTTATGGTTTGAATTTTTTATTATAAGGGTGAATTGCAAAATCAACATCTGAATCTTTACTTTTTTACAATTCGAATTCTCAATTTTTAAATTTCGCAAAATTGATATTTGAATTTCAAGAAGAACGCATGTAGATATATAAGCAACTCGTTCAATCTTCTTCTACAAAACTAGTAGGAGGTCACTCGATCACATGTCGGTCTTTGAACACATGGCCTCTATTTTTTTTTTTTGAAAAGTCAAACATGACTTATGATTTTTATTCCAACAAAACAGAAAGTGCATTACAATCCTTTTCCCTCAAAACAGAAGAAAAAACTTGACTAGGACATTCCTCTAACCAGACTTTTTCAACCCCTATAGATAAAGCTAATTTTGCCAGTGAATGGGCCACCGAATTAGCTTCTCTATGTACAAATCGGATCTTCCAATCTTCCCTCTCACCCATCAGCTTTCTTATATCTTCAATTAATACTCCATAATTCGTAGCTATGACTTCCTTGCTTTGTACTGCTTTGATTACTAACTGAGCATCACCTTCTAGACAGACAGAAGACAAACCAAGTTCAATGCAGAAATTTACTGCCCTTCTCAATGCAGTAGCTTCTGCTACATCTGGTTTAGTACAATGATAGACCACATCACATAGTGAAGCTAATACTTCACCTTGTCCATCTCTAACTATAGCCCCAACACCAATCTGTTTGTCCTTCGAATTCACAGCAACATCCCAATTGATCTTCACATATCTGCCATCTGGTTTTTCCCATCTGAGATCTTGTCTCACTTCATTCTGTTGCTGAGCAACAACATCCTTATTATCAAAAGATGATTGATACTCAATGAGATTTTGTTTTGCTGACCTGAATACCAGCCTTGGGTTCTCAAATTTATCCTCAAATAACAGATAGTTTCTCCTCTGCCATAGCCTCCTCATAACACAAACCACCAATTCAAGCTCTGCTATGTTCAGTTTTTCTGTGATATATTTCCACACTGTCATTAATTCTGTCCCATCTATAACTAGTTTTTGAATTGATTTATCAGCTTCAATCCAAACATCTGTTGCAGCAAGACACCCCCACAGAACATGAACTATAGACTCTTCTTCTCTCTGACATATAGGGCATAGGTTTGAGTCAATCACTTTCCTCTTCCATAAGTTAAACCTTGTAGGCAAAATTTCATTCACAGCCTTCCACATAAAGAGTTTTACTGCCCTAGGCACTTTTAGACTCCATATTTGCTGCCAGGCTAACTTCTCCTCCTTACAACTCGATGACTCTCCTTTTCTGCGTTTTACTCTACTCATATCTACATGGTAAGCATTTTTTACAATAAATATACCTCTTCCACTTGGGCCCTAGATCATCAGATCTTTAACTCCAGTCATACTCACAGGAACACTTCTTATTGCCTCTGCTTCTTCAGTACTAAAAATCTCATTTATTAGACTAACATTCCACTGCCTTGTGTCCTCATTTATCAGGTCACACACCCTTGCTTCTCTATCCAAAATATGGACAGGTGAGCAGATTTTTCGATAAGAAAGCATTGGCAACCATTTATCACCCCAGATTTTGGTATTCCTTCCATCACCAACTCTCCAACACAACCCATCCTTTATCAAATCCATAGCAAACAACATGCTTCTCCACATCAATGATGGCCTTGCCCCTAACTTAGCTTCAGTTAAAACCACATTCTTGAAATATTTCTCCTTTAACACAACAGCAACCAAGGAAGAGGGGTTTTGGATCAGCCTCCAACATTGCTTTACCAATAATGCCTTGTTAAAACAATGCAAATCTCTAAAGCCCAAACCACCAGATTCCTTTGATTCTCCCATCTTCTCCCAACTTTTCCAATGGATCTTTGAGCCCTTCTCCTTTAGGCCTCACCAAAACCTAGCCATCAAAACTGTTATTTCCTTACACAAATTCTGAGGTAATTTGAAAACACTCATTGTGTAAGTAGGTAGAGCTTGAATTACAGCTTTTATCAAAGTTTCCTTCCCTACCTGAGATAGAAAGGAATTCCTCCAGCTATTAATCTTGTTCCAAACTCTTTCCTTTAAAAATCTGAATGTGTTATACTTGGATTTGCCAACAAAAGTGGGTAATCCCAAGTATCTTTCATAATTGCCACCTACTGAAACACCTGAAAACTCTAGCACTTGTTTCCTTGTAGCTTCTGCAGTATTTGAACTAAAAAAGATGGAAGTCTTTTGTTTATTCAAAAACTGCCCTGATGCCTTCTCATATTTGTTCAACAGGCACATAATCTTATGCCATTCACTTAACATTGCCCTTCCAAAGATCACACAGTCATCAGCAAATAATAAATGGTTAATTCTAGTACCACCCTTGGTGATTGAGACTCCTTTAGTGTTCCCACTTCTGTTCAACTCCTCTATGAGTGAACTTAAACCTTCAGCACACAAAATAAACAGGTAAGGGGAAATAGGGTCCCCTTGCCTTAAGCCCCTAGATGGATTAATCTTGTCACTAGGCTGCCCATTTACCATTACTGAATAGGTTACAGTAGTAACACACTCCATGATCAAGTTTATCCACCTTTTAGCAAACCCCAGCTTCTTCATAATTGCCTCCAAGAATCTCCACTCAATTCTATCATAAACTTTGGACATATCAAGCTTAATAGCCATACTACCTCTCTTTCCCTTCTGTCTGCTCTTTATAGTATGTAAAATCTCGTATGCAAGGATGATGTTGTCTGTGATTAGCCTTCCTAGTATGAAGGCACTTTGACAGCTTGATATGATTAGAGGTAGAATCTTCTTTAACCTGTTTGAAAGCACTTTTGATACTATTTTGTAAATAACATTACATAAACTTATTGGCCTGAATTCACTAACAACAGTGAGACATTTTGTTTTAGGAATTAAGGCTATATAAGTATGATTAATGCTAGCATCTAACTGCCCTCCATTTAAAAAACTTAAGACAGCTTGGCATACCTCATTTCCCACCACCTTCCAGTGAGATTGATAAAAACAAGCTCCATAGCCATCAGGCCCTGGAGACTTAAGAGGAGACATCTGCTTCAAAGCTACCTCTATCTCTTCTACAGTAAAATCTTTGACTAGCTCTTCATTCATACTCATTGTAACTTTTGGTTCAACAGATTTGAGGCAGTCCTCTATACACTCATCAGTAGGCATAGTAGACTGGAAAATTCCTTTATAATACCGAGTAAAAGCATCTGAAATGTCTTCTTGAGCTGTCAATTCTCTGCCTTCCTCATTAGAAATCTTCTTTATCCAGTTCCTCTTCCTTCTTTGAGTAGCACATGCATGGAAGTATTTGGTGTTTTTATCTCCCATCTGGTGCCACACTTGCTTTGCTCTTTGCCTTCATTTGAGATCTTCCTGCTCCATAATCAAACCAAATTTCTTCTGCAACTCTTTTATAACAGCTACATTATGAGGACATTCATTCTGTTGCTCCCACTTAAGCCTCTTATTAATAGATTTAAGTTCTTCCTCTTCCTCTTGCTTTCTTGGTGAATCCCATCGAGAAAGTGCTCTACTGCACCACTAAAGCTTTTTCTCCACTACTTTGAATTTATTTGAATCAGCAGCAACCCTTCTCCAAGCCTCCTTCACCACTGCCCACCTTCCTCCTCTAAAGACCACTTGGCTTCATATCTGAACAGCCACCTTCTTCTTCTCTTACACCTTTCTTCTTCTATGACAGTTAACACAATTGGCTTGTGATCAGAACTTCTAGCTTGCATGACTTCTACTTCAGCATTTTTGAACAAATCTGACCACCTAGCATTAACCACCACTCTATCTAAACTCTCCTTTGTAAAAGAATTATCTTCATGCTTATTACTCCACGTGTATTTATCACCTACCCATCCCAAGTCAAATAACTCATTTTTCACTAAAGCCTGCCTAAAAACCTCCATTTGATTTTCTGCCCTTTGTCTTCCTCCCATTTTCTCATCTTGGGAAATTATCTCATTAAAATCACCCAACACACACCAAACTTGATGTAATGCAGGCTTTAAAACATCCAATAAGAGCAAGGTATCTCTCCTTTTATTCCACTCATGATGGCCATAAAATCCTGTTAACCACCATTCCCTACTAGAATCTGGACATCTTAGTCTAGTATGAATATGGTGCTGAGAAAAATTTATTACTTCAAGAGCTACTTTGTCATCCCACATCATAGCTAATCCACCACTCCTTCCCACTGGTTCTACTACAAAACATCCAACAAACTTAATTTTTCTTTTAATAACTTTCATCTTCTTTGCTATCAGTTTTGTTTCCATGAGAAAAACTACTTTGGGTTTCTTCTCCTTTATCATAAGACAAAGGTCTGAACTGTCCGAGGGTTCCCAAACTCCCGACAATTCCAACTTAAGTAATTCATAATGACTGGCGGGATTGCTCAGCAGCCTCCGCCATTACAGAATTAGTATTCTCAATTTCCTCCACAATATTCCCCTTACTCCTTTTCTTCATTAGAGTCTCATTAAACTCAGAAACAACAGAGTCTATATTACGTTTACCTGTGTAACTGAGTTTAATTGCAGCTGTCTTCCCATGATCACGTGCCCTTCTTTTCCACTTGCTCAACTTCAGCTTACCCAAAATTGGCCTTACTTCTTCCACTTCTGATTGTAGATGCATTGTTACGTTTGCACCCATCGAGCTATTGATCATAGTATTGTATCCCAACCCATTACCAATAAGACCTTCCAAGCCCATTAAACTCAAATCCTGGCCCTCCACAACTAATTAATTTAGGCCTATCTCCTTATTTTTTGCATTTCTTTTATATTTTAAATCAGACCCCTGATAATTCACATCAGTTGCACCAACTGACTCCCCAACATCCCCTTCTACATACATAGCCTTATCTTTATCCTTTCAGAAACCCAAGCCCTTATCTGAAACAGCTCTAACGTCTCCTATCTTATTAGTACTTTTTTTGAATATAACTGTTTTTTAAAAGCCCGCTATCTTCTCTAACAATGTTGCCCCCTTTCGATCCTCCTCCGCCACCTGACTTAGCTACCGAAGCCGGAACTCTATTGATGCTCGAGCTGCCACCATGTTCAGATGACTGCTGATCAGATGAGGCTTCTTCTACTATAGTTTTCTTCTCCCTGTTTTCTTCATTCATTCTATTCCCATATCTCTTCTTCTGATAAACATCTGCTCTCAACCAAGTTCCAAATTGACTCCTGCCAATTTGGCTTTGGTTTGATCGAGTATCCTCAATGCTGCAACCATTTCCTGAATGCACCAATTTACCACATTTAAAACAAACCCGAGGCAATTTCTCATATTGAATAGGAACCCAACTTTTCTTCCCCATCAACTCAACCATTCATCCCCTCGCTAATGCTTTCCTCAGATCAATCTCTATACGTACTCTGATATAACTTCCCCAGGCCATGCCATCTTCATCAACATCAATCTCATGAACACTCCCAATGGTACTCCCAATTTGAGAAGCTACTTCCTCTATCATACATGCTAGAGGAAGATTATGTAATTGAACCCAAAAAACCTCAAAATGGAAGCACATCTGCTTAGGAGGTGTAAGTCTGTCAAAAGGTTGAAGTATGAGCAAATAATTATCAAATAGCCATGGTTTCCCTGAAAGGACCCGATCTCTATCATTCTGATTATCAAAAGTCACTGTGAATAGATTGTGGCAAATCTCTTGGAAAACAAAATTTTGTTTCACTTTACAGATTTTGCCATTGTTGTTCGCACTATTTCCTTCCCTACCACACGATCAGAACACAATTTCCCTAACAGACTTTTTGCATCTTTCTTCATCACTTCATTCAACTCCTTAGTACCAATGCTAATAACCGAATTTTCTTCCTTAGAGAGTCTCAATTGAGACCACCTGCTTTCTAACTCTTCCATTCTTCCCTTCTTAGTTGTATGAAACAAACTAAGAGACTCTATCTTATCTTACTACTAGAACGTATTGTGGATAAATCCCAGCAGCAAGATCAGACTGTAACCTTCACCTATTCCTCCTCCCTCAGAGAGAATTTCCAAGAGAAGACTCTCAGTTGTCTATTAACACATGCCCTCTATTGATGTCATTATGCGACAATCCTGATTATCATGTTAATTTTCTAATGGTAGACTAATTAATTAAGATACTGATTACAAATTTTTTGAAGTCATGTAGGGATTAATTTTGCAAAAGTTAAAATTTGAGGTCTTTAATCATAAAAATGAGAGAATTTAAATACTTATTTTGCAATACAGGTAACAGAACCGCTTCTAAGCGATCGGTCTAATTTTTAAGGAATAACAGCCCTCCACATAGAAGCTACCACCTCAGAAATCACACCACAATCACACTAGACTTGTGCACATGGGATAGGAATTGATTCACACTTCAGCTGAGACAACTACACTCTACTTCAGCTTAGCCCGACCTAGACCCCAATCCCGACCCTGTGTGTCCAGAACCAAAGCCAAGCATACCTCCATCGGCAACAGTCCACCACCACCAGTCCGTCGTTGTCCTCTTTGGCCGATTTTGCCCATACCGATTACTTTAGATTTCGCCCAGGTCGTGCCGATTTCCTCAAATATTTTCGTCATTTTCATCTCTCTCTCTCTCTCTTTCTCTCTCTCTCTCTCTCTCTCTCTCTCTCTCTCTCTCTATGTCAGAAGAAAGCTATTTGTATGGGCGACATGGGTTGCTACCAAAATAGCATTGTGGACAGGGAGCGAAGCGCCAACCCTGTGGACAAGGGCATGGATTTCGCCCAGTATTTCTGCACCTATGCCACCAGAGGTACAAATTGGTTTTCAGAAAAAGATTGAGACTTTACTTACCTGAGCTTAGCTGGTCAATTATTGGTATAATGGGGTTGAGTTATGGAATTGGGAAAGCAGCTACGAACGCAATACGAGAGTCAACATTGTTTGTATGTAGATATATAAAATCCCTTTTTAAGGGAATCAAAACTTTTTGCAGTGAATTTATTTTGGGATATGGATGATATATAAATATGGGTTTGTAGATAAATGGCCCTGATGTCAGGGATTGTTTGTTGATAAAGGAGAAAGTAACGTTTTGAGCATCTCCAACAGGTTATACAAACAGAGACTAATAAAAAAGACTATAAAATATGGAGAGACAGGATCGAGGTGGGGGAGCAGCAATCACCGATGAATGGTTTTTGCAGGGTAAGGGGTTTTCATTTTAGAGAAGGATTTCTGGTAGAGAGGGGGGGAGAAGGTCTTCTGGAGGAGTGTGATCGTCTGTGATGCAGTGAAGTCTTGATAAAATTCTGATCCATACGTGGCATTTTTTTTTTTATTGAATGGCTGTTATTTAAAGAAGAACAGATGGACCGGTTATAAGGATTTCTCTTTGCAATAAACCCTTTTGATAAACTCTTTGGTTTTCTTGTTACTCTCTAAACCCATCTGATCTAGAAAGTCTTTAATCTCAACTTACCATTGGACCAACCAAACAGCATGCAGTACTATATAATATGTGCATGTTTTTTTAAGAACAGATCTAATCAGATTCAGAATTTGAACCACAATTGAAAAATCTTCAAAAAAAAAAAAAAATCCTTTATATTATCCATCGCAACCAATAAAACAAGATACTACTATTAATTTTTTTTTTAACATTTTGTTCTTATCATGTACTAGGTAAAACTGATTCATTCTCCGTTATTTTTTGACTTATGATTGTATAGAATATGTAAATATCTGCTAGATTCATAAAGAAATCTCACAAACAAAAATTTACTAAATGAGATGGCTTATGTGATTAAGTTAGATTTATTTTATAAAAAAAAAAATATCTACAATATTTTGACATATCATATTAAATTACATTATTTTGTAAGTTTCATTTTGTAAAATTTCTTTGTAGACCAAAGGCTTCTATTTGTGAGAACAACATGCAAAATTATGACTTTCCTTCTTATAGTTGGGCCTCATGTGATATGGTTAAAACCTATTAGTTATAATCCCAAGGAATTGTTTGGATCATATTGAGATCATGAGATGAGATGAGATGAAGAATCATTAATTATTAGTACAATAGTTTTAGTTAAGATGTTTTATAGGATTTTGGGAGATGAGAGAAAAAAAATTGAATAAAAATATTATAAAGTTAAAATAATATTGTTAGAATATAATTTTTTTATATTGTTTTTATTTTAGTATTTGAAAAAGTTGAATTATCTTTTATATTTTGTTTAAAAATTTAGAAAAATTATAATAATTAAGTAAGAATTAGATAAAAAAATTAAAAATTAAAACTGAAGAGTATTTATATTTGAGTATTTAGATATTTAGATGATCAGTTGTTAACTCAACATTCAAACGAGCTCTAAGGATTAAGAGTATAGTCAAATCAGTTTTAAAAAAGTCCAAAGAGATTTGTCTATTGATTTTTATCAAATTCTTAATCATTAGGATCGTATCATTGATTTGTAATTATTTTATTATGTACAAAATGACACGGATTAGAATAACTAAAAGTAGTTTAATTAACTACATAATCTTTTTAATATGTTAAATTTTAAATAAAATTTATTACTTTATAGTTGCATTATTTATTACTTAAGAAGTTTAAGTACTTAAGGGAATATATTTTCTAACCTATATTTAACAATAACCCAAATAATTATAAGTGGAAGGTGAAAATTAGAGAATCATTTATAATTGGCTTAACTGTCACCCTTAAGCCATAATCCTCTCATTGTTGGCCCATGCACTACTTTCTTGCTTTCTACTGGCCAGTGATTGGTTTGGGATCATTGGTTTGGGATTGCCGATTGGTTTCAAACCGACAAATTTCGTGCAAATCATTTATAAAAAAGTGGGTCTCACTAATAAAGAATAATTTTTTTTACACTTTTTTAGAAAGGCTTGCATGGTATTGTTTATTTGAAGCTTTACAAATCATTTCTCATGATTTTTGACTAGTAATGGCAGATATGATTCAAAGGGTTAAGGGTTTAAACAATTTAGTTTTTAAAAGTTCTAAAATGCATATACTAATTTGATTAATCATTAGGATCGTGACATTGGCTTACATATGTTTTACTATAATTAATGAACCGAAACAAAGGACAATGTTTAATTAACGATTAGGAGATGCTCGAGTACTAATAATTATATAAGTTGCATCTGAACTTCCATTTTCATTATGATGTGAAAGATTAATTTTGATGTTATGTTATTTAGAAAAGAGTAATGTTAGATAAAGTTTTAGGATATGCAAATCTGCTGATTTTTTCGAAAATGAATGGGGTCCACTATTAATAAATAGGTTTTTTATGTGTGTCTTACATTTATCTATTTTTTAAAGGGAGTGCTCAAGATTTACACACTCTAGAATTGTATAAATAACTTTCCTTTAAAAAATAATAAACATACAATTCTTTACACAACCTTGCAATATTTTAAATTAATGATATTTTTATAAAATAATTTACAAAAGTAACATCGTTTTACAGAAATACCCTTATTTTAAAACATGGTTATAAAAAGAGTTTTTCAATCTACTCAGTAGCCCTACACCATACACATGTTGATGTGGGTTTTTATTTTTTGTCTTTTTATTTTTCCTTTAGTATGTGTGTAGTCTAGGGTTGTTGAGTAGCATATTTCTTATAAAAATAGTTGTATGTGTATCATTACTCATGTTATTTTAGGAAAAATGGATTGGTTGTATATGTATCATTACTCATATTACTCATTGAAGGGATAGTGAATTACTATTTATTAACTTGGTATAATTACATGGGAATTAGTTTAAGAAGTGCATAAAAATAGGGATAAGAATTCTCTCCCTTTTAAGTGAAATTGAGAATATCCATTTAATGTTAGACACATGATATTTTAGTCTTTGAATTTAATTATTAACATGATGTGAATTAATGATCGAAATATCCTTTGTTTTATGCTAAAAGAATACTATTAATTTCAAGTGAAATAAATAGGACCTTATTATATGAAATACTGATCCCACATCAGAATTTGACCTTAATTTATATTTTGATTGCTGTTGGTTATAAGTCCCATTCTAATCATCATTTACTTGTTCGTTGTATTCACTTCAAATCCAAATGGGAAAAAATTATCTTGTGTTCATATAAATCCACTTCAATGATCCTTTTCATAAATCTATTAAGTAATAATTTTAATAATTCAAATTTTCTCTTCCCAATAATGTTAAACTTTCTAAGACGGGTATTCGTTTAATACGATATCAAAATCAGGCCAAAGGGCAAACTTTGACTTTATTTGTATGGATAAAGCTCTCTCACTTTTCTCTCTAGAGTCTCGTGTCTAGCAAAAACCAGTCTAGAGGGGGGCTGGGGCTTCGGCTCCTCCCTCCCACCTCCCATCTGTTTAGATCAGATAGTGTGTAGTAGTTTTTCCAGTCTTTTGTTTTTGTTTTTCTGTCTGAAGTGTGGCAAAATGCCGATTTCCAGTTCTCCAAAGCGTAGTGACCACCATTCGCCCCACCGCAGGTTTTCATGTAAAAAAGAATTTCATTGACCGGTGTGGCACATGAGTCACACTCGTGGGTCAAAGTGCGTGTGAGTTCCACATGCCGCTGCATGGGGAAGCTCTTGCTGCAGCCACGCGTGGTATATCTGGGACCAAGGCCCTTGGTTTCTTTAGACCTGATCGTTTGCTACACTTCTAGGGTGGCGTATGTCCCTCACGCTCCACCACATGATCTATTTGCTTTTGTATTTTTTTGTTGCAAGGCTGAAACTGCAGATCTACAATTTGTTATTTAATTTCGCATCTATCTTTTTTTTAGGAAACAAAAAATAGTCTCTTGGACATTTTGTTCATAGAGTGAAAATCCTCTCCTCCTCTAGAGGGTGGGGTTTGGAAGCCCTCTCCTCATTTGGAGGGTGAGGGATGAAATCTCTGCTTTAGCCAGAGTGTGGTCTCTCAGACGGTTTGTCTGTAGAGAGTTATAGAAGTCAAGACCATACAAGTCACAAAGTAATTCGTGTACTGAGGTAGCGCACCCCAATTGTGAGTAGTTGACTTGTAATTATATCGGATCACAACTGTAATTTCACTTTCATGGATGAATGAAGTCTATTTCTCAAAAAAATATGATATCAAAAAGTTTATTAAATTTAATTAAAATATTTCACTTGTTGAGCTCTCTTTAACCCACACAAAAGGAGTTAGACTTTTGAGATATAATTAACAGCTTAAGCTTTTGTAACAATCTCTTTCAAAGGCCTTCCAAGCGACTTACCTATGGCATGGTTTTCATACCGAAAAGAGCATGCAATTTTATAATCTTCTGGTCAGCTATGACTTTCAACTCAAACAGGAGAGACTAGAATATTAAAAACCGGCCAATACAAAATTAATAATACTTTGAGTGCGTGTATGAATTTCATATTCATGCAAGAGCATACTTTGGGCACCAGGAAAGCAAAGAATAGAGTACCTTTCCTGTTTTTCCACCGGTTAGAAACTGCGTACGTAGGTGATCACCACCCAAAACTTAAATTTTCCAACAGGTAAAGCTTCGAATAATGAAGCATAATACCACAAGGAAAGCGTTTGTACTTCAAGTACTTTCAATCCTTGGCGAAAAAGCAAACTTGATTAGCTCATCATTTTCAAATAAATAAGACTGCAACTAATTACATTACAAAGCATCACCTCATCAACATTCATCATCTTTAACAAAGTTCAGCTTTTCATCTATGGCAAATGTTAGAGATACAAGGCCGTGTGGAGGGAGAAGATGCTCACACCCAGTAGTTGAGGAATTTGTACCTTCTTCGTGTTGGATGGAGGGCCCAAGAAGCCATTCTCTCGCTGTTGATCTGCCTGGTAATGAATCTGCTAAACTCTGTCACCATGATCTTAAAAATAACACTGTATATTCGTTTTCAGATAAAAGTGCTTCATGTGAATATTTTTGGGGAAGACCTTCATTTCCATTACCTGACATATAATGTCTTAATTTCTTCCTGCCATTACACTTTCAAAACCTTCTGTGAAGAAAAGCATATTGATAGGTTAACTATATCAATATGCTCACCAAAAGCTGCATAGTTGATTCTTACAAAATGTTGTCTATTTATTTATTGCGGAAAAGTTTTGCATCTTCCTCAAAGAAAAATTGGCGAGAGATTTTTCCTCATGGAAAGGTGGGAATAACTTTTTCTAGGCATTGAAAAAGTATATGAAGCACGAAAATTTTATCATGGAACTTTATGGAAGAGTGGCAAAATATTGTATTCCAACCAGTGGGGATTTAGTAATGTGTTATGGATGAAATCAAGAATAATGTACTTCGTTTTTCTCATTTTGTGTGGTCTTTTAGGTTTCAAGAAGGATGAGCTTAAGCTTCAGGTTACTTGCTCTGGTGACTTGGTGCTCAGTGGAGAAAGGAAAGTTCATGAAGAAAAAACTGTTCATGTTGAGAAAACCTTTGAAGTGCCAAAAAATGCGGACATCGATAAGACCACTGGAAAATTCAGTGGTGGGATTCTCTCTGTCACTGTCCCAAAGCAAGTGGTAGACGAAAAGAGAAATGTATGGTTCTGTGATCAAGATCAGATCACAAAGGATTTGAAGAATACAAATTCGGAAAATGTTGTGGAGATGCTTCAAAGAAATAAGGGAATTGTTATGACAGCCATCTTGGCATTTTCACTAGGGGTATTGGTAACAGTACGTAAGTTGGAATCAAGTACTAGTGGAAACTGAGCAGGCCCTCGACCCTGAATCTATTTCTTACATATACTATCTGCCTTTCATCTCATATTATACCTGAAAGCAGCTACATTATTTCGTTCAAAGCACAGATCAATAAAAATGCTATGTAAAAATCCAAATAAATGATATGTAATAATGCCCCGGCCTACGGCCCGAAGGGTTAGGGTGTTTAGTTCCTATTACCTGAAAATCATCTCCCAACAATACTCCTATATATATATATCATGCAATATTCCGGCGACGGAGCTCCAATATGCAACTGAAAATCGATCTGGAACAGATTTTATGAGATTCAAGACTTGAACCACAACTCAAAAATCTAAAAAAAACAAAACAAAACAAAGTACACCGACCTTTATATTCTCCCTCACCACCATTAATAAAACAAGATGCTACTATTAGGGATAGGTTTGGACAATGAGAATAGAATTTTTTATTTTAGATGAAAGTTTAGAATATTATTTTTTAATATTATTATTGTTTAATTGATATTTGAAAAAGTCGAATTAGGATTTAAAAAAGTTGAATTATATATTTATTATATTTTAATTTGTGAGAGAATTTAAAAAAGTTATAATGATGAGATCAGATTTTTATTTTTTTTAACTTTTTGTTCTTCTCATGTACCATGTAAAACTCTTTAATTCTTCTTTATTTATTTACTTATGATTGTATAGAATATGTAAGTATGATAATTGTCAGATCTATAGAACAATCTAATTATAAAATGAAATTTACAAAATAACATGGATTATATGACTAAGGTAGATCTATTTTATAATAAAAATAATATTTATAATCTGATATATTGTACCAAGTCACATCACTAATTTGTATGTTTATCATTTGTAAATTTTTTTTGCAGACCCAACATTTCTCTTTGTGTGATAACAATATGCAAGATTATGACTTTCCTTCTTATAGCTAGGTCGAGCCTGTGGTATGGCTAAAACCAGTTAGTTATAAGCTTAAGGATTAAGGGTATAATCAATTCAGTTTTAAAGAAATCCTAAGAGAATTGTTTGTTGATTTTATCAAATTCTTAATCATTAGGACCGTATCAATGATGCATATATTATCAACAAAAAGACACGGATTAGGATAACTAAAAGTAGTTTAATTAACTATATCATTGTTTCCTCCACCATAAGTGAGGGTGCTATCAATAAAATTAGGGTACATCTTCTTCTTAAAAAAAAAAAAAAACCACATCATTTTTTTGTTAATTTTTTAAATTTGTAATAAAGTTAGTATTTTAAGTTATATTTATTTATTAATTAAGAAGTTAATTTAATTAAGGGAATATATTTTCTAACTTAACTTAAATTAAATAATCTATTTATTATCTATTCTCTCATCATCGTATGATGTGGCATTAGATGATAGGTTTACAAATAAAATATAATAATTAATTTCTAATCATTTAATAGTATATTATAAAATGATGAGAGGATAATGAGAATATAAATAATCACGAGGAGCAGTACTCATTTAACAATAGCAAAAATGAGAAGTGGAGGTTGAAAATTTAGATATTCATTTATAATTGGCCAGTCTCAATTGGAATTGCTGACTGGATCGAACTTAATATCCATATTGGGAGTTTGACCCTAAATATGAGTAGTTAACTTTGTAGTTATGCAAGTAACTTTTATTTAAGGAAGTTGAGTCCATTGGTAAGTGTAGGCTTTTTGAAAAGTTATTATATATGAGATTGCGCGTTGAGAAAAATGGTCCAAAACTTCACTTGAGACTTGGGTCTATGAATAATAGTGAAATAATTTGAGTTAAGATATTTTATGAAATTTTAAAAAATGAGAGAAAAAATATAGTAAAGCGTATCTGTAAATAGTTGTAAAATGATTTGCGTTATAATGTTTTATGGGATTTTAAGAAATGAGAGAGAAAAAATTGAATAAAAATATTATAAAATTAAATATTATTAGAATATCATTTTTAATATTATTTTTATTTTAAAATTTGAAAAATTGAATTATTTTTTGTATTTTAATTGAAAGTTTGGAAAAGTATTTATTTTTGTGGTGTTTAGATATTGAGAGGAGATGAAATTGGAGATCACTCTTGTTATCCAACTAGGCCTTAATTATTTCATTTATTAACATAATGTGAAATGACCAAAATATTCATTGTTTTATGCTAAATGAATACTATTACTTTCAGGTGAAATAGAGAGGATTTCATTCCATTAAATACTGCGACATCAGAATTTCACCTTAATTTATATTTTGATTGCATGCAGTTGGTAAGTTCCATTCTAATATAAATCCAAATGGATGGACACCAAAAAAAAAAAAAAAAGACACCTAAGTTCATATAAATCCGCTGCTAAATCCAATCCCTAAAAACTTTTGGAGTGTACCCAAAGTGCCATTATGGATTTAACAGAGACTTGTGTGATTGTTGGGTTATGGGTACCCAAAACTTACGTGCCATTAGAAGGCTAGCCACTGGTTGGTGCTGGGTCTATCTATTATCTCTCAATTGAAAAAACTGGATTTTCTTCCACTCTTAACATAGGTAGGATATTTAATTAAAATATTCTACATGTTGAGTCCGTTAGTTCACACAAGAAGAACTAGAGTTTTAGGATATAATTTACGGCTTAAGCTTTTGTAACAATCTCTTTCAAGGTCCTTCCAAGCGACTTACCTATGGCATAGTTTTCATGCCAAAAAGAGAATGCAAATTTAGTATCTTCTGGTCGCTGGTCAGCTAAGCCTTTCAACTTAAACGGGAGAGACTCGAAAATCAAAAACCAATACAAAACTAATTAATAATGCTCATGAGAGACATCGATCCAGCCTCAAGTAAGCCACTAGTCAGGGATGAGTGCGTGTGTGAATTTCATATTCATGCAAGAGCATATCAAGGCAATAAACTAGCTTGGCCGAAAGAGGTGGTTTGGAGTTTGGGCACCAGGAAAGCAAAGAATAGAGTACCTTTCCTGTTTTCCACCGCTTACAATTAAACTGCGTAGGTGACCACCCAAAACTTAATTTTCCCAACAGGTAAAGCTTGGAATAAGGAAGTATAACACTACAAGGAAAACGTTTGTATTTCAAGTTTCAATCCTTGGCGAAAAAGCAAACTTGATTAGCTCATCATTTTCAAATAAATAAGACTGCATCCAATTACAATACAAAGCATCACCTCATCAACATTCATCATCTTTAACAAAGTTCAGCTTGATCGTCTGTTTCATCTATGGAAAACCCAGTAGTTGAAGAATTTGTACCTTCTTCGGGTTGGATGGAGGGCCCAAGAAGCCATTCTCTCGTTGTTGATCTGCCTGGTAATGAATAATCTGCTAAACTCCGTCACCATTTCTACTTAAGAACACTGTATATCCTTTTTCAGATAAATATTTTGGGGGGAGACCTTCACTTTCCATTACCTGACATATAATGTCTGAATTTCTTCCTGCCATTACACTTTTAAAACCTTCTGTGAAGAAAAGCATATTGATAGGTTAACTATATCAATATGCTCACCAAAAGCTGCAGAGTTGATTCTTACAAAATGTTGTCTATATATTTATTGGGGAAAAGTTTACCATCTTCCTCAAGGAAAAATTGGTGAGTGATTTTTCTTCATGGAAAGGTGAGAATAACTTTTTCTAGGCATTGAAAAAAGTATATGAAGCAAAAAGTTTTATCATGAAAGCTTTATGGAAAAGTGACAAAATATTGTATTCCAACAAATGGATTTAGTACTGTGTTATGGATGAAATCAAGAATAATGTACTTATTAGTTTTTCTCATTTTGTGTGGTCTTTTAGGTTTCAAGAAGGATGATCTTAAGCTTCAGGTTACTTGCTCTGGCGACTTGATGGTCAGTGGAGAAAGGAAAGTACATCAAGAAAAAACTCTTTATTTTGAGCGAACCTTTAAAGTGCCAAAAAATACGGACACGGATAAGACCACTGGAAAATTCAATGGTGAGATTCTCTGTGTCACTGTCCCAAAGCAAGTGGTAGACGAAAAGAGAAAGGTAGGGTTCTCTGAAGAGATCATGACGGAGGATTTGAAGAATACAAATTCGGAAAATGTTGTGGAGATGCTTAAAAGAAATAAGGGAATTGTTATGACGGCTATCTTGGCATTTTCACTAGGGGTATTGTTAACACGTAAGTCGGAATCAACTGGAAACTGAGCAGGCTCTCGACCCTGTATTGCTTGTATATACTATCTGCCTTCATCTCATATTATACCTGAAAGCAGCTACATTATTTCGTTCTAGGTACAGAATAAAAATGCTATGTAAAAATCCAAATAAATGATATGTACCCAGAGGGTGAGGGAGTTAGTTCTATAAGGAATGCAATCAATAAAATCTCAGCTGTGCATCAATCAGAGATATCAGCACACGATCACAGCAATACTGAGCCATATTCTTAGCAACCCTCTCTTGTCAAGTGGTGCATGATCATAGGAATAAATCATGTGTATTTAAGTTTCCACTAGCTGTATATCCTTGTATAGAAATCTTTTCCTTTTATGTAGTCTTTCCATAGATAGACATCAGTTGTAACAGTGATATATATATATGAATACAATCACAACCTTTATCTCAACTCGTGAGATAGTATTTCTCAAAAATATTTACATGATATCAAGAGCCTGTACGAGTTGAAATAGAGCTGTGAGAATTTTTTTTTTCATGGAGAATTCTGAATCTTCTCATATTTCAACTTCCTCTGATCCCTACCCTTATCCTGTCTCCCAAAATGTGTCCAATTATGTTTCTCTTAAACTAACTTCCAGCAATATTTTGCTTTGAAAAACTCAAATGCTAAACATCTTAGAAATTTATGACCTTCAAGGGTTCATAACAGGTGACATTGAACCTCCACCTCAATGTCTCGAAGGTAACCCTTCTCAGCCTAACCCATTGTATTCAAAATGGCGCAGGTCTGATCGATTGGTTAAAGGTTGGCTTACAACCACCTTATCTGAGGAAGTGTTGGGCATTGTTGTTGGCCTACACACTGCCTCAGAAGTTTGGCATGCTTTAGTTCATGCTTTTGCACGTGTTTCCTCTAATAGAAGTCTTGCTCTTAAGCAAAGACTTACATCCATCACCAAAGGATCTGACTCATTAAGTGAATATTTGAGAAAGTTCAAAACTGTTTGTGATGAACTTGCTGCTATTGGCAAGCCTGTAGCCGAACATAAGAAGTCATGGTGGCTGCTTAATGGGCTTGGTAAAGAATTTGAAGTCTTTACTGCCACTATGCTCAGGCCTCCAGTACCTGCCTACTCAGAAGTTGTAACTCTGTTGGAGAGTTACACAGACAGGTACAAACTTCATGTTAACAATTCTTCTATGGTTTTTTATGGACAAAAGCAATCTAAGAACAAGAAACCCACTGCCACTTCTGGTTCTTTCACTTCAAAAGGCCGAGGTTTTGTTCAAGGGTCCTCTATTGGCTCAAAATCAAATACCCCACAAACTCAGAATTACAACAACAACCATCGTGCTTCCCCATCCAATCACAAATCTGCAAACAGACAAGAAATTACCTGTCAGATCTGTAACAAAAGAAATCACACTGCTTTGAAGTGCTTTGAAAGGTTTAATCATTCTTTTACCCATGATAGTCTCCCTAAAAGTTTTGCAGCTATCAAACTGGAGAAACCTCATGAGAATACTTCCTGGCATCCTGACACTGGGGCTACTGATCACCTGACTGCAAATGAAGGTATTCTTCATTCCCTAAATCCATACCAAGGCCATGATGGAATAATGGTAGGAAATGGAAAAGTTTTACCAATCACTCATGTTGGTCAGGCCATGGTTGGCTCTTCTAATTCTCAGCTTCTGTTAAATGATGTGTTAATAGTTCCTGAAATCAAGAAGAACTTATTGTCTGTTAGCAAGTTAACTACTGATTATCCTCTACAATTTGAGTTTGATGGAATTGGTTTTGTGCTAAAGGACAAGGTAACTCAGAAGATAGTAGCAACAGGCAAGAATCAGAGGGGTTTATACATTTTTGATTCTCCTTCAAGTCCTCAAAATAAAGAGGGTTTCTACTCCTCTAGATTTCAATCAACCAATAAGGAGCAATGGCATCAAAGGCTTGGACATCCCAACTCAAGAATTTTAGACTTTCTTTGTAATAAAAAGTTCATTACTCTTAAGGCAAAACAAACTTCTCAAGAATTTTAGACTTTCTTTGTAATAAAAAGTTCATTACTCTTAAGGCAAAACAAACTTCATCACAAATTTGTACAAGTTGTCAAATGGGTAAATCATACAAGTTGCCTTTTATCTCCAGAAATCACACTGTTACTGTTCCTTTTGATAAAGTCCATTGTGATTTATGGGGACCAGCTCCTACTCTTTCAAGGGAAAAGTACAAATTTTATGCCATTTTTGTTGATGAAGCTACAAACTTTACTTGGTTGATTCCTCTCAAGCACAAATCTGATCTGCACTCAGCATTTCTTCAGTTTCATATGTTTGTTAAGAATCAATTTGATGCCAAAATTCACATTTTTCAAACTGATGAAGGAGGGGAGTTTAATGATACAAAGTTACTTGCATATCTTCAAAATAATGGCATTATTCATCAATCTGCTTGTCTCAAAACCCCTGAACATAATTGGAAAGTAGAAAGGAAGCATAGGAGCATCACCAATCGCGGGCTAACCATGATGTTTCATGCAAAACTGCCACCCATGTTCTGGTTAGACTGTTTTTCTACTGTAGTTTTTTTGCTAAACAGATTGCCTACTCCTGTGCTTAATATGGACTCACCATTCTTTAGACTTTATGCCAAAAATCCTGATTATAGCATACTCAGAATCCTTGGGTCCATATGTTTTCCATATCTTGGAGAGTATAGGTCTAACAAACTTGAACCAAAGTCCTTGCCTTGTGTCTTTATTGGCTATAGCAACAAACACAAAGGCTATAGATGCCTCTATCCACCCACTGGCCGAATTTATACCTCAAGACATGTGGTTTTTGATGAGTCAGTTTTACCTTACTCTAAACCCACCATGCTCTATGAATCACCTACAATTGAGGGGGAGATTTCCACTTTCACAGAATGGGAGAAGTCTGCAAAGCACTCTCAGGATTCTGCAATGCATCTCCTGCCCTCTTCTTATGCTACCCCTTCTTTATCCTTAAATCAACCTAGAAATAATTCTTCACCCTCTCATGTTACTCCCACTACCTCCCCACAAACAGCTTACTTGCCTCATCCATCCTCCAATGACTTTGTTCAGCCTACTACCCAGCCTACTCCAACTCCACACCCTATGCAAACTAGGTTTAGATGTGGCATCCACAAGCCTAAACCTCGTTATGCAAACCTTCATCACCTTGTTCCTATACCTACTAAACCAAAGTCTATCAAATCTACATTGAAACATCCTGGTTAGTCTGCTGCAATGGAGGAGGAACTCGATGCTCTTGCCAAAAACAATACTTGGAGCTTGGTTCCAAAACCTGATGGTATGGATATAATAGGCTGTAAGTGGGTATATAAAGCTAAGCTCAAGGTTGACAGTACTCTTGAGAGACTTAAAGCAAGACTAGATGTTAAAAATGCCTTTTTACATGGTTTTCTTAACACACTTGTTTATGACTCACTTAAAAATGAGTAGCACTAATGCTATCCCAAGTGCAGGAGGATGTCGTGTAATAATTAGGAATAAATTCCTAGATCATCTCCTCAGGAAAAGTTACTTAAAATTAAACTTGTTGAAAAATGTGAAAATCTTCACAAAGAGAAAACAAGAGGATGATATGTACAATGGATGAAAGAGGTTACTAGTCATGGACTAGATTCATATTTTTAGATTTTTGATTGTCGGATTGGAATGTAAATGACTAACAGATTAAATTCAGAGATTAATAAAATTAAATTAAGAATTAAACTAGATTAGAAAGTAATTGACAAAACATGCATTGAAAATTGAAAATGCATAAAACCAATATTCTAGGGTTTATCATTGTATCTAAATCACAAATGCTCAAATTAAACCATAACAATTGTAATCACTATTAAAATGAAAGCTTAATGAAACAATAAAAATAAATAACATGAAATAAGTAAACAACAATTAAATTACCCAACTAAAACAAAAACAAAAGCTCTCTACCAAACCCTTCTTGCAATAAATTAAACTAGTACACTTAATTAAAAACTTCTAAAACAATTCCTTTATTTCATGAAACAAACTAGCATACTTCATTAAAAACTTCTAAAACAATTCTCTTGTTGCATGAAACCAACTAGCACACTTGAAAGAAATTAAGGTATTACAATTAATGAGATAAAATTCTAAAACAATTCTTAATACTTAATAAAAATTCTTAAAACAACAAAGCATTGTAGGCAAAAACAAAAACTGCCCAATCTATTTTAAGAAAGAAAAGTCAAAGAAAATGAAATGAAAATTCTGCTACTTAAACGGAAGAGAAGGAAAATAAACTCAAGGTTGCCCTACGGCTATATATGGAAAGAAAACTCAAACGGGAAAACAAGTGCAACTTCAAGAACTTAGTTGCTCAACTGTAGCCGAATGAAAAACCAAAAAAAAAACAATAGCTCTCTCTAGCTTCTAAACGGAAAGAAGTAAGTAAAAAAAAACTGCTGCTGCCGCTAGTCTTCTAAATGAAAAGAAAATAATTTAAAAACTAAAACTTCCTCTTGCTGCTGCTGCTACCAGTTAATAAATAGCTGCACGTCCAGCTGCTCCAGCTAACCGAATACTCATTCCCTGCTGCTGCTGCTTCCCGTCCATATGAGAAAGAAAAAAAAAACTCTCCTGCTGCACGTTTACTGGTCTGCATGTTTACTGCATGTGTGTTGCACTTTTCTGCATGTGTGAATGGGTGTCTTTCTGCTGTACAGCGTGTGTGAGCTGGTGCGAGTGGCTGCTCTTTTTTTCTGCAACGTGCTGTGTTCCTACATGTGTGAATCCGAATGCTTTGCTGGTCTGCATGTGTGAACTGGTCCGAATGATTGGTTGCTGTCCTCCTGCTGCACGTCCAGCTACTCGAAAAAGAAGGAATCAATTTGTTGCTGCTGCACGTTCAGCTCCAGCTCAATCCATGTGCTGTTGTATGTGTACTGCATGTGTGAATGGTCTGCATGTTTGCTGTCCATGTGTTGAATGGTCTGCATGTTTGCTGTCCGAAGGCTGGTCTGCTGTGTATTGCATGTGTGAGTGGCTGCTGTCACGTTTATTGCATGTGAGCTGCATGTGTAAGTTTGCAATGTGCTGTATGCTTTCTGTCCAGGTTGCTGCACGTTCAGGTTGCTGTCCATGTGGTCCGAATGAGTTGCTGTCTGCATGTGCATGGTTTGTTTGAGTGCTGTCCGAATGATGTTGCATGTCTGCATGTGTGCTATTCGAAAGCTTCTTGTGTGAGCTGGTGTCCAAATGATGCTTTCTGTTCTGCATGTGCATCGTCCATTTCTTCTCCTGCTGCTTGCTGTCTGCATGTGCATGGTTTGTTTGAGTGCTGTCCATGTGCTGCATGGTTGCATCGTGTGAGTGGCTGCTGTCACGTTTATTGCTGCATGTGTGATTGGCTGTCAAAGCATGTCCATTTCTTTTGCTGTCCATGTGCTGCATGGTTGATTGGCTGTCAAAGCATGTCCGAGTGAGTGTTTTGCTTTGCTGCTGTCCGAGTGAACACGTGTTTGTTCTGCTGCATGTGCATTGTGTGAGTGCAGTTCCGAGTGAGTGGTTGCTGCATGGTGTTTGTTCTTGATTTTCCTTAGCATAATCTCTCTTTGCTGAGATAACTTTGAAGCTCAACGAAACCAAGCCTCAACCGTAGCCTTCCATGATCGACTGGCGACATAAGGAATGCCTAGCAAATGTGAGCTAAACTTCCATATGGCCACTGCTATATTACCTCCATAGAGAACATGGTTGAGATCCTTAAAAGCACCTTCATGGCAGCATTTGCACTTAGAAACTAGAGGGACACCAATTCTTCTAATCTGATCATCCACAGAAAGGTTATTATTCAATGCCTTCCACATGAGTATGGAAAATTTCTTTGGCAAAATACCATGCCAAATCCAATGAGACCATTGAGATTTAGGAGCAGTAACTCGAACAAAAGACCAAACACTCTTGGTAGGGAAAGACCCATCCGACGTAACTAGCCATATAAGATGGTCATCACCTTGCTTTCAACCCCCAAGATTAGAAACAATTGCCTCCGCTACATCAGTCCCCACCAACTACACTAGCTTCTCTACATCCCAACTATTGTTTAGGAAGCACAAGGAGAACAATGGTACAGACGCAAATAATAATAGAAAGCAAGAAAAATTATGGACTAGAATGCACAGTAATCAATAGTTGGTAGAATTCAAGCAGAAATTCATGCTTTTAATCAATTAAAATTACAACTTTGATTTATTCACTTTAACCATTTTTCCATTTAAAACCAATAATAATGTCATGATGAATTTAAAATACATTGGTTTTAAATAGCTAAAATATTCAATATTTCAGCTCAATCACACCCCCCAACTAGCATTTTGCTAATCCTTGAGCAAAATAGTGAAAATTAATTGAGATGAACATTGCATAAAACTCGAAATTCAAACAAAAGCAATCAAACATAATTCTGAATTCTCACAAAAGTGACATGTTACCACTAAACCACCAGGGGCTATACCCATCAAGACTATCTCAACAATCTTTCACGTAGAATTGAGGCAAATTCCTCATAACTCAAATGTGTGTGTGGAGCTAAACTGGCTGTGCGTTCCTTATTACTAGCCATGATTTGTCATAGGATTTTTCAACCTTAAGATTAATCGTTGCTGATTCTAACTACCTCAAAGCCCAAGGGACTAGCAGTTTTCACGCCAGCTCTGTTTTTTAAAGGTTGGACACTTAACCCCCAAAGTCTTGGGTAACTGTTTCTAGCCCTTTTTACTTAGGAAAGTTCACTAAGTTGCCTTTATTCCTTTTCTCTCTCTCTCTCTCTCTTTTTTTTTTTTCTTTTCATTCTAATCTTTTCATTTTTTTTTTTTGGCATGGCTCGGTAGTCCTGCAGTTTACTTCTCCAGTGTTAAATCAATGAATGGTAAATAAGGAACACTACAAGCGTAAGCATGTGCAAAATGTCCTTCAAAATTTGCCTTTCGTTCTACAAAAATTTTATCAAGTTTCATCTTAATAAGCATAACATCCCGGTGTTTCAAGCCACATATCAACAAAACATGATGCATCAAAAATCATGCTCTATGTTTAAGCTTGAAAATAAATTTTTCACAAATGATCCCGCTCAACTACTCCACCAAGATGCTCAAATTTCACAAATCTTAAATTTCAAATTTATTTTTTATTTATTTTTTATTATATGTGCACACATGCTACCCCCCAACTAGTGAGATACATAGTCCTCAATGAATTGAACGAAAGAAAACAAAGTGCACAGAACTAAGCAAGCAAAACAAACAATCAACATGAAATATAAAATCAAAGCAAAAGAACAAATAAAAACAAAGCAAGTAAAGAAAACTGTAAAGAAGGAAAAACAACTTAAAGCACTCCCCTGGGGTCTTGCACAAGCAAGATCTCTTCATGTGGATCAAAGACCTTCAGAAATGACTTTAGACGTTGTTCGTTGACAGTGAAGCTATTACCATTTTTCGGATTGATAATGTCTACCGCGCCATGAGGATGAACGGTCTTTACAATGTACGGCCCACTCCATCGGGATTTCAACTTTCCAGGAAAAATATGCAAGCGAGAGTTGTAAAGAAGAACTTCCTGGCCAAGTGTGAAATGCTTTGGATGAATTTTCTGATCATGCAGAATTTTCATGCGTTCCTTTGCCAGTTGCGCGTTGTTATAAGCATTCCGACGAGCTTCATCCAATTCATTGATCTGCAATTTTCTCAACCCTGAAGCTTCATCAAGTGATATGTTAACATGTTGTATGGCCCAAAGAGCTCGATGCTGAATGTCAACAGGTAAATGACAAGTTTTACCATAAACTAATCGATATGGAGACATCCCTAGATTTGTTTTAAAAGCTGTCCTATAAGCCCACAAAGCATCAATAAGCTTAATCGACCAATCTTTCCTATTAGGATTTACTGTTTTCTCCAAAATGATTTTTATCTCTCTATTTGCCAATTCAGCTTGCCCATTTGTTTGAGGGTGATAAGGGGTAGAAACTCTGTGTGTGATACCATATTTTTTCATAAGTGTAGAAAATGGTTTATTGCAAAAATGAGAACCCCCGTCACTAATGATAACCTTGGGCATGCCAAATCGAGCAAACAAAGATTGTAAAAACTTTAGTACAACATGATGGTCATTGGTTTTGCAAGCGATGGCCTCAACCCACTTTGAAACATAGTCCACAGCCAATAAAATATATGTGTTTCCAAAGGAAACCGGAAAAGGTCCCGTGAAGTCTATTCCCCAACAATCAAAGATTTCTAAAGTAAGAATGGGGGAAAGGGGCATCATGTTTCTTTTGCTAATGGCTCCCAACTTTTGACAAGACTCACATGCTTTACAAAAATTGTAAGTGTCCTTAAACATGGAAGGCCAATAAAAACCGCTTTGCAAAATTTTTGCCATTGTTTTATTTGCTGAAAAATGACCACCACATGCACCAATATGACAAAATCTCAATACTGAAGAAAACTCATCATCAGGAATGCATCTTTGAATCAATTGGTCCGAACAATATTTGAAAAGATAAGGGTCATCAAAGTAGAAATGTTTTACCTCAGATAAAAACCGACGCTTATCTTGGGTTGACCATTCAGAAGGCATTCGCTCAGTCACCAGATAATTGACTATGTCAGCATACCAGGGAGCTCTATCAACCACAAACAGCTGCTCATCCGGGAAACTATCATCAAGAGAAAGGCTGACATGTGAAGAAGGAGATGATGACAATCTAGAGAGGTGGTTAGCTACCACGTTTTCAACTCCTTTCCTGTCCTTAATGTTGATGTTGAACTCTTGAAGTAATAGAATCCAGCGAATCAAGCGTGGTTTTTCATCTTTCTTAGCCAACAAATACTTAAGAGCAGAGTGGTCAGTGAAAATAGTAACAGGAGAACCAAGAATATAAGCCCGGAATTTATCAAGTGCAAAAACCACTGCAAGCAATTCTTTTTCAGTAGTGGTATAATTTTTCTGGGCATCATTCAAAGTTCTACTGGCATAATAAATCACAAAAGGTCTGTTATCCACTCGCTGCCCCAAAACAGCTCCTAAGGCATAGTCACTAGCATCTGTCATAATCTCAAAGGGAAGGTCCCACTGCGGGGGTTGCACAATAGGGGCAGTGGTAAGCGACTTTTTCAAGGTATCAAAGGCTTTTTGGCACTCATCAGTCCAAACAAATTCAATATCATTTTGTAGAAGAGTGCACAAAGGTTTTGCAATAGAACTAAACCCTTGAATAAACCGCCTATAAAAGCCAACATGACCAAGAAAAGAACGAATATCCCTAACTGTCCTAGGGATAGGAAGTTTAGATATTAATTCAATCTTTGCCTTGTCAACTTTTATACCCTCAGAAGAAACAATATGCCCCAATACAATGCCCTGAGTAACCATAAATTGGCATTTCTCCCAATTAAGTAAAAGATTTTTTTCCCCACATCTCTAGAGAATACGTGCCAAATTATGCAAACAACTCTCAAAGGATTTTCCAAAAACAGAGAAATCATCCATGAATATTTCACAAATGTCATCAATCATATCAGAGAAAATACTCATCATGCATCTCTGAAAAGTAGCTGGAGCATTACACAGACCAAAAGGCATTCTAGTAAAAGCAAAAGTGCTAAAAGGACAGGTGAAAGTGGTTTTCTCCTGATCCTCAGGTGCTACAACAATTTGATAATAACCAGAATAGCCATCCAAGAAACAATAATATGCATTACCAGCTACTTTTTCCAAAATTTGATCCAAGAATGGTAAAGGAAAATGATCCTTCCTACTGGCTGAGTTAAGTTTTCTATAGTCAATGCACATTCTCCAGCCAGTAACCATTCTAGTTGGAATCAACTCATTTTTATCATTTTTTATGACAGTCAAACCAGATTTCTTTGGTACCACTTGAGTTGGACTTACCCACTTACTGTTTGAGATGGGATAAATGATACCCACTGCGAGTAGCTTAAGCACCTCCTCTTTCACAACTTCCTTCATGGTAGGATTGAGCCTACGTTGAGCATCACGAACTGGTCTAGCATCGTCTTCAAGATGGATTCTGTGGGTACATACAGCGGCATCAATGCCTTTGATGTCAGCTATTGTCCAACCAATTGCGCCTCGATGCTTCCTTAATACTTCAATCAACTGGGCTTCATCCTTCTGATTTAGCTTTGATGAAATCACCACCGGAAAAGTGCCTTCTTCAGGACCAAGGAACACATACTTTAAATCTTGAGGAAGCGGTTTCAGCTCCAACTGGGGAACTTCTTCCTTTGAAGATTTAAGCATGTCTGGTGGTGGTAGAGCTTCAAATTGGGGTTTCCATCTTGCTCCCACAAACTGTACTTCAAGTGGTAATGAAGAATCTGCAAAACAATCAAAAAAATCAAAGTCATCTTCATTGATATGATCAATTTTCTCATTAAGTAAAAATTCAGGTGTCTGAAAAATATAGTCATCATCAGAGAAGGGAGAAGTTGAGCAAATAAAATCTGTTGGTGTCAAACTCTCCACAGCATTCAAATCGCTTGTGTCATCAAAATGTGCTGGCATCTTGCAAGCGTTGAAAACGTTCAACTCCAGTGCCATGTTCCCAAAGGTAAGCTTCAAAACTCCACTTCTGCAATTGATCAATGCATTTGATGTAGCTAGAAATGGTCTTCCTAAGATGACAGAAGCTTGGTAAATAGTGGAGACCGGCTGTTGCATGTCAAGAACCACAAAATCCACTGGGTAGTAGAATTTGTCCACCTGGACCAACACGTCCTCTACAATACCCCTCGGTACCTTAACTGATCTATCAGCCAACTGTAGCATGATGGAGGTCTTTTTAAGCTCACCCAATCCCAACTGCTCATATACTGAGAACGGTAGCAAGTTCACACTACTCCCCAAGTCAAGTAAAGCTCTCCCAATGCGTGATTCACCAATCATAATGGAAATGTTGGGAGAGCCGGGATCTCCAAACTTCTGAGGAGTCTCGCTCAATATCAATGCACTAACTTGCTCCGTTAGGAAAGCTTTCTTCTTTACATTCAGCTTCCTCTTCACCGTGCACAAGTCCTTCAAAAACTTTGCATATGAAGGCACTTGTTGTATGGTATCCAAGAGTGGAATATTGATCTTCACTTGCTTGAAAATCTCTTGAATCTCCGTGTGATACTTGTTCTTTTGTCCAGCTGCCAATCTCTGAGGATAGGGAACCACAGGTTGGTATCCCTTACTAGTCTCAACATCTGCGCTCACAGGCTTTTTCAGTTCTGGTCTCACTACCTCTGGTTCTTTTTCAACTTCATCCGTCTCTGCTGCATCTTTAGGCATTGGAGCAACTAACTCTGTGTCTATGGTCATCTCAGGTCGGGGAACTTCCTTCCCACTTCTCAAGGTAAGAACAGCTTTTGCTGTCTTAATAACGTCTCCTGAGACATTATGCACTTGATGTTGTTGTTGTCTGTATACTTGAGGATTAGGCTGAGGTTGTGCTGGAAATTTCCCTTTCTCTAGGGTGCTCAAGGTTGTGCTCATCTTATTAATAGTGCCACGCAACTCATTTATGGCCTGAGTGTTCTGATTATTTGTGGTGGCCTGAATCTGCATGAATTACTGAAGTGTATTGGCCATCTGTGCCATACTATCATCTAGAGTCTTCTTTGCAGATGATGAAGGCTGAGAACTTTGTGCAGCTACATGAGGCTGAAATCCAGGAGAAGCTACATAAGGATAGCTCTGAGGATTCTGATATGGCGGATACTGGTGCTGAAGAGCACCCTGATTAAATGGCTGCTGCTGAGGTGGTGGGGATCGACCAGGCTGATCATTCCTCCATGAGAAATTTGGGTGATTCCTCCACCCCAGATTATATGTGTTGGAGAAAGGCTGATTTTGTGCTCTATTAACCCAGTTAGCTGATTGTATTGGCTCAGACCCACCTTCATGAAATACTGGCATAATCGGGCAGTCTTGGGTCTTATGGTTTGAATCAGCACATATAGAACATGCCTCTGCTACTTTCGCAGCCTTTACTTTTTCCATTTCCATGACCTCCATTCTTCTAGTCAATGTAGTTATTCGGGCTTGAACATCAGTGTCTCCTTTAAGTTCATATCTGCCCCCTCCAGAAATAGCCCTCAGTGGCTGTGCTGTTAATGGAACTCGATCAGTACGAGTATTCCATTGTTGTGCGCTCTCAGCAAGGTAGTCGAAAAATGATAATGCTTCATCAGGTTCCTTGCTAAAGAACTCCCCATTGCACATTGTCTGAACAAATTGCTTGCATTCCGGAGTGAGACCAGTGTAAAAATAGCTCACCAGCCTCTAGGATTCAAAACCATGATGTGGACAAATGTTCACCAAATCCTTAAATTTTTTCCAACTGACCTGAAAGGTCTCATCAGGTCTCTGATTGAACTGGCTGATCTACTCCTGCAAAAACTGAGTTCTCTGAAAAGGAAAAAATTTCTGTAAGAATTCATGCTGCATGTCAGACCAACTAGAAATGGAATTAGGTCTCAAAGAGTTAAACCAAATCTTCGCTTTATCCTTTAAAGAGAAAGGAAATAAACGAAGTCTAATGAATTCATCAGTAACAGCCTTAGTGATAAAAGTAGCACAAGCCAACTCAAAATCTGTCAAGTGTTGGTAAGGACTCTCAGAATCCATCCCGTGGAATTGAGGTATCACTGACATCATGCCATGCTTGATAGAGAAATTAGGTGCATTTTCTGGTAAAACAATGCATGAAGTGTAGTGGTACGAGTGGGTTGCAAATAGTCCTTAAGAGTGCGTGGTGCAGGTGCAGCCATGTTTTCTGATTCGATTTCAATTTAGTCACCTGGCTCACTTGAAGCAAAGACAGACGAGCTATCTATCTCCAAGCTGTGTATACTACTTTCAACACTCGGTGTGACTCTAAGCAACCTATTTGAACTGTCTCTCACCCATGACATGAAACATCAATTTAATATGGTAGAAATGAGTGGTTGATGCAGATGAGATGAGTAACCAGAGACAATATGGTAGAGAAAAATAAAATAAAATAACAAGTTTAAATTTAAGTTAAACTACTTTCCCCGGCAACGGCGCCAAAAACTTGACTCACTCAAAAATGAGTAGCACTAATGCTATCCCAAGTGCAGGAGGATGTGGTGTAATAATTAGGAATAAATTTCTAGATCGTCTCCTCAGGGAAAGTTACTTAAAATTAAACTTGTTGAAAAATGTGAAAAACTTCACAAAGAGAAAACAAGAGGATGATATGTACAATGGATGAAAGAGGTTACTAGTTATGGACTAGATTCATATTTTTAGATTTTTGATTGTCGGATTGGAATGTAAATGACTAACAGATTAAATTCAGAGATTAATAAAACTAAATTAAGAATTAAACTAGATTAGAAAGTAATTGACAAAACATGCATTGAAAATTGAAAATGCATAAAACCAATATTCTAGGGTTTATCATTGTATTTAAATCTCAAATTCTCAAATTAAACCATAACAATTGTAATCACTATTAAAATGAAAGCTTAATGAAACAATAAAAATAAATAACATGAAATAAGTAAACAACAATTAAATTACCCAACTAAAACAAAAACAAAAGCTCTCTACCAAACCCTTCTTGCAATAAATTAAACTAGTACACTTAATTAAAAACTTCTAAAACAATTCCTTTATTTCATGAAACAAACTAGCATACTTCATTAAAAACTTCTAAAACAATTCTCTTGTTGCATGAAACCAACTAGCACACTTGAAAGAAATTAAGGTATTACAATTAATGAGATAAAATTCTAAAACAATTCTTAATACTTAATAAAAATTCTTAAAACAACAAAGCATTGTAGGCAAAAACAAAAACTGCCCAATCTATTTTAAGAAAGAAAAGTAAAAAAAAATGAAATGAAAATTCTGCTACTTAAACGGAAGAGAAGGAAAATAAACTCAAGGTTGCCCTACAGCTATATATGGAAAGAAAACTCAAACGGGAAAACAAGTACAACTTCAAGAACTTAGTTGCTCAACTGTAGCCGAATGAAAAACCAAAAAAAACAACAATAGCTCTCTCTAGCTTCTAAACGGAAAGAAGTAAGTAAAAAAAAACTGCTGCTGCTGCTAGTCTTCTAAATGAAAAGAAAATAATTTAAAAACTAAAACTTCCTCCTGTTGCTGCTGCTACCAGTTAATAAATAGCTGCACGTCCAGCTGCTCCAGCTAACTGAATACTCATTCCCTGCTGCTGCTGCTTCCCGTCCATATGAGAAAGAAAAAAAAAAAACTCTCCTGCTGCACGTTTACTAGTCTGCATGTTTACTGCATGTGTGTTGCACTTTTCTGCATGTGTGAATGGGTGTCTTTCTACTACTGTACAGCGTGTGTGAGCTGGTGTGAGTGGCTGCTCTTTTTTTCTACAACGTGCTGTGTTCCTACATGTGTGAATCCGAATGCTTTGCTAGTCTGCATGTGTGAACTGGTCCGAATGATTGGTTGCTGTCCTCCTGCTGCATGTCCAGCTACTCGAAAAAGAAGGAATCAATTTGTTGCTGCTGCACGTTCAGCTCTAGCTCAATCCATGTGCTGTTGTATGTGTACTGCATGTGTGAATGGTTTGCATGTTTGCTGTCCATGTGTTGAATGGTCTGCATGTTTGCTGTCCGAAGGCTGGTCTGCTGTGTATTGCATGTGTGAGTGGCTGTTGTCACGTTTATTGCATGTGAGCTGCATGTGTAAGTTTGCAATGTGCTGTATGCTTTCTGTCCAGGTTGCTGCACGTTCAGGTTGCTGTCCATGTGGTCCGAATGAGTTGCTGTCTGCATGTGCATGGTTTGTTTGAGTGCTGTCCAAATGATGTTGCATGTCTGCATGTGTGCTGTCCGAAAGCTGCTTGTGTGAGCTGGTGTCCGAATGATGCTTTCTGTTCTGCATGTGCATCGTCCATTTCTTCTCCTGCTGCTTGCTATCTGCATGTGCATGGTTTGTTTGAGTGATGTCCATGTGCTGCATGGTTGCACCGTGTGAGTGGCTGCTGTCATGTTTATTGCTACATGTGTGATTGGCTGTCAAAGCATGTCCGAGTGAGTGTTTTGCTTTGCTGCTGTCCGAGTGAACACGTGTTTGTTCTGCTGCATGTGCATTGTGTGAGTGCAGTTTCGAGTGAGTGGTTGCTGCATGGTGTTTGTTTTTGATTTTCCTCAGCATAATCTCTCTTTGCTTAGATAACTTTGAAGCTCAACGAAACCAAGCCTCAACCGTAGCCTTCCATGATCGACTAGCGACATAAGGAATGCCTAGCAAATGTGAGCTAAACTTCTATATGGCCACTACTATATTACCTCCATAGAGAACATGGTTGAGATCCTCAAAAGCACCCTCATGGCAGCATTTGCACTTGGAAACTAGAGGGACACCAATTCTTCTAATCTGATCATCCACAGAAAGGTTATTATTCAATGCCTTCCACATGAGTATGGAAAATTTCTTTGGCAAAATACCATGCCAAATCCAATGAGACCATTGAGATTTAGGAGCAGTAACTCGAACAAAAGACCAAACACTCTTGGTAGGGAAAGACCCATCCGACGTAACTAGCCATATAAGACGGTCATCACCTTGCTTTCGACCCCGAAGATTAGAAACAATTGCCTCCGCTACATCAGTCCCCACCAACTACACTAGCTTCTCTACATCCCAACTATTGTTTAGGAAGCACAAGGAGAACAATGGTACAAACACAAATGATAATAGAAAGCAAGAAAAATTATGGACTAGAATGCACAGTAATCAATAGTTGGTAGAATTCATGCTTTTAATCAATTAAAATCACAACTTTGATTTATTCACTTTAACAATTTTTCCATTTAAAACCAATAATAATGTCATGATGAATTTAAAATACATTGGTTTTAAATAGCTAAAATATGCAATATTTCAGCTCAATCAGTTTACATGCAACAGCCACCTGGCTGATTGAAACTAGTTGAATCGAGGACGTCCTTCTCTGTCTCTCTCTCCCGCGAGTTTGAGGTAAAGTAAGGTTTTCAGTCCCCTTGCTCGTGCAAGGTGGTTTGGTCTTCCCTTTTGGGAGTATTGTCCATTATCACTCTCTTTTCATACTCTTTGAACCTGTAATATGGAGGAGGAGGATCTCGCCAAAAGGTGGGAGAGACTGAACCTGTCTTCGGCTGAAAGTGAAGTCTTCAAGTTCCGTTCTGCAAGATCATCAGAGGAAGCAACACGTAGCAAACATTGCATTGTTGGGGGAGTGTTGTCCGAAAAAGGAATAAATAGTGAGGCTTTCAGAGTCACCATGTCGAATATCTGGAGACTGGAGGGATGGGTGAAGTTCAAAGAATTAGGGGACTTTAAATTCTTAATCGAATTTCAGTTTCTTGGTGATAAAGAAAAAGTTTTAGGGGGCCGGCCATTGTTTTTTGATAGAAACCTTGTATCCTTCCTAGAATTTGATGAAGATGTTCTTTTAAATGACATCCAGTTCCGTTTTGAACCCTTCTGGATTCAACTTCACGGCCTTCCTTGGGGAGCAATGACAGAGGAAGTGGGTAGACAGTTGGGCTCCTCAGTTGGCCATGTCATTAGAGTCGATGCAGACTCAGATGGGGTGGCATGGGGGAAATGTATGAGAATACGGGTTGCAGTGGACTTACACAAACCCCTTCTACGTGGTAAATGGATGGAACTGAATAACTTAAAACACTGGATCGCCATAAAATATGAAAGATTACAGTCATTTTGTTTTCACTGTGGCATATTGGCTCACAAAGGGAAAAGATGTACTCAACAGAGGGGACCTATATCTGGCGTTGATCCTAAGATCCTGCAATTTGGCCCTTGGATTCGGGCTCAGCCTATGAACTCTAAGATTTTTGATGGCAGGCAGTATGGAGGCAAGTCTGGTGGTCCAAATCAACAGCATTGGCAGCACACTGATTCCTCAAAAGGGCAAGAAGGTGAAACCAATCTGAAACATACAGTAGGTGAGGAGGAAGACACTAATTCAATTGGAAATAAATTTAAGGAAGCAACTGGTTTGTCAATGCCTGGCAAGGACCTTTCTTTTGAGTCTTTGATCGCACCTATGGTGGAGGCTGTTACCTCTAACAGTCAACTTCCAACTGCCAAGGAGCTGGCCTCTCCTGTAATTAATACAGCCTCACCTGAATCTAATAGGGATCTGATACAAGGATTAACTAATGAAGAAGTATTTAAGCCAAGCATCAATGGAGCAGTGACTCGGCAAAGAGGGGCCACCTGGAAAAGAAAGGCTAGAGAGGTAAATCATTCTTTCTCTTTGGTCACAACTCCTAAAAGAAGGGGCAATAAGAAAAGGGAAATGGTCTCCCAGTTAGACACGGATAATAAAGTGAAAAAACATAAAGACTCCCATGAATTATCAGCATTTAGTGACAATACTATCCTGGTGGAGGCTGTGGAGCAGCCCCACCTTAAGCAATGATTGGCCTCAGCTGGAACTGTAGGGGGCTTGGGAACCCCCGTACAGTTCGAGAATTAAACCTCTTAGTGAGGTCTAAGTACCCCGACTTCATATTCTTAATGGAAACCAAATGTGGTAGGAAGAGGGTTGAGGAAGTGAGGAACAATCTTCATTTTGACAGTAGTTTTGTGGTGGGAAGTAGAGGCCTCAGTGGGGGCTTAGCTTTTTTATGGAATAGCAGTGTGGACTTCTCTTTAGAAAACTTCTCACATAATCATATCTCAATGGTCCTCACTGAAGAGGGGAGCCCCCAACAGATTTTGGTTACTGGTTTTTATGGCTTCCCTGAAACATCAAGGAGAGGGGAAAGCTGGAGCCTGTTGAGGTTGATCAAACCAAGGGAGGACAAATCATGGCTTTGTTTGGGAGATTTCAACGAGATATTGCATCACCATGAAAAGATGGGATCAGCCAGCAGACCATATCCACAGATGGAAGCATTCAGAATGTCTATGGACTGGTGTGGCCTGAGTGACCTTGGTTTTGAAGGATCAAAATTCACCTGGTGCAACAATAGAGAGGGTGATCAGTTTACTAAAGAAAGACTGGATCGTGCTATGGGTAATTTGATGTGGTCTGACCTGTTCTGTGAATGCAACATCAATGTTCTTGCTGCCCAAACTTCTGACCATAGCCCATTACTGGTTATTGCTACAAAGAGAGGTATGAGGCCTTCAAGTTTTGAGACAAGAAGAAAGAAGATTTTCAGATTTGAAGCAAGCTGGAATGTACATGAAGCATGCAACAACATTGTTCAATCTACTTGGTCTTACCAGGATACAACTTAGGGCCAAAAAATGAATTTAATCATGAGGAAACTAAATAGATGCAGGGAGTCTTTAAAGCTTTGGAGCTCGAGCCTTGGGAAAAAACAGAGGGACATACAAGGACAACTAAAGCTACTTTTGAAGATGCAAGACTCAAATAAGGGCTCTAACTCAGCAGCCATAAAGGTGCTACAGAAGGAAATTGATAAATCTCTTGAGGAAGAGAACCTGAGGTGGCAACAGAGAGCAAAACAACTATGGTTGAGAGATGGTGACAGAAATTCTAAATTCTTCCATAAATGTGCCAATCAGAGGAGGAAGAACAATGGGATTCATAAGCTTATGAGGACTGATGAAAGCTTTACAATAGACATGAGAGATTTCTGGTTTGTTTTCTCAGTACTACCAAGAACTCTTTACATCATCAAATCCAAGGGGAATTGAGGCATGTTTGAACCAGGTCCATCCTCGAATAGATAGGGAGATGAATGCCAACCTAACCAAACAGTTTTCAGCTAAAGAGGTAAAGTTTGCTCTGTTCCATATGAATCCCATGGGGTCTTCAGGACCAGATGGATACCCTGCTTTGTTCTACCAATCACACTGGGATATTGTAGGAGTTGACCTCACTGATGCTGTCTTGGAAATATTAAATGGGGATGGTAATATTGCAGCTATTAATGATACTTTCATAGTTCTAATCCCAAAAATCAGAAATCCCCAAACTGTTCTGGATTTTAGGCCCATCTCACTTTGCAATGTCATTTACAAGGTGGTGTCCAAAGTTCTCTCGAATAGGCTTAAACTGATTCTTCCTAATATTATTGCACCTACCCAAAGTGCTTTTATTCCTGGCAGGATGATCATGGACAATGTTATAGTGGCTTTCAAAACTCTTCATGCAATGTCAACCAAAGGCAAAGGGAAGCAAGGATATATGGCTATAAAGCTTGACATGAGCAAAGCCTATGATAGAGTGGAGTGGGCTTTCTTGAGAAGGGTCATGGGTAAGATGGGCTTCAGCAACAGATGGATTAACTTGGTCATGCAGTGTGTAACTACGGTATCCTATTGTCTCCTTATTAATGGTAGTTCTCATTGCAAGTTTATTCCAACTAGAGGAATCAGACAGGGAGATCCCCTCTCCCCCTATCTTTTTATCCTGGTGGCTGAGGTGCTTAGTAGCTTAATGAATCATGTTGAAAGTATCAAGTTGATTCATGGATTTCCTATTTCCAGGGGGAAGCTTAGCATTAATCACCTATTTTTTGCTGATGATAGCTTGATTTTCTGTAGAGCCAATGCAGGAGAGTGGTCATCTATCCATGTTTTGCTGAACCTTTATGAAGAAGCCTCGGGTCAGAAACTTAACAAGACCAAAACCTCTATCTTCTTCAGTCCCAACACAAAGCCAGCTGCAAGAGAATACATTTTGAATCTTGCTGGAACTAGGGCCTCCTCAAGCTATGATAAGTATCTTGGATTACCAGCTCTCATTGGTAGATCTAAGCATGCTGCATTTAAGGATATCATTGATAGGATCAGAGGAAGAACCAGTAACTGGAAAAACAAGTTTCTCTCTCAGGCAGGGAAGGAAATACTTCTTAAGGCTGTGATTCAAGCCCTTCCCACTTATTGCATGGGAGTCTTCAAACTACCTAAATCCATTTTGAATGAAATAAACAAAGTTATGCACCATTACTGGTGGGGCCATCTACAAAATGAAAAAAGGGTGCACTGGGTATCTTGGGGTCAGATGGGAAGATCGAAATCTGCAGGTGGCTTGGGCTTTAGAGACCTTGAGAGTTTTAATTTAGCTCTTTTGGCTAAGCAAGGGTGGAGAATTATCCAACAGCCCAATTCCCTTGCTGTACAGGTCCTAAAATTGAAATATTTCCCAAGTGTTGATTTCATTCAAGCCAAGGTGGGTCATAGGCCTTCATTTATATGGAGAAGTCTCTGTGCTGCTAAGGGACTGATAGAAAAAGGCTCCATATGGCACATTGGTGATGGTCAAAACACCAAAATATGGAAAGATAGGTGGCTGCCACAACCTACAAGCTATAGAATCCAATCACCTGTACATATTCTACTGGAGGATGATAAAGTGGCTAGACTCATAAACCAAGCAACTAGGCAGTGGGATAGAGGCTTGATAACAGAAGTTTTTGGCTCTGAGTTAGCAGCAGTGATCCAGAGAATTCCGTTAAGCTCATCTGGTGCTATGGATAAACTAATCTGGTTGGGATCCAAAGATGGCTCTTTCACTGTTAAGAGTGCCTATCACCTTCAGAAGGAGCTTTTTGCACAGCTCAAGGGACAGTCTTCTAGAGGGTTGCTGAGGCAGAGAGACTGGATTGGTTTGTGGTATCTGCAGGTCCCTAATGCTACCAAATCTTTCTTGTGGCGTGCATGCTTAGAAGCTCTCCCTACAAAACTCAACCTCTTCAGGAAAAAGATTGTGGACTCCCCTATATGTCCTATCTGTTGCTCGGAAGAGGAAACCACCACTCATGCTCTCTGGAACTGCACCTCTGCCATGGATGTTTGGAGTCAAAGCCATATGTTTTTCCAAAAAAGCTCTTTAAGGGTAGACAGTTTTAAGGAACTGTTCGAGTGCCTCAGCAAGCAAGGTACACAACCTTTGATGGAACTGTTTTCAGTCATTACCAGGAACATATGGACTAGAAGAAATAAACTGATTTTTGAGGGTTCCTTCATGCATCCGAATCTGGTGGTGAATCAAGTATCACTATCTCTTGCAACTTATAAGGAGGCCCAAGGAAGTAGGAAAAATACACCTCAAGCGTCTAGTACTCAAACTGGGTGGTCTCCTCCTTCTTCAGGTTCAATTAAAATTAACTGGGATGCTGCTGTGGATGTGCCCCAAGCTAGAGTTGGCATTGGTCTGGTGGCCCGAGACCATGAAGGCAGGGTTTTAGTCACAAAGCAGCTTCTTGTCTCCTACATTCCTGACCCTCTATTGGTTGAAGCTTTAGGAGCTTTTCAGGCAGCTTCTCTGGCTAAGGACTTGGAGTTCAGCCCTGTCATCTTGGAAGGGGACGCTTTGCAGATAGTGAATGGCATTAATCAACAGGTTGAGAGATGGGATAGGGTGGGAATGGTCATGTATGACACTAGTTTGGTGCTATCCAGTCTATGCCAATGGTCTATGGCCTTTGTTAGGAGGTGTGGCAATCAAATGGCTCACAATCTAGCCAAGGATTCCCTTAAGCTAGGAGAGAGTTCGGTTGTTGTGGTCTTTGGACCTCCCTGTAATCGTGTATCTCCATCTTCCTTGGTTTAATGAAATGGTGGATTTTCTTCAAAAAAAAAAAAAAAAAAAAAAACAGCCACCTGGCTTTGAAGATCCAAAGTATCCACAGCATGTGTGCAAGCTCAACCGTGCCTTGTATGGTCTCAAACAAGCTCCTAGAGCTTGGTTTGACAGGTTGAGTGACTTTCTTTTGCAGCTTGGTTTCTTCTCAAGCTCAGCAGACCCAAGTCTTTTTATTTGTCACTCAAACCATGGAGTTCTTATCCTTCTCCTCTATGTGGATGACATGGTGGTCACAGGAGATAATCCACAAAGAATTCAGTGGCTAATATCTCAACTGAGCACTCAATTCTCTATCAAAGATCTCAGTTTTCTACATCATTTCTTGGCGATCGAAATTCACAAGATTGGTATTGATCTCTTCCTAAATCAGCATAGGTACATCATGGACTTGCTCACTCGAGCCAACATGCATGAATGTAAGCCTTTAGCAACACCTATGCCAACAACAGGCCAACATATTTTAGCTTCAGACCAATTATTTCCTAATCTCACATTCTATAGAAGTCTTGTTGGTGGACTGCAATACTTTAGTGTGAACTATGTCTGTCAGTTCCTACAAGCTCCTACTGTGGCTAATTTCCAGCTTGTCAAAAGAATCCTTAGGTACTTGCAAGGCACAGTTGAACTTGGCCTACGCATCACCTTAGACAGCAGCCTTGATCTATATGGTTTCTCAAATGTTGATTGGGCTGGTTGCCCCACCACAAGGAGATCCACCTCAGGCTATTGCACTTTTCTTGGTAGCAATTGCATCTCTTGGAGTGCTAAAAAGCAACCAACAGTTGCAAGGTCTAGTGCAGAGGCTGAATATAGGGCCATGGCTTCCACGACAGCAGAATTAACTTGGATTTCAACACTACTTCGAGACCTTGGGGTGCCTCTCTTCAAAACACCTATTCTCCATTGTGACAACATGAGTGCCTTATTTATGATTGTCGGTCTAGTTCTACATGCTTGAACAAAGTACATAGAACTTGATTATCACTATGTAAGGGAAAGAGTGACACTTGGATCCTTAGAAACAAAATTTGTCACCTCACTTGCTCAGCTTGCTAACTTGTTCACAAAACTCTTACTCAAGACTCAGTTTAAGCAGCTGCGTACCAAACTTGGCCTTTGCTTTCTACCATAGCCAAGTTTGAGAGCGAATGTAAGGAATGCAATCAATAAAATCCCAGCTGTGCATCAATCAGAGATATCAGCACACGATCACAACAATACTGAGCCATATTCTCAGCAACCCTCTCTTGTCAAGTAGTGCATGATCATAGGAGTAAATCATGTGCGTTTAAGTTTCCACTAGCTGTATATCCTTGTATAGAAATCTTTTCCTTTTATGTAGTCTTTTCATAGATAGACATCAGTTGTAACAGTGATATATATATGAATACAATCACAGCCTCTATCTCAACTCGTGAGATAGTGTTTCTAAAAAATATTTACAAGTTCCTATTACCTGAAAATCATCTCCCAACAATACTCCAATATGCAATATTTCGGTGAGGGAGCTCCAATATGCAACTGGAAATCGATTTGGAACAAAGATTGAGTGGGAGTGAGACCTGTAGTCTGGTAGAGAAGGGATAGAGAGATAATGGGATGAATGAATCCTTACCGGAATGTTATGAACTTAGTAATATTAAAATATTAAAATAACAGACTGGCAATTCGAGGAGCCAGAAACCCTCTAATGCCACTAAAACATTCTAGGCAAATACTTGATATTTCATTCCATAAGGTCGTACATTAAGTAGACTAGAAAATAACCACTAAACCAGATAGATAGAAAGTAAAAGAGAAATTGACTCACTAATGTCCCTCAAACCCATGTACAACAGACCAATAAGATCCATTCCACCATGGATTGACCCGATCAACTTGATAAATAAAAGAACAATACTAAAAAGAAATAAACAGTAAAAAGATAACCCTACAAGTGACCAGGCTCAAGCATCCCACATTTTCCTATGTATCTGATGTAGCCCTCTGTGTCCAACCCATAACACAACCTTTTCTTTTTGAAGACCTTGCCCTCAAGATATGGAGACTTCCTCCTATGCTCATCTAAGTCTTCCCAAATAGAATATTCCCTTGTGGGATGATGGACTAAGTTCTTGTAACTAAATTGCTTTTCCGTACCACATAAACTTCATAGTAAGTTTTAGTAAAATCCTAAAGAATTGGTCACAATAAATAGAGGTGGTGGCTCTTTTCCGCCACAATAATAGCACAATCATTTTTCTTGCATGGCCTGGGGAGATTATCTTAATGGTAATGGTGAGTCTTTTGTTTAGAAGTGGTGGGTTGTCATTAGGCTGGAGCTTTATTGGTTCAAGACGTGGAGGAGATGGGGGTAGCCTTAGGATGAGTGCAGGTGCGAGTAGTCTAGGAGTATTAGGTTGGGGTAGGTCATGTGGTTTTTGGTGTTTGAACCTATGCCACACTTCTTCTTCCTGTAACCTTGCAAGTCTAATAGTAGCTAGCAGTGTTGTAGGCTAAAACATTGTCACCACAATCCGCAAATCCTCTTGTAACCCACTTAAAAAAGTGTTGATGCAGAACTCTTTGTAAGCCCACCAATCCTATTGGATAGTATCTTAAGCTGTATTTGGTATTCATCCACTGAGTCTATCTAGCATAGCTTTGTGAAAGCCCCAACCGGATGCTCATAGGCCAAAGGCCCAAAACGGACCTTGAGTGCCACCACAAATTCCTCCCAAGAATGAATTGGGCTGGAATCCTTCAACCAACAATACTATGAGTGAGCCTTACCTTCCATGTGGAAGGAAGCAATCTGCAATTTGTATTCTTCCGAAGTATTATAGTAAGCGTAAAATTGTTGGGCCTTGAGAATCCACTCCATTGGTTTGAACCATCAAACCTTGGAAAATCCAATCTAAGTGTCCGAGCTTGAATCCCTGTATTTCCATCAAATAATAGATTACCACTCATTTTCATCACCTAGAGAAGCCCTCACCTGAATTATTAGCACTTGTTGTAACAACCAATTGATTGTAGCTGGTTGTCAAATTGCAAATCTACTTCAGTACCATCTCCTGCAACTGTCTCCGTTGCTCCTATTCCTCTCTCAATTGAGTTGTTTCTCCCCAGAATGGTAGAAAATGTTCTAGGCAAAGATGAAGAAAAGCCTGTAAGACTAGACAAATAGCTGATTGATCTAGATCAAACATTTGAAATTTGCAAATGCACAGAGGACCATAAAGTATTATATGTCGAATATTTACAGCAAGGTGAATTTGATATTTGGTGGGATACCAGAAGAAAATTACTAGTAAGAGAATTGGGGGAGTATAGCTACTTTAACCTAGGAAAGGTTCAAGGAGGAGTTTGATAATCTATATTTTCCATAATCAATTAAGCAGTAGAAGGCACATGAATTCATGTCACTACTGTAAGGAAGTATGACAGTCGAGCATTACACAACCCGATTTATGGAATTGGGGAGGTTCGCACCCCACTTCAATGTTGTAGCATTTGAAGAGGCTAAACATAAGGGCTTGATTGTCCAAATCAACTAAGAGAAGAAGAGAGCTTTTTCATATACTCCTAAGGAAGCTTGAAAAATAAGAGCGGGTTTGATGGAGAATATAAGCGAAAATGTGTCGTGATCAGGACACAGATACCAACCACACTCACATGCTGTGGAAAGTGCAATTAAATATCATAGATGCGAGTGTAGACTCACTTTGGGGTCCTCTTTCAGGTGTGGATGACCAGGCCACATGATTAGAGACTGCCCCAATGTTGCTCAGAAAGGTGGAGCTGTTCCTAGCCAGGATAACAAACCAGAGACGTGGCACTAAGGACCAACTCGAGGATATGCAGTCACTTTTGGAGATTTGGATGTTGATGATCTAGAAACTGAAGAAGCTGGAGTTATCACTGGTACTTTTCTAAGACCCATGTATTATTAAGCGTATCTAGGAGTAGTTGAGTTCCAGTTAATAGTAGTGTTGCTTTATTGTTGGCATTAAGAAATGTCAAGCTATTGAGATTTATAGCTTGTGCACTATTTAATTCAGGAGTGTCGCAATCTTTTGTGCCTGAAACATTTGTACGAATATGTAGTTTACAAATCCATATGTTACCCTATAAAGTAGTGACTCGTCTCGAGAATGTGCTTCCAAGTGCAGAAGTGTCAAGTTGTATCAAGGATAAGTCCAGGATCGTATTCCACAGGGACAATGGGTTATCAAAGCATTTATGAGATTTTTTTGGTTTTTGGGTAACATGGTGTCGATTATAAGAGGTGAAAATAAAAAGAAATGCAAAAAGACAATCGAAATTGAAATTGGAGTTTCTGAAAAACAAATTAACAAACACTTGGGTTGGGTTTGAGATTCTCTTTATTTCGGATTTTAGATAAATTTTCTCGATTACCAATCCAGTCAAGGCATTGATAAACGGAAGATAAAACGGTTAAGCTCAAGTTGTGCAATATTTTCCTAAGGGATTTTCTATTTTTACTAGCCGTTACACGCGTTAACAAACAAACGAGAGAAACCTTGATAATTTCAAGCTTTTGTTGTGCCTTACGTCAACAACAAAACAAGAGCAAGAGCTTCAATCCCTTTTTTTTTTGAATCCAAACAAATCACGTCCCGTTAAAGCTTTTGTTGTGCCTTACGTCAACAACAAAACAAGAGCGAGAACCGTAATCTATTTTTAATTTAAATCCGGCTAGTAATATAGTGAAATCAACAATCAATCACAAAATATTGCATCGATCTAGGATCTAAAATAAATTAAGTCTCATTCCACAACCCAAGTTTTAGAATTTAGCTACACATGATGTTTTTAACAAAAATTAATCTTAACAAAGCCATATTAAAATCTGTGAGAACGTATTCAAATGAGATGAAAAATAATATTAACCGGACGAAAGATAAAGGAACAAGTATAAAAACTACAATAAGCAACGTAAACGAAAAGGTAAAGGTAACAGAAAATAAATTCCAGCCATCTCTTAAACTCTAAACTAACAAGAACGAAAAGAAAACATAACCAAAGCTAAGAACAAAATTCTGCTGCTGCCACTTGAAAACAGAAAACAAAAAGAAAACAACTGAAAATAAACTGCCCGACTCAAGGTCTAAACGAAAACAAAATAAGAAAACAAAGACTTCAAGCTCCTACTGCTCCTATGCCGAACGAGAATACAAAGCAACTGAAAAACAACAAAACTTAGCTAGTAGCCGAATGAGAATAAAATGAAAAAAACAACAAATTCAACTACTACTAAACTCCTACAGCTATCCCGAAGGATTCAACCAAAAGCCCTACAGCCTCCCTCCTCCGGGTTCCAGCCCTCCTTTTATAGTCATGCTTATGTGCAAGTTGCTGAGTGAATGAAGTGTGTTTGCTGTGATGCATGTGCTTGTGTTTCTTGAGTGATGATTGCTGCTGTGTTGTAAAGCTGAGTGACTTGAATTGCCGAGTGATGATTGCTGTGTTGAGTGATCTGATTTGCTGCCATGTGCTCTTCAACTCATTTGTGCCTCCGTATGAAAGCAAGGCAAGCCCCCACTCGGTCTCCACTTCATTCCACCAACCTTTGAACTATTTTTTTTCTTTTCTTTTCTGTTTTATTTTCTTCCGTAAGCTCCCACTCTCACTATATTCATGCATTCAGCCGAACCGACCCCACTCTCTCATCGACCCACTCTCTCAATTCTTTTTTTTTTTCTTTCTATTCTAATCAATCAGTCGGTGCCTTCGTCTAGCAATATATATAAATATGCACGTACAGCTGCCTCTTTAAGCACAATAAAATCCAGCTACACGGCTCAAATTCCAATTTAATTTCTTCCACGAGTTGAACGGAAAAGAAATGCTGCTGCTCGTGTCCCCTGCTGTTACGATTACCATCCATTTTCTTTAATTATGAGCCGTAATCATCAGCACATATCACTTACTCCACTCACTCATTTCTCCCTCTCTACCACTTTCCGTATAGTGCTTCTCCCACTTGCCTCTCCACTAGCATAGCACTCCTTTTTCTATTCTATTGACTGGAAACTTGGCCCCACAGCTCACTCATTGCAGCTAACACTCATTATGCTGCTCAATGTAATCAATAGCATCCTGTCGGCAGCATTTACACTTCTCCACACACTTCTCCAACACGTAAACCAGCCGGTCAAATTCCTTCATCCATTTTTTCTTTATTTAATAACCTTTCTCTTCCACTTTGTTGAAAATTCATACACACCCCTCCATTTCGGTTCATGTGCATCTGTTTTTGGTTAGTCCAAATAGTTGGTCTGCTTGGTTGAATTTTCTGCTTTCTGTTTTGCATGTGTGAGCTGCATGGTTGCTGCACATGTGATTTTTCTGCAACTGTGTTTGTATGAATGTTGTCCGAGTGAGTTTCTGCATGTTATGTTCCTGCTGCATGTGTATTGCCGATTGCATTTGTCATTGTCTTTATTTATTCCATGGGGTCCCGCATAAGCTCAACAATTCTTTTCAACAGCCACCTTGATTCCGTAGAAATGCTTTGACTGAAAATCCAATTTTATTCAAGCTGAAAATAAGTAAATAAAAATAACACTCAAACATAAATTAAAATAAAAAAAAATAGATTATCACAAATATGTTATATATGTGAGGAAATATTGTCCCATTAAATTATAGTTATAAAATTAAGCATAAACTCATGCTTTTAATCAATTTAAATCATAACTCGTATTTATGCTTATTAACTATTTTTCCATCTAAAACCAATAATAATGTCATGATGAATTTAAAATACATTGGTTTTAAATAGCTAAAATATGCAATATTTCAGCTCAATCACACCCCCCAACTAGCATTTTGCTAATCCTTGAGCAAAATAGTGAAAATTAATTGAGATGAATATTGCATAAAGCTCGAAATTCAAACAAAAACAATCAAACATAATTCTGAATTCTCACAAAAAATCGGTTAGTGACTACTCAACACCAGGAGTTATATCCACAAGGAAAGTCTCAGTAATTGTTCACATAGAATTGGGGCAAATGTATCAGAACTCGAATATGTGTGTGTGGCTACACCTCTGTATGTTCCTCACTAATAAACATGATTTATCATAGGATTTTTCAACCTTAAGATTAATCATTTTTTATTCTAACTACCTCAAAGCCAAAGGGACTAGCAGTTTTCACGCCAACTCTGTTTAAAGGTTGATCATTCAACCCCCAAAGTTTTGGGTAACTGTTTCTAGCCCTTTATTTAAGAAAACTTACACGATTTTTCTTTCTTTTTTTTTTTTTTTTTTTTTTTTTTTTTTTTTTTCGTTTTCTTTTCTTTTCGTTTCTTTTTTTTTTTTTTTTTCTTTTTTTTTTCTTTTTTTATATAAGGCTCGGTAGTCCTGCAGTTTACTTCTCCTGTTTTAAATCAATGAACATTAATGAGGAACACTACAAGTGTAAGCATGTGCAAAATGTTCTTTCAAAAACTTGCCCTTCATTCTATATAAATTATACTAATTCTCATTTTTGTAAATGTCGCATCCCGGTGTTTCAAGTCACTCCTCAACAAAATATGATGCATCATAAGTCATGTTCTATGCTTAAGGTTGAAAATAAATCTTCACAAAATAATTCCGCTCAACTACTCCACCAAGATACTCAAATCTAACAAAAATACCAGAAGTGTGTGTTAATCGTGCACCTCACAAATTTTATTTTAATTTTTTTTTTTCTATTTTCATTTTTTTTCTTTATTTTCTTTTTTTTTTTTTTTTAAAAGGAATTGAACACATTTTTTTTTCTATTTTCATTTTTCTTTTTTTTTTTTTTTTTTTTTTTTTTTTTTTTTTTTTTTTTTAAAGGAATTGAACACAATTAACAGAAAACCCTCCCCCCAACTAAATGTGACATTGTCCTCAATGTTTAGCAATGAATATCCGATGATGTATGTTATACAATCATGATTAAACAGAGAGAAAACAAATTCACTTGAGATATTTGAGTGCACAAAAGGAGTAGATTTCTGTCAAAGTTAAAAACATAACAGTAAACAAAAGAAGGAAAAACAAAACAACACATATGGTATATACAATGATGATTCAGAAATTAATTCTGATACGCAGGATCCTCCAAAGTAGTGGACCCAAAACAAAATAAACAAAATACAAAACAAGCAAGAAAATTTTTTTTTTTTTTTTTTTTTTTTTTTTTTTTTTTTTTTTTTTTTTACATAAACTTGAGGTTTTTAGCCTCAAGTTTGAGACGCTCATGCTCTTCATACAGCATCAGGTCATCCTTAGCCATGGGAGCTGGCAAGCGAAATGAAGAATCTAAAAGAGACTTCAAATGTCTATTCTTCTGCCGTTCGATTCCTTCCCTTATGTGGGCCTCTTGAGAAATTCGTTGAAGTACAACGATTTGTTCTTTCAGCCTTTCAACCTCATTGTTTTTGGCTTGTACCCTTTGGGAAAAAGCCACAATGGAGGATGAGTAGCGAGTCCCAAGACTCACCAGGTCGTAGATAGCATCTGTGTCCGACCTATTAGCCATACTATTGTTTTCTAGTTGCAGCACGGCACTAATGGTGGCTGCAGAAAGAACAGGCGGTTGGGATGCAGAAGGCCTCATGGATTGATCTTGAGGAATGTTTGAGGAATGAGCCATTGACAGAAGACTAGAAACTTAAAAATGAGAAAGTTGGAAGAATGCAGATGAGTTTATGGAGATGAGAATGAAAACTTGATGCGGATTTGATGAAGTTCAGGACTGATTTTATAGAGGTAGTACAAAGAACTAGACGAGTTATCATCCACGTCAAAAAGCATTGTGATTTCGGTGAAATGACAACTCGGGGCCTCAAATCCCGTTTTTCAACAACATCAGGTGATTTCAAATCTCCAGACACTCTTGTCAGATCACGGACGGATCCAACTATTCTTTTAACTTTCAAATCTCCAGCCACTTGTCAGATCACGGACGGATTATTATTCTTTTCAACTATCTACAGTCACACTTGTCGGATCACGGACGGATCCAACTTTTATTTATTATTTTTTTTATTTTTTTATTTTTTTTATATTTTTTATATTTTTTATTTTTTTATTTTTACTAACACTCTCCCCAAAGTGGACCAACATTGGGCAAAACAACTAACAGAAGAACCGAAAATTTGAAGAAAAACTGAAGGAAAAAGGAAAAAAGAAAAAAAAAAAAGTACCTGGATAGCTTTGAAAGGAATGCAGCCAAAATAAAAATAAAAACTGAAGAACAAAACAAAACAGTAAAAAAAAAAAAAAAAAAAAAAAATGGATAGATCAAGAACCATCAATTAGGATCAATCAAATGTAGAGTAGATTCCTCAGGTGCAAAGTTAGAAATAAAAGGTTTGAGCCTTTGACCATTAACCTTAAAAATGTTACCATTGAGAGGATTCATTATCTCTATAGCACCATGAGGAAAAACAGTTTGTACCACATAAGGCCCACTCCATCGAGACCTTAACTTACCAGGGAACAAGTGTAACCGAGAGTTGTACAATAACACTTTTTGATTAGGCTCAAAAGTCTTACGTTGGATGTGTTTGTCATGGAAGTTCTTCATTCTTTCTTTGGACAACTTAGAGTTGTTGTAGGCATCCTTCCTCAACTCATCCAACTCAGACAACTGCAATTTTCTCACACAACCAGCTTTATCAATGTTAAAATTGCATTGTTTAATGGCCCAATACGCTCTATGTTCCAACTCTACAGGCAAATGACAAGCCTTACCATACACTAGTCTATATGGAGACATGCCCAAAATGGTTTTAAAGGCTGTTCTATAAGCCCACAAGGCATCAGACAATCTCAAAGACCAATCCTTCCTGTTCGGGTTAACTGTTTTTTCAAGAATGTTTTTAATCTCCCTATTTGCTAATTCAGCTTGTCCATTGGTTTGAGGATGATAGGGGGTAGAAATTTTGTGATGGATACCATACTTCTTCATTAAGGCCGAGAAATGCTTGTTACAAAAGTGGGTGCCATTATCACTGATTATGGCTTTAGGCATGCCAAATCTTGCAAAAATGTTTTCTTTCAAAAATTTTAAAACAACTTGATGATCATTAGATTTGCAAGGGACTGCCTCAACCCACTTAGAAACATAGTCAACAGCAAGCAAAATGTATAAATAGCCATAAGAAGAAGGAAATGGTCCCATAAAATCTATCCCCCAACAATCAAAAATTTCAATCACTAGCATGGGTTGCATAGGCATCATATTTCTCCTAGTGATTCCCCCTAATTTCTGACAAGGTTCACAAGTTTTACAAAATCTAAAAGCATCCTTGAACATGGTTGGCCAATAAAATCCGCTTTGAAGAATTTGGGCCACTGTTTTGTGGGCTGAAAAATGACCACCACAAGCTTCCGTATGGCAAAAATTTAAGACACCAGAAATTTCGTCATTGGGCACACACTTCCTAATGATTTGATCTGAACAATACTTGAAAAGGTAAGGATCATCATAGAAGAACGATCTCACCTCATGCATAAATTTCCGTGTATCTTGAGCGCTCCAATGAGGTGGTGTTTGTCCTGTCACCAAGAAATTTACTATATCAGCAAACCAAGGCAAATTTTCAACTAACATAAGATGTTCATCAGGAAAAGAATCAAGAACAGGTGTCGGTTGTTCAGTTTCAGCAACTGTGAGCCTAGACAGATGGTCGGCTACCACATTCTCTACTCCTTTCTTATCCTTTATGATAATATTGAACTCCTGGAGTAAAAGTATCCATCTAATCAACCTTGGTTTTGCATCTTTCTTTGTCAATAAATACTTGAGAGCTGCATGGTCAGTGAAGATGACTATAGGAGAACCAAGAATATATGCACGAAACTTCTCTAAAGCAAATACCACTGCAAGTAATTCTTTTTCAGTAGTAGAATAATTTTTCTGAGCAAAATTCAAAGTTTTACTTGCATAGTAAATGATATAGGGAAGTTTGTTCCTACGCTGTCCAAGAACAGCTCCTACAGCAAAATCACTTGCATCACACATGATTTCAAAAGAAAGTGACCAATCAGGAGGTTGAAGAATAGGAGCAGTGGTTAGCAAAGTTTTAAGCCGACAAAAAGCTTCTTGACACTCGGGTGTCCAATCAAATTTTACATCATTCATCAATAGCTTACATAGAGGCTTAGAAGTAGAGCTAAAGTCTTTGATAAATCTCCTATAAAAACCCGCATGCCCAAGAAAAGATCTAATGTCTTTAATTGACTTAGGTGTAGGAAGTTTAGAAATCAACTCGATTTTTGCTCTATCTACTTCAAGTCCTCTTGATGAAACAATATGTCCCAGAACAATGCCATGTTGTACCATGAAATGACACTTCTCCCAATTAAGTAGCAATTGCTTCTCTTCACACCTGGCCAAAACAGCTTGTAAATTGGTTAAACAACTCTCAAATGAATCACCAAATACAGAAAAATCATCCATAAACACTTCTAAAGTGTTTTCAATCATGTCACTAAAAATGCTAAGCATGCATCTTTGAAAAGTTGCTGGTGCATTGCATAAACCAAAAGGCATTCTCCTAAAAGCAAAAGTACCAAAAGGACAAGTAAAGGTGGTCTTTTCTTGATCCTCTGGTGCTATTTCTAATTGATAATAACCGGAGAATCCATCTAAGAAACAATAAAAGGCATGTCCAGCAACTTTTTCTAACACTTGATCAAGAAAAGGTAAAGGAAAATGATCTTTCCTAGTGGCGGCATTCAACTTCCTATAATCTATACACATGCGCCAACCAGTAGGAACCCTTGTAGGAATCGATTCATTTTGTTCATTTTTAACTATGGTAAGCCCGGATTTTTTTGGAACTACATGAATGGGGCTTACCCATTTGCTATCCGAGATGGGGTAAATGATACCCACATCAAGCAATTTCAACACCTCACCTTTAACCACTTCCTTCATTGTGGGATTCAACCTTCTTTGCATTTCCCTAGAAGGCTTTGCATCATCTTCTAAATAAATCCTATGGGTACACTCCAAGGGACTTATACCTTTTAGATCAGCCATTGTCCATCCAATAGACTTTTTATGCTTCTTAAGGACCTCTAGCAATTTATCTTCTTGTTCACTAGTTAAGTGAGAAGAAATTACCACAGGGAAGGTGCTTTGTGGTCCTAAGAAAGCATACTTCAACTCCAATGGAAGAGGTTTGAAGTCCAAAGTTGGGGATTGCTCCTCCGAAGGTTTGAGGGTTGATGTCAATGGTGGAAGTTGTTCAAATTTTGGCCTCCATGGTGGAGTAACTTGCTGACCTATTGAAGAAACAAAAGATGAGTCATTAACATTATCAAATATTTTCAAATCTTCTTCAAATTCTTCTAAAGAATCAATAAGTTGAAAGTAATGTGCAGAATTTTCATCAATGAAATTTTCCAGCAAATTCACTTCATGAACTTCTTCAACTTCTTGCGGTTGCCTGCAAAGATTAAAAATATTTAGCTCCAAGGTCATATTTCCAAAACTCAATTTCAAAATTCCACTTCTACAATTAATTAATGCATTAGATGTAGCAAGAAATGGTCTACCAAGAATTACAGGAGCTTGGAAAGTAGATGGATTTGACAAGTTCATATCAAGCACCACAAAATCCACAGGATAGTAAAATTTATCAATTTGAACCAAAACATCCTCAACTATACCCCTAGGCATTTTTATAGATCTATCAGCAAGTTGCAAAATGATAGGTGTGGATTTCAGTTCACCTAGACCAAGCTGTTCATACACAGTGTAAGGCAATAAATTGACACTTGAACCAAGATCCAACAAAGCGTGACCAATTTTTGAATTTCCTATCACACAAGCAATTGTAGGTGCTCCAGGGTCCTTGTATTTAAGTGGTGTATTACTCTGAATGATAGCACTAACCTGTTCAGTAAGGAAAGCTTTCTTTTGCACATTCAATTTTCTTTTCACAGTGCATAGATCCTTTAAAAATTTTGCATAAGCAGGAATTTGCTGAATAGCATCTAACAAAGGAATGTTAATCCTAACTTGCTTAAAAATTTCAAGAATTTCCGCGTGATGCTTATCTTTGTGCAAAGGGGCTAACCTTTGAGGAAAAGGTGCAAGTGTAGTGCTTGGGACACTTTCAGATTTCAAAGGATCATGTGCCTCATTTACAGAGGGAGGTTTAGAAGTGTTACCATTCTTTTCTACCTCTTGAGCTGGAACGCCAATCACCTTACCACTTCTCAAGGTTGTAATAGCCTCGACTTGTTTGACATTTGAATTTCCTGCCACATTTTGAAATTGGTGGTTTTGGCCTTGGGGATTAGGCTGAGCTTGTGCAGGGAATTTCCCTTTCTCTTGAGCACTCATGGTTGTAGTCAACCTTGTGACTGACCCTCGAATCTCAGCAATGGCTTGTGAATTTTGACTATTGATAGCAGCTTGGCTTTGCATGAATTGCTGAAAATTGGTGGACAGTTGCTGGAAATTGGTGGATAATTGCTGGAAATTGTCTTCAAGGTTCTTTTTCTGGGCTGGCACCATGTGGTTGGCATACTGAGATGGTCCCGGACCTCCTTGGGTAGTGTAGGGTACAATTTGTGAAGGACCAGCCATGTTGGGTGCAGGCAAGGCAGCTTGATCACCTCTCCAACTGAAATTAGGGTGATTTCTCCATCCCGAATTGTATGTGTTGGAATAAGGACCTGAGAAAGATTTAGCAACCATATTAACAGCATTAGATTGATCCAAAAGAACTTCTTTAAAAGCTGGAATGGTTGGGCAATCATCAGTTGAATGCGTTTGGCCTTCACAAATATTACAGTTCAAGGTAATCTGAGGTACAGCTTGTACTTCATTCACTTTCTTCAGTTCTATGGTTTCTAATTTCTTAGAAATCATAGCCAACCTAGCATTCAAATCATCTACTTCTCTCAGATTATATTTCCCACCCCCTGAAATTGTCCTTGAACTTTCCGACCTATCATGAGCATCAGATGTATCCCATGATTGTGCATTTTCAGCTAGATAATCAAAATATTCAATTGCCTCCTCAGGCTCTTTGTCAAAAAATTCTCCATTACACATGGTTTGTACAAATTGGCGCATTTTAGGTGTCAAACTTTCATAAAAAAAACTAATCACACGCCAATGTTCATAACCATGGTGTGGACATGAATCTAATAGATCTTTGAACCTTTCCCAACATTGATAAAAAGTTTCAGAATCCTTTTGAGAAAAATTCACGATCTGTCTTTTCAAAGCATTTGTCCTATGCATTGGGAAGAATTTTTTCAAAAATCCTGCTTGCATCTCTTGCCATGTTCCTATGGTTCTAGGTCTCAATGAATTCAACCATGTTTTAGCTTTATCTTTTAAAGAAAATGGGAACAACTTAAGCCTTATAACTTCCTCAGTGCAAGTCCGGTCCATGAATGTAGAACAAACTTCTTCAAACTCTTTGATATGCAAATAAGGGTTCTCAGATTCCATGCCATGAAAATGTGGAATTAATGGAATCATTCCAGGTTTGAAATTAAAATTGTTTGCATTCAAGGGTTGAATTATGCATGAGGGTGCGCTAGTTCTAACAGGCTGAAGATATTCTCTAAGTGTCCTGTTTGGATTCTCCACTTCCCTATCATGATTCTCATTTTCAGCCATGATGCTAACAGTGTCTGATGATGATTCAACAGAAGATGATGCAGGGCTAAAAGATGTCAATGATTCTGTCCTAAACAGTCGAGATGTGTGGTCTCTAGTCCAACCAGTCATACAAACAAGAGTAGAAAATCAAAGACTATGAAGAATAAACAGAGAAAAGGGAAAAAGATTAGATGTAGAGGAATGCTTTGATAAACGCCAGTTGTCCCCGGCAACGGCGCCAAAAACTTGACTCGTCTCGAGAATGTGCTTCCAAGTGCAGAAGTGTCAAGTTGTATCAAGGATAAGTCCAGGATCGTATTCCACAGGGACAATGGGTTATCAAAGCATTTATGAGATTTTTTTGGTTTTTGGGTAACATGGTGTCGATTATAAGAGGTGAAAATAAAAAGAAATGCAAAAAGACAATCGAAACTGAAATTGGAGTTTTTGAAAAACAAATTAACAAACACTTGGGTTGGGTTTGAGATTCTCTTTATTTCGGATTTTAGATAAATTTTCTCGATTACCAATCCAGTCAAGGCATTGATAAACGGAAGATAAAACGGTTAAGCTCAAGTTGTGCAATATTTTCCTAAGGGATTTTCTATTTTTACTAGCCGTTACACGCGTTAACAAACAAACGAGAGAAACCTTGATAATTTCAAGCTTTTGTTGTGCCTTACGTCAACAACAAAACAAGAGCAAGAGCTTCAATCCCTTTTTTTTTTGAATCCAAACAAATCACGTCCCGTTAAAGCTTTTGTTGTGCCTTACGTCAACAACAAAACAAGAGCGAGAACCGTAATCTATTTTTAATTTAAATCCGGCTAGTAATATAGTGAAATTAACAATCAATCACAAAATATTGCATCGATCTAGGATCTAAAATAAATTAAGTCTCATTCCACAACCCAAGTTTTAGAATTTAGCTACACATGATGTTTTTAACAAAAATTAATCTTAACAAAGCCATATTAAAATCTGTGAGAACGTATTCAAATGAGATGAAAAATAATATTAACCGGACGAAAGATAAAGGAACAAGTATAAAAACTACAATAAGCAACGTAAACGAAAAGGTAAAGGTAACAGAAAATAAATTCCAGCCATCTCTTAAACTCTAAACTAACAAGAACGAAAAGAAAACATAACCAAAGCTAAGAACAAAATTCTGCTGCTGCCACTTGAAAACAGAAAACAAAAAGAAAACAACTGAAAATAAACTGCCCGACTCAAGGTCTAAACGAAAACAAAATAAGAAAACAAAGACTTCAAGCTCCTACTGCTCCTATGCCGAACGAGAATACAAAGCAACTGAAAAACAACAAAACTTAGCTAGTAGCCGAATGAGAATAAAATGAAAAAAACAACAAATTCAACTACTACTAAACTCCTACAGCTATCCCGAAGGATTCAACCAAAAGCCCTACAGCCTCCCTCCTCCGGGTTCCAGCCCTCCTTTTATAGTCATGCTTATGTGCAAGTTGCTGAGTGAATGAAGTGTGTTTGCTGTGATGCATGTGCTTGTGTTTCTTGAGTGATGATTGCTGCTGTGTTGTAAAGCTGAGTGACTTGAATTGCCGAGTGATGATTGCTGTGTTGAGTGATCTGATTTGCTGCCATGTGCTCTTCAACTCATTTGTGCCTCCGTATGAAAGCAAGGCAAGCCCCCACTCGGTCTCCACTTCATTCCACCAACCTTTGAACTATTTTTTTTCTTTTCTTTTCTGTTTTATTTTCTTCCGTAAGCTCCCACTCTCACTATATTCATGCATTCAGCCGAACCGACCCCACTCTCTCATCGACCCACTCTCTCAATTCTTTTTTTTTTTCTTTCTATTCTAATCAATCAGTCGGTGCCTTCGTCTAGCAATATATATAAATATGCACGTACAGCTGCCTCTTTAAGCACAATAAAATCCAGCTACACGGCTCAAATTCCAATTTAATTTCTTCCACGAGTTGAACGGAAAAGAAATGCTGCTGCTCGTGTCCCCTGCTGTTACGATTACCATCCATTTTCTTTAATTATGAGCCGTAATCATCAGCACATATCACTTACTCCACTCACTCATTTCTCCCTCTCTACCACTTTCCGTATAGTGCTTCTCCCACTTGCCTCTCCACTAGCATAGCACTCCTTTTTCTATTCTATTGACTGGAAACTTGGCCCCACAGCTCACTCATTGCAGCTAACACTCATTATGCTGCTCAATGTAATCAATAGCATCCTGTCGGCAGCATTTACACTTCTCCACACACTTCTCCAACACGTAAACCAGCCGGTCAAATTCCTTCATCCATTTTTTCTTTATTTAATAACCTTTCTCTTCCACTTTGTTGAAAATTCATACACACCCCTCCATTTCGGTTCATGTGCATCTGTTTTTGGTTAGTCCAAATAGTTGGTCTGCTTGGTTGAATTTTCTGCTTTCTGTTTTGCATGTGTGAGCTGCATGGTTGCTGCACATGTGATTTTTCTGCAACTGTGTTTGTATGAATGTTGTCCGAGTGAGTTTCTGCATGTTATGTTCCTGCTGCATGTGTATTGCCGATTGCATTTGTCATTGTCTTTATTTATTCCATGGGGTCCCGCATAAGCTCAACAATTCTTTTCAACAGCCACCTTGATTCCGTAGAAATGCTTTGACTGAAAATCCAATTTTATTCAAGCTGAAAATAAGTAAATAAAAATAACACTCAAACATAAATTAAAATAAAAAAAAATAGATTATCACAAATATGTTATATATGTGAGGAAATATTGTCCCATTAAATTATAGTTATAAAATTAAGCATAAACTCATGCTTTTAATCAATTTAAATCATAACTCGTATTTATGCTTATTAACTATTTTTCCATCTAAAACCAATAATAATGTCATGATGAATTTAAAATACATTGGTTTTAAATAGCTAAAATATGCAATATTTCAGCTCAATCAAGTAGCCAGTGGGAGTACTGTTGCCTATACCTAAGTAGTTATGGAATGCCCTGTAGAAGTAGAAGGAAGAATACTGAAGGTTGATTTAATTGACTTTGGGGATGGATTGGTTGTTCAAAAACTATGCTGGGATAGACTGTTGGAAAAGGGAAGTCGCGTTTGAATCGCCTAATGATGATAGATTTAGTTACACAAAAAGGTCAGTTCAAGCCACCCCACCCATTGTTTTACCTTTACAAGTTAGGAAATATATTGCAGAGGGTACATCAGCATTTCTGGCAATGGAAGTTGAGAAGTCTGTTGGGAAAGGATAAATGCTAGTAATACCCGTGGTAAAAGACTTTCCTAAATATTTTGTAGACGAATTGCTCGAATTATCGCCAAAGAGAGAGATTGAGTTTGGAATAAAGCTGGAGCCTGTGATGGCTCTAAGTCACAAGGCATGACATGCCTCATGTGGAGTTGAATGCGCATATAAAAGAACTATTGAAGAAAATGTTTATCTATTCTAGTTATTCACCCTGAGGTGCACCTGTATTTTTCATCAAGTAGAAGGATGGTTCGATGAGGATGTGTATCGACTATAGGGAGTTGGACAAGGTGATGATAAACCAATGTTTTAAATTCCATTCCAGTGATCATTCCAATTTAAGTACTGGAATGAAATATTTCAGTATCGGTGCATTTCAATGTACCGTTTTGGGATTAACTATATATTATATAAATATTTATATGTCAATATAAATTAACAACTACTAGAATATATATATATATATATGTAAGCGTGTATCATGTATATGTGTATTTATATGGAAGAATTGAAGATTTTCAAAATAATATACATTGAGAAAATCACAAACTTGAGTTAAGACACAAAAGCCAAGAAAAAAAAAAGATTAGAGAAATTATTAAAAATAATGATATTACGAAAAAAGAATGAGGGGACATATTTAAAGTTACAAAAAATTAGAATTATATAAAATATTTTATATTCAAGAATTAATTAAATACCATTTATATTTAAAATTTATAAAAATGCCATCCAAACACATTAAACTTACAAAAGCAATCCGAAATTGAATAGGATCTGAAATGCTAATTCAAGCCAAAATGGCCGAAATTGACCAGAACGGTTGAAATTTATAGCGAAATGAAAGAAAGAGGTATAGTGTACTAGATACTAGATCGGAATGGAAAATTCCTCCCGCAATGGCTAGAATGGAACGGAACAAAATTGAAAACTATGTGATAAACAACAAGTATCTATTACCTCGAATCACTGACCTATGAGATCAACTACAAGAAGCATCAATGTTTTCGAAGATAGATCTATAATCGGGATATCATCAACTTAAGGTCAGAGAGTAGGGCGTACAAAAGACTACTTTTAGGACAAGGTAAGGGCCACTACGATTTTTGGTGATACCTTTTAGGTTGACCAATGCTCATGCGACATTTATAGATATGATGAACATAACATTCAGGCCATACCTAGATAGCTTTGTTGTCTTTTATGACAATTTGATCTATTCAAAAAGTGAGTAAGAGAGCATAAAAGGCACTTTGGTTTGGCACTGGCTAGACTTAAAGATCAAAGTTGCACACAAAACTCAGTAAATGCGAGTTTTGGCTTAGGAAAGTGAAATTACTGGGATATGTGATATCTAGGAGAGTAGTTTTCGATCCTAGTACGGTATATATAGGCAGTGATTAGTTGGTAGAGACTAACCAACATACACTAGATTTGGAGTTTCTTAGTACTGGTCGGTTACTCAAGAAGATTCGTTGAGGGTTTCTCCAAACTGTTTGGACCATATACTGTTGTAACCAAGAAGAATGCAACGTTCGTTTAGAGTGATAAGTGTGAGGGAAGTTTACTTGAATTAAAGAAGAAACTGACAACGGCATCGATGTTGACATTGTAGAGCCCCATAAGCCCTATATAGTATATAGCGATGCATTTAAAGCAGGTCTTGGATGTGTACTAATGCAATAAGGGCGAGTAGTCACCTATGCTTCACATCAGTTGAAGAACTACAAACAGAATTACCCTACCCACGATTAGGAGTTAGCTGCAGTGTTGTTCACCCTATATATTTAAAGACACTACTTGTATGGCAAAAATCGTGAAGTACTCACAGCTCACAAGGGCCTTAAGTAACTTATTTTTTTGCAAAAGAATTTAAATATGAGACAGAAAAAGTGTCTCAAAATGATTAGTGACTATCAGTGTGACATTAAGTACCACCCGAGTAAGGCAAATGTGGTGGCAGATGCATTTGGTTGGAAGCAATGAAAAGAGATGTGGTGAAATTCGTAAACAAGTGATCGGCGTGTAGAGTTGTCAAAGCAGGACATTAGAAGTTCGCAGATGTGTTACAACCACTACTGATCCCAAAATGGAAGTGAGAAGATATTTTGATAGATTTTGTAGTGGGATTTTTGAGAACCATTGCTGGAAATAATACTATTTAGGTGATAGTTGACTATTTGAATAAGAGTAGTTACTTTATACCCATCAAGAACACAAACTCTTTGGAAAGATTGGCCAGGATTTGTGTCAGAAATAGTCCAGCTGCACGGAATGTCAAGAACGATTGTGTCAGACACTCATTTTACATCCTACTTAATTTCGCAGAGCTTGATGGGCACCAATTTGAGTGCTTCCCAACCTCAGACAGACGGACAGACCTAGCAGACCATTCACACTCTAGAGCATATGATTAGGGCACGTGTCCTAGAGCACGTAGGTAATTGGGAGAAGAAACTACATCTAGTAGAATTTGCTTATAATAATAGCTTTCAGGCCACCATTCAAATGGCACCCTATAAATCCTTGTACAGAAGAAAGTACAAAACTCCACTATATTGGGATAAAGTCAAAGAGGGCAAGGTGATTGACTCGGAGGTTCTGTAAGAACTAAAGGACCAAGTCTTATTAATCAGTGAAAGAATGAAAGAGACTTAGAGTTTACAAAAGAGTTATGCAAACAATAGGAGGAGGAATATGGATTTTGAAGTTGACGACTAGGTCTATATGAAGGTATCTTCCATAAGGGGAGTGACTCGATTTGGCAAGAAGGGGAAATTGAGTACAAGATATGTGGGACCATATAAGATATCAGAGAAAGTGGGAGGAGTTGTGTACCGTCTAAATCTACCAATTGAATTGCATAGAATTCAAAATATGTTCCACATGTCTTCCTTAAAGAAGAATTTTGGGGACTAGTCCCCAGCAATTTTCAATCCAGAAAGTATACCACTGCAACCAAACCTAACCTATGAGAAAATACCAGTGCAAATTATTGATTAGGAGGAGGAGTTAAGGAGTTATCAGATTTCATTGGTAAAAGTATTGTGGCATAATCATAATACCAAGAAGCAACTTGGGAAAAAAGAAAGAGATATGCAAGCCGAGTAGTCTCATCTGTTTGGGTTGTGATTTAATTTTTGTATTTGATAGTGAAGACTGCTTAGTCAAAATTTTAGTTATTGTTTTGTATACCATATGAGATTGCATGCATCAGACATCCCTTTTGTACTTGATTTTTTTTTTTTTCCTAGATATCAAATAAAGAACTTTACCTCCGATAGAAATGGCTCAGTCACATGAATTGTTAAGCTTGAATTTGGTTATCTTGTTGTTGACTTCACTATTTTGCAACAATATATGTCATGCTAGAGAGTCACTATGTGAAAATACACACTATCAATAGAGCGAGTGTGCCCAATAAGACAAGAACGACGTAGTAGACACTTGATGGGATTAGAAAAAGAGGTAGCAGCATATTGGCAAGGCATGGGGAAGTGGGAACACCATAGAACCTACGTCGTGGATATAAATTGTTAGGGGTAGGCTATCAAAGGAAAGCAATACCTCATAAGGAACGATTCCCGCCACACTGCCCAACCACTTAGAAGGATGGGACCTAATTTCGAGCACAGAAATCGTGAAGGGAGTCAAGTTGTGCTAAGGAGGAGCATGGCGCTATAAGATGCCAAGACTTTTGGGTCATTGATGTTCTGTACTCATCGATATTGTTGTCTAAAGGAGGGAAAATCTTCCAATCATGATGACCTGTACTACGATTTCAAGCATGACACATTGTACTATCTCCCTCAGGACATCACATCAGTTGACTCAGAGATACCACCACCCTCATCACCCACCGACTCCATAGCAATGATGGGCTTTAGTTTTGTGAGTATTATCATTTATTTTTTATCGGCTTAAGATATTGTTTTGAGTATACCCTTAGATTTCGAGTACCAAATCTCTATTTAAGCTGGGAGGATTTAATGCCTTAAAAGAAATTCGACAGAAATAATTTTTTTAATTAGAAATTGGATATGCCGTGAAAACTAGGGAGAAATTTTATGGATTAAAGTCTAGTTAGATTTTGGTTTGTTATTGTAGTCGAATTATGATCTACTGAGCGAATGGAATACATTTGAGATTTTTGAGACACTTAGGATCAAATTTGATGAAATGGATTGCACCGTTAGATTTGAATAAATTTTTTTAATTTTATGGTGTAACAAAAAATTTTGTAATTTTCAAGTGCCAAAAAGGCCAATCGGAAGGTGCCACGTCATCAACTAGCTGTCACATTACCATGTAGGATGCCCAAGTCAGCTAAGAGACACTAGGGAACCTCTAGAACACATGGCACCATCACCACTAGATATTTGGACCACCTTTACATATGTCAAGGTTAGTACACATGTGTAAGGAGATTGAGTATGAAACAAGTTAAACCTATGCTTCTCTTACAAACGCTTAGACCTCTTACACGCACCATGCCCCCAGTTACACCTTTGTACTACCCAAAACCAGGCCCGTTGGACTTAAACTTGAAACCTCGAAACCATGCCCCTCCACCTTAATTGGTTTGCATGTCCCCCATTCCCATCTAACTTGAACAACTTTTGCAAGCAACCAAGATGCCCTTGTACAGCCTGCCATGCCCATGCATTGTCATGTGGGTAGTCTTTCAGCTTCTAGCCCAACCCCCTACCCCTTCACAATAGCCCTCCAAGGTTGAGGTTTAAAACACCAAACTGATCCCCCAAAATTATTCCATCGGGTGCAAGGATTTCACCCCCACATGGGTCCTTCCACACCTAAGCTACCGATGATTGTCCGTCCCCATACCTTATCTTGTACCTCCCATGTCAGGCTACTAAATTTTTAATCGCAAGTATTTCTGTAAGTTAGTTTCTAACTTACTCTTGGCGTATGATAATATGCTATGTAGCAAACTCCATGCAAAGTGAATCATGTTTTATCTAAATTCTTTTAATATTTTCAATAACTATGTTATGCCATGATGCCATTGGTCATAAGCATGAATATCTATCACATAACATGAAGATATGTCATGAAGCATACGAGCCTATCATGAATTTTGATTCAAGTAAGAAATGTTAATTTTTTTTATCATGACTCCAAATGCTAGGATGGTGGACTATCCTAGTGGGACTCTCTTGTCCACTCTAGAGTGAATAAAATGGAGTGGAATCCTATGGATTGACAAAGAACCATCAACGAGCTTCAAACGAGATCAAAACATCACCAGAGCGAAGTCAAAAGATTCCTAATGCTAGCAGTTGCTATTGACTCACGGTAATAGAAATACAATAAGGTAAGACTTTGATTATGTACTCACAGCTGCCAGAGGGACCTATGATGTGGTGCGGTAACTAGTAGGATGAGACAATTTATGGGGAACCGTGAGTCATCCATTGTTTGTAAGAACAAGGTAAAGAATGAATGAAATCTTTTTGTGAAAGCAAGCATGTTATGAAGTATGAAAACTCTAATGTCAATGATGTAATTTTTCTTGTATAAGGAAAGGTCATGTCAGTCATGCATACATTGCCATGTTTATTATCATCCTTGTTTTGTAAACTATTGGTAGTTTAGTTACATAACTTGCTAGGATTGTAAGATCTCACTGTGGTTGTCCCAACTTCCATTCCCACCAAATGATAGAAACTATTCTAAGCAAATATGAAGAAAGACGTACCAGACTCGACAAGACCAATTAGCAAGAGGCTTCGTTTAGAGGACCTCATGGAGTCCATCGTCTAGTTTCTAAATGTAATATTATTGTTGATAGCAGAGCTATGCGAGCGGCTCGGTGTGTAGTAAGGAGATTATTTGGTCTTTTGTAATTAAGAAGTTTTTAATCTAGAATGATGTCTCTCTTCTATGTTGAAGACATGTTTGGATGAATGATGAAATTATCTATGTATTAATATTATGGAAGGTATTTGAGATTTAGTTATTCTGGTGCTATTTATGTCTAATAAAAAAAAATCTACTATGATTATTGCATATTGCTAGAAGCATGTCTGTCATGCATGGGGTATGTAACTTTGTGTCATGTATGGGGGTGTGTTACTTTGTGTTGCATGTCTCAATACTTCAATTTCTGTCAAATCCCAAGTGGGGATTGGGAGCGTCACATTTTCCATCATCTCTTGTGATATTATTGTTTTTAATAATTATATGATATTAGTATTTATAGAATTTAGTATCTAGCTGAATATTTTTTAGATTAAAATCCATTATATGTATTCAATTGAGTAGAATGCTACAACATCATTTCTGGAAATTTAGTAATATCTAGAGGTAATGAGCTATGAAGTAAGATCCAAGAAGCAACACTAAGATGTAAGTAGCATGATCTCAACTCTACATCTGTTGTAAATATTCTGTTTTTGCATGAAAATGTGATGTTTATCTACGCTACGCTACGAGTCAATTCAAGGTTAGCCTTTTTTCACAAACCTCTATGAATTTCAATGATATGCTTGTGAATGAGATTATGTACGTTAATGCTGATATGGATTGTTGTTAGAATGGATGATATGTTATGAAAATCACACGTATGCCATGTAATATTTATGTAATGTTTAGATCATGTTATGCCATGTCTATGCAGCTTTGCTGTGTTGCGTAAGGTTCATAATAAAATACCATATTTAATGTTACGCCATGCACAAGAGTATATCATGTCATATTCAATCATGAAGTCAATATGTTCACATGCATTATGAAAGTTAGTAAGAAACCACATGAATGACAAGCAAGCTATACGATTGGCCTTATGTTATAGGTGGATGTGTAAGACATGGACTCAAGCGTGGTCCACCACATGTAAGCTATGATGTTTTGAGGTGACACAGATCCAAGCGTGTTTCACCACAAGTTATGATATGTGGTGCCATGGACTCAAGCATAGTTCACCATATGTTTTGTGATATCAAAGACCCAAGCATGTTTTACTACATGTTATGATACGTTCTATGGTGCCACAGACCCAAGCGTGGTTCAACCTATGGTATGATATGTTATAAACGGTCAATGACAATTAGACCAACGCACACATATTAGGATGGCCACAAAACAAGTGAAAGACAAGATGAATAAATCATGTACAAATGATAGGAAATGCATGGAGTTAGTTATTCATGCATCCATGATACATGTATTTCCATGATTATGTTTGATTCTGATTATGTTGCTAAAGAATGATCTATATGTTATGTGTATATTTTGATGATATATGTAAGTGTTCAAAATTACGCCTAATGTTATACTAAGTTAAGTTTAAAGTATGATGTGCTATTATTGAATCTTTGACTCATTTGTTTATTTCTCTATGTTATATTTAATGTTCTGGAGGATGATTTCGTGGGTTTAGAGCAGGAGTGCTAGGAGTAGAATAAAATTCTATAGTATATGATTTAGACATTTAAGCAATGTTAATATCACTAGATAACTAGTTTAGATCATTTCTTTATGTTTCAACTTTTATGTAATGAAAGATTGTCATTCTCAATTAGGTTTATGATCCAATAGATGAGGTATTTTATGTGATTGAATCTCTTTACTGATCATTATATTCCAAACATATGTAATATTTCTGACCTACAGGAAGGGGTGTTACAAATAGGCACTATTCCTGTGTCTTTAGGGTTTCCTCTAGTTAATCACAATACATAAGTTATTAACCGAGGTGGTGGGTAGCCATATAGGGTTTTGAAGGGGGGGGGGGGGTTCGAATGGATGAGTGTTGGTTGGTATTATACCACCACTTAGCCAAAGGAATCCATAGGGCCCAATCCTTTGGCCTTTCTCTTGTGAAGTAGCTCAAGAAATTTTCCACACATTTGTTGACTGCCTCTGATTAACCATCTGATTGGGGGTGATAGGTTGTACTAAAGGCTAGTTGAACCCCTTGGATTTTAAAAAACTCCTGTTAGAAATTATGGTGAAAGTCCTATCCCGATATGAGACTATAAAACTGGGCATTCCATATAGCTTTATGACATGCTTAGCAAAGAGCTGGACCACTAATTTGGTAGTGTAGGGATGGGCTATGGGAATAAAATGCCTATACTTGGTGAGCCTATCCACTACAACCCATAGACTATGAAATCCATGGAACAAAGGTAGGCCATCAATAAAACCCAATTGGTTCCATGGTTGGGAGGCCTAGTCTGATTGGGTTTGATACTCAGGCAAGTGTACAACTCCTAATGAAGTCCTTGTCATCCTTCTTCACGCCAACCAAAAAAAAAATCCTTCTAACTCGATGCATGATTTGTCATACCTTGAACGACCACCCATTGAACTGGTGTGTAATAGATTAGATAATTTATACTTGAAAGCATTGTCATTTCCAAACTTTGTTTATGAAAAACTAATCCATCTCTAGTGGTATAAGAGGAAGGTAAAGCCCCCTTGCTGGAACTTCAGCAACAATTCTTGGACCTTAGGGTCCCCTTGATAACCCTCTCTTACTTCTTCCAACCAACCCATAGTAGGAACTGAAATCACTGCAATAGTTGCCTCTACCTTAGGCATTCTATCCTCCAATTTTTTGGACAAGGCCTTTACTGCCTTGTTATTTTGTCCCTTCTCATACTCGACCAACATGTCATACCCCAGTTTTTTATAGATCCATTTATGTTGCATACGGGTTCCTAGTTTCTACTCTAGTAAATACTAAAGGCCTTGGTGGTCTGTTTTGACCATAAAGGGGTGCCCAAGCAAATAGGGCCTCCATTTCTACATAGCCATCACTAATGCATACAATTCATTCTCATAAGTTGATAGGGCTAGCACTCTACCATTTAGAGTTTGACTGAAAAATGCTATAGGTTTACCCCTTCACATTAGGATAGCCCTAATAGTACTTCTCGGTGCATCACACTCAATAATAAAGGGCACAGAAAAACCAAGGAAGGCTAACATTAGAGGCTGAGTTACAGGCTTTCGGCCTAGGCCTTCTTTAGTTTCTCTCATTTTCTTCACTTAGAGCACTGGCATTGGCTTAGCCATATGGCAGTGCAACCCATAAAATGACTAAGACGACATGAAAATAACTTGCACTTGCTTAGCCATCCTTTAGTCATCCAGACTGTGAGCAACAATGGTTCTTCATATTTGGAGAACTATTGTAGTTCAATCAAGTTATATATATATTTTTTCTCTCACTACATATGGCAAAATGTGTTGGATAAATAGGTTAAAAAAATTGTTGTCAAACAATAATTTAATTAAAATTATTAATTAACATATAGTTCGTAGAATTTCAAAATTTTAAAAAATTCTATAAAAAAATATTATTATTAAAAATTATTATTTTAGCTAACAGATAGATAATTCAGTATGGGGTTATATCTTAAATGACTTTAGCTTTAGGCAAAACATATAGTTTTAGCCAAATTTTAGTTTTGGCTTTGGTTGAACCATTGTCAATGCTCTTAGCCGTTAGGATGTGTGACAAAGTACCATGACTCTAAATGAAGTAAAGAAACAATATGAGACGTAGGGAGGGAAGAGAGGAGAATCAGTACTAATATAGGTAAGGTTTTTAGTTTATTGCCTACCTTTCATCCTTATTATTAATATATAAATATATATATATATATATATATAACTTTGGGTGCTTATGGTTTACATTCTTTTATGATAAGAGAGAATTGCAGGATTAGTATTTGAATCTTTACGCTTTTACAATTCGAATCTTCAATTTTAAAATTTTTCAAAATTGACATTTGAATCAATGTTTTGAATACCGTACCGGATGCCGTACCGGTCAAGACACTCGAACGAAATATTTCATTATTGGTACCGTTTCGTGTACCGTTTTGAGATAGTCGATATATGAATAAATTATATATATATTAATTATATTCTAAAATAATAATCTATATATGAATAAATTATATATAAGTACATATATATAAATTACAAATAATCTTATCTGAATTATGGGTCAAAAAATGAGCTTGTAGTTTGAAGAAATGAAAAAAAAAGTAAAGGCCAAAATGCAAGCCGGTACAGTCTTAAATATCGGCCGGTATGGCATATACCAGTCGTATCGGCCGGTACGGTATGAAATTTAAAACACTAATTTGAATTTTAAGAAGAATATCCAGCTCCTTCAATCTTTGACTACAAAACTAGTGGGAGGCCGTGTACATGTCTATCCTTGATTGGCTTACACGTTGCATGTATATGTCACATCAGTCAATTGAAAACTAACAAGTGGAATACTGATGTTACATAACTATTCTCCTGCTAACTTTATTAGGGAGAGGCTACTATGTAGCCTCAAACATACTGCTGGGCCTACCATTCAGTTGGTTTTTTTTTTTAAATTTTTTTAATATTTTTTAATTATTTTTTAATCATTAAGTAAAAAGAATACATCAATATATTTAAAATTATTTTCTTAATTAAGTAAAAAAATTTAAACAGTACGTTTAGACGGTACCGCTCGGGGGTATGGGAGCATTTTCCAACTTTACTATATGTCATATCAGTTAGTCGAAGGCTGACACATGACACATTGATACCACATGGTAATTTTTCTCCTTTTAATAGGAGTTTGACGAAGGTACTGACTGTGACTTTTTTAAAATTTATGTATTAATTTTGTGAAAATTAAAAATTTAGGTCTCAAATTGTAAGAATGTGGAAACCCAAATACGGACTTTGCAATTAACCATTTTGATAAACTCTTTGTTTTTTTTTTTTTTTTTTTTTGAATCAAAACATATTTCTATATTCATCAAGAAAATGTCATTACAATCTTATCCTGTAAAATCAAACTATAATGACCCTAAGGGCCATCTTCCATCCAAACTGTTTCTTCATTTACATCTATAGCCAACTTTGCTAAAAAATCTGCAACCTTGTTGCCTTCTCTGTAAGTATGTATAACTGTCCAAAGGGGTTTGGTCTTCAAAACTCCCCTGATATCTTCTATAACCTGGCCTTGCCATTCCCAGTGATCTGCTTCCTTAGTGACAGCCTTAACAACTCCCAAAGCATCCCCTTCAAAAACTGCACTGCCTATATTCAATTCTTCACATAGTTTTAATGCTCTCCAAAGGGCAATTGCTTCAGCTTGAGCTGGGGACAAAATCATCTTCCTCGACATGCACAAAGACACCAATACATCCCCTTTATGATCTCGAAAGACAACCCCTGCCCCTATCTTTTTATTTTCCTTAACAAATGCCGCATCCTAGTTCACCGTAACCACGCCCTCCCGAGGCATTTTCCACCTCACTACATCTCTATTGCAATGGTTACTAGTTGAGCTTTTGGTGCCTTGAGCTTCCTTAAAGTCTGCTATAATAGAAGCTGATTGTTTTAATATAGCAGCAGGGCTAAGAAACTGCTCTTCAAAGACATATCTATTCCTTCTCAACCATATATATCTCAGCACTACAACAACTAATTTGATATCCTCCTCACTTAATCTTTCCACCATCTGCTTCAAAACACAACCAAAATCCACCTCCTCAGAAAGGCATTTTTGAACTGGGCTACCTATCTCCGCCCATACATCCACAGCCGCTGGGCAACTCCATAAAACATGACACGTAGTTTCTTGCCCTCTTTCACATATAGGACAAACTGGCTTCTCAACCACTCTTCTACTAAACAGGTTCCTTTTCGTTGGTAAGCAATTGTTAAGAACTTTCCAAACAAACATCTTGGTCACCCCAGGAACACTCAACCTCTAGATAGTTCTCCACTCCTCCATCCTTTCCCTTGCTGAAGATGGTTCTCCTCTCACCAATTTCTTTCTTTGAATTTCTAGGTGATAACTGATTTTACATTGAATACACCACTTCTGGAGGGTGCCCAGATTTGTTTATCAGGTTTCCCTGGTTGGCTAATTGGCATTCCACATATCAGATATGCTTCTTCTGCATTAAAAATCTCCCTTACTAGCTCCTCTTTCCACCTCCCATTAACCCCATCAATTAACTAGTCCACATTGACCTTAGTTGGAAGGTTCTTAATAGGTGACTGAATTTTGAAAGAGGATGGCTTGGGTATCCACCTATCACTCCAAATTTTAATATTGTTACTGTTACCCACCCTCCAAACAAGCCCCTCCCTCAACAGATCCAAAGAGCTCCACATACTTCTCCAAATCAGAGAAGGTCTCTTGCCCAGATTTGCTTCTAAAACATTTGACTGCTTGAAGTATTTATCATGAAGAACCCTCGAAGCAATTGAGTTTGGATTAGTCAAGACCCTCCAACATTGCTTAGCTAGAAGAGCTTTATTAAAGCTCTCTAAATCTCTAAAGCCTAATCCTCCACAGCTCTTTGGGATCCCCATCTTCTCCCACCTCATCCAACTAATCTTTTTATCATTCTCTTTGTGGCCCCACTAGAACTTTGCCATTACAGCAGCGAGTTCCTTGCACAATCTTTTTGGAAGGGAAAACACACTCATATAGTAAGTAGGGATGGACTGAATCACTGCTTTCAACAAAACCTCTTTCCCAGCATGTGATAAAAACTGGTTTTTCCAATTGTTTATCCTCAGCCACACCTTGTCTTTGATCCCTCGAAAGGTATTATACTTGGACCTACCTACCATAGCAGATTGACCTAGATACTTTCCATAGCTATTCTGCACTCTAGCTCTCAGGTCTTGTATGACCCTTCCCCAATCTTCATTCCTCCCATTCGAGCTAAACATAATGGTGGTCTTTTGTTTGTTCAAACACTGACCTGAAGCTTGCTCATACAACTTCAATACACTATTTATCCCTTGCCATTCACCCCAGCAAGCCCTACCAAAGATGACACAGTCATCAGTAAAGAGCAGATGAGTGAGTTTGACACCTCCGCTTGCCACTGCCACTCCCCTTATCTCCCCTTTCTTTTCTGCCTCTGTAAGTAGACTACTTAGGCCCTTTGTACATAAAAGAAAAATGTAGGGAGAGAGGGGGTCTCCCTGCCTTAGTCCTCTTGAAGGATATATCACTCTCCTTGGCTGCCCATTTACCATCACAGCATATGTAACAGGAGATATACAAGTTAGAATCATTTTGATCCATCTAGCTCCAAAGCTAAGTTTTACCATGACTGCCTCTAAAAAAGACCACTCAACTCTGTCATAGGCTTTAGAAATGTCTAGTTTCAAGGCCATGGATCCTACTTTCCCTTTCAACATTGTTTTCATCGAATGCAATGCCTCATATGCTGCTACTATATTGTCAATTATCAATCTTCCCGGTATAAAGGCACTTTGTGTAGGAGATACCACCTCATTTAGAATCTTCTTCAGTCTGTTGGCTAGGGTCTTAGCAATAAGCTTGTACAAAATGTTGCAAAGGCTTATTGGTCTAAAATCCCCAACCTTCTTAGGGTCTGTCAGCTTAGGAATTAAGGCCACATAGGTGAAATCAGAGAGGCTTCCATCTCCCCCCCATTCAGAAAGTCTAATGCTGCCTCACTAATATCCCCACCAATGATCCCCCAAAATTCTTGATAGAAGCAAGCACTAAAATCGTCTTATCCATGGGATTTATAGGGGGCCATTTGTTTCAAAGCTACCTCCACTTCTTCTCTAGTGAACCTCTTCTCCAGCTCTTCATTCATACTTCTCGTGAGCTTTGACTCCGGTGAACTCACACATTTCTCAATAACTTCTCTGGATGGAGTTTTAGATCTATATACCTCAAAAAAATGCATCCTGAAAGCCTCAACTATCTCCTCTTCCTCCACCCTCTCAATTGATTAAGCATCCACCATAGAGACAATTTGGTTCTTCTTCTTCCTCTGATTTGCACAAGCACGAAAGAACTTTGTGTTTCTATCCCTTAAACTGTGCCAATTCATCTTTGCCCTCTGCTTCCATCTAATATCTTCATGTTCTAGTAGCTTCCAAACTTCATTCTTGAGGTACTTTAACTCAGCTATCACATGAGGCCCCTCCACTTCTTGTAACTCTTTTATCTTTACTGATAGTTTTTGTATATTAGCATTTCTATCTCTGTCTCTTTTTCTAAACCCATTCAACAATTCCCCACTGCATCTTTTCAAAAACTTTTGCACTTGGTTTAAAGGTTCCTGTGTCAAAAGCTTCTCTACCCAAACCTTCTTTACTAGCTGCTCACACTACATTTCCTTCAACCAACTTGCCTCAAACTTGAACAGATACTGTCTTCTTTTCTTATCTCTTCTATTCATCCTGACATTCATCAACACAGGTTTATGATCTGAGCTTCTAGCCACGAGACCTTCCACAATTGCACCTTGAAACTTCTCCTTCCATTCATTGTTGGCAACATATCTATCAAGTCTCTCCTTTGTAAACATATGATCATCATGACCATTACTCCAGGTAAAAGGATCTCCCACACAACCAACATCATACAGGTTATTCTCCTCTAGGGTCTCTCAAAATTACACCATTTGACCCTCAGGTCTTAGTTGTCCCCCTTCCTTCTCATTCTGAGCTAGGATTTCATTAAAATCCCCTGCCACACACCATGCCACCCCCTCAATAGGCTTAAGCCTGGACAATAGCTCTTAAGAACATCTTCTCTTTGCAACCTCAGGATGACCATAGAATCTGGTGAACAACCACCCTTCAACACTCCCATCATGTATTTTGGCATTAACATGCCATTGTGGAAAGTTCAAAACCTCGACTGCAGTTTTTTCCACCCAGAAAAGAGCCAAACCACCTCTTCTACCAACTGAATCAACCACAAAACAACCCTCCATACCCAATTTTTTCTATAAATTCTCCACTCTCCTTGTTTTTATCATGGTCTCAATAAGGAAAACCAATTTGGGCTTATTATCCTTAACCATACAGCTAAGGTCCTAAAATGTCTGAGGGTTCCCAAGTCCTCAGCAGTTCTAACATAAGGTGTTCATTGCTGCTGGCGGAGGCTGTTATAGGCGGGACTGCACAACAGCCTTCGCCATTGAACTTAACATCAAACCCCCTTCCACCACCTCCACCCTTCTGTTTTTTTTTTTTTTTCTCCCTTCCCTCATTTCTCCCCTCTTCCTCAATACTAGTATCATCACTTCTCTTTAAAACAAAACTGGAAGATAGAGACTAACCAGGTGTTCTACTCCCACGTGGCCTCCTCTTCCAGCTACTGGTTTTCCCTTTCTGTTTATCATTCTGTTTCAAACTTCCTAATGACACTTCTCTAGTACTGGCTAGTATAGTTTCTTCCTTTGTAAGTGCTACAGGAATGGCCTCCTCTTCTACCATCTCACTTCCAATCCCATCATTATCTGTACTCCTTTTACTTAACCACTAAGACATAGCCCTCTCCTCCAGTATTTCTTTTCCCCCTTCCAACTTAGATCTCGCTCATTTCCCAACTTCCTCCAGTGTTTCTTTTTCCCCTCCCAACTTAGCTCTCTTCCCTTTCCCAACTCCCTCCATTGTTACTTCTCCCCCTCACATCTTAGATTTTTTCCCCTTTCCTAACTACCTCCAGTGTTTCATTTCCCTTTCTTAAATTAGATTTCTCCCCTTTCCCAACTTCCCCCATTATTTGTTTTCCCCCTCCCAACCCAAACCTCTCCCTTGTCCCATCTTCCTCCACTCCCAACTTCCCTCCATTCCCACCACTCTTCACATGTTCCACTGCTATCCCCCCCCCCCCCTCCCCCCAATTTTCTTCGGAGAGTTCATCATCATCCTTACTTAAAGCCTGCTTCTGCTCCTCCAACCTACTCCGATTGCCTGATGGAGCCCTTAACCAGGACCTGAACTGCCTTGATCCTCCCCCACCTTTCCAACCCGACAAATCTCCTCCAGAGCAGCCTTGATTTGGATCTACAATACAACCACAACTAAAGCAAATGTGATAACATGTTTTTACGTGTAGTTTCACTAAAGTGTTGTTTTTAATTTAATTAATATATTGGTTTATTTATTTTAAATTAATGTATTTAAAATTGGTTTTAATTTATTTGATATCGTGTTTAATTTATTTTAGTCGTTTTACGGTTTTTAATATCGTTTTCGGCGGATTTGTTTTTGGTTTCAGGAGTAAGGATTGGACCTCATTTCTTTTCTTTTCTCTTTTTCTTTTTCCCTTTTTCCTTTTCTTTTTCTGCTTTTCTTTCTTTTCTTTCTTTTTCTTCTTCTTTCTTCCTCATTTCCCCTCGCCTGCGCGCTGCCCCTTCTTTTTCCCCTTACCGTTGCTGCCACTTCGACCGGACATCGTGCCGCCATTCGACGGCTGTGTTGTACACCACCCCTACCATTCTCTTCCCCTTCCACTAGAGATCATCCCCACCAATTTTTAGAGCCATCGGACCAGCCGTTAGCCGCCATGAGCCCCTGGAAGTCACTGCACCTGCTCTATTTTTTTCCCCTGTCGCTGGTTGCTTTTGCAGCCCAGAACCGCCGCTCGCCGGTGGCGTAGCCTATACCACCCACCCAGTTTTCTTCCCCTCTCACCGGTGAATATCCCCTCCAAGTTTCACCTCCATCCGAGCCACCGTTAGCCACCACGAGCTCCTCCAAGCCATACGTTTTTTCACCGATTCCGGTGCCGTCGCACCCCCTCCGGCCACCATCTCTTCACAACTTCTTCCCCTACCTCTTGCCGACCTAAACCACCCATTTTCGGTCTCGATCCGTTGTCGGAGTAGCTCCCACGAGCTCAACTCTGTTCAGGCCCTTTTTGGCCTTCGACCGCCATTTCCACCACCACCCACGGCCAAAACTCGTTTCCTTTAGCTTCATAAATATCTATAGACCATTTCCTATCAATTTCGTGCATTGGTTTGTTCCCATTCGAAAGTGGGTAATTTATTACCCACGGCAACGGTGTAAATTACACTGTTACGTTGCTTTTCCTCCGCCGTTTGCAACGCCGCGAGCTTTTGAAAAATACCGTATAGCGTTGTAAGTATTTTCCAAACTCTACTTTTAGATTTAAATATATTTTTCTCTTATAATAAATATTTATCTGTTGGTTGGCTGATTCCGGACTGAGTCCGAGGAGTTCGGGGGTCGGATGGTTTGAGGGCGGAGTGCTTGGTTATGTTTGTTTGTGATTTGGTTGGTTATTCATGCCATGAGGCGTGCGTTGCATATTGCATATTTGTGTATTTTATTTTAATTGAGAAAATCCTGTTTTATTGGCGTAAATGAGTTTCGAGTGCGTGTGTCTCACGAGCCCAAGTCGGGATGGGTTATTATCTCGGTGGAGCTCCTCTAGTCACTCGGAAGTGGATAAATACTGAGTGACGTCCCCTGGGTTGTCGCAGGGCGATGACCGGATCGCACGATACGGTAACGTTGTCGTGTCGACTCCGTGGTCCCTAGAGTGGCGGGGACTAGAGGATGGCCTGGCCAGGTATGCGCGGGGCGCGAGTCTGGGTATCACTGGTTTAGGTATCACATGCATAATCGTTACCTGCAGTGTGACACAGAGCCAGGGTGTGCGGATGATCCCTAGGGGAGATCATGGTGCATGCATAATTGGATCATTTTTATGGCTTTCGGATGTGGGCCATTTTCTGGGAAAATGGTGAGGTTTGGTTTCGAGGCTTTTGATCCATTTTCTGGGAAAATGGTGGTTTGGGCCATTATCTGGGATAATGGCGAGGATGTGTTGAGGCTTTTGAACCATTTTCTAGGAAAATGGTGGTAGCCGTTTTGGGCCATTATCTGGGATAATGGTGAGGAATGGTTTTAATGGTTATGTTTTTGGACCAAATGGATTTTTGGCGTGCGTGGAAAAATTATGATTTTATGGGACATATGCATTGCATTCTTTCATGCATATTGTTTGAGTTTTATATGTTTTTATCTGGTGGTGTTTGGATTTTACTAACCTGCGGCACTATTTTTAGTTCCGTAGATTTTGGTGCAGAGTTCGAGGAGGAGGAGGAGGCTGAGCCCGAGGATGTGGCTCCGCCGGAGTTCTGGGTTGAAGTTAATATCTTCTTGTTGCTTTGAATTATATTTGGATCTTGTAATATTTTATTATGTATGTTTTTGAACAGTTTTGTATTAAACTAAGAAAGATTCTGGTACTTAGTTTATGACTTTACCTTTCGCTGCGTGTTTCTTCATGGACATTTGTCTTGCACACACTTTGCACTCGTCGATAGGGTGGTCACCCGTGTTGTCACCATCCGGACGTCTCAATTTTCCCGTGTCCATACGTGGGGATTTGGGGGCGTCACAGGTGGTATCAGAGCGGTCCGACTCTGGGTAAAACCACATATCCCGTAGGTAGTACCAGAATATTTTTAAGGTTGTGTTTTGAAATTTATTTTAAGTAAAGTTGCTTTTTGACATGTTTTATATGTTTGAATTTATTTGAGCTAGTTTGCTTGTGTTTATTTATTTAGTTATGTTATTGCATGCTGGTTTCTTTTTGTTTTCTTATTATGTGGTTTCGGTTTTGGTTTTGGTTTTATGTTGTTGGTTTTAATCGTTTTTCTTAGAGGGGGTCAAGGGTTGTGTTGTGGCAGGAAGGCGGTATAATCGAGGATGCTATTATTAGGCATGAACATTTAGTGTAGTAGGCTTAAATTTTTAGCAATGTGGTTCGCTTGTATGATGTTGAGGTCTGAAGAGAATGTCATGGTTTAGGCAATATTTGTAAGGTGGGAACTCACGTAGCAATGAGGAGAGGAATTAGCTTTAAGACGCTTAAGATGATTGAGGTCAAGTTTTTGTAAAATTTATGGAACGAGGCTATAGTATAGGAGAGCGTAGGTCCAACGAACTTTAAGAATATGTTTAGGAGAATTTTATTTAAGGTTTAGGGTCTTTTGCAGCTGTGACCTGGCAGCGCATTAAGAAAGAATTTAATGATCACTTCTTTCTCGCTTTCGTGAGGCGGCAAAAAGCAAGAGAGTTCTCAAGCTTGGTCCAAGGGAGCATAACCGTGGAACAGTACGCCTGAAAATTTATAGAACTTGGGCAATTTGCTCCCCACCTCATCGCCTCGAAAGAGATGCAGGCCGAGCGTTTCCAGAAGGGTCTACGTCCTGATATACGCCGAATGGTGGTCAGCCACCGGATATCCACTTTTCAGGATTTAGTGGATGTGGTCACTCTTGCAGAGCGAGAGGTTAATTTGAGTATGGGCTCCCCTCCAGGACAAAAGAGGCAGAGTTTTACTGGTGAGGGAAGTAGATCGAGTTCGCCTCAAAAGTTTGTTCAGCGGACCAGGACTCGACCACAAGCAGCCTCGGGAGTGCGTATGGGAGGACGAGTGCCAGTTTGTGGAAGATGTAATAGAGCTCACGGAGGCAAATGTCATCTGGGTAGTAACCAATGTTTTGAATGTGGCCAGACGGAGCATCTTGCTCGTGAGTGCCTTAGTCGAGTTCAAGAAAGCTGTGGAGCTCGTCGCAGTGGTAGAACTAACCAGAGGCAATTAGCTCGGGCTCGAATGTACGCAGTGACTCTTGGTACTGTTGGAGGCGAGGTTACAGAGACTCAGAATGCTAGAGTCATGGCATGATCTGGGTGATCTTTTAGGGAAGTAGAATAATTGAGTTCTTTGGTTCCGTGGAGTTTATGAAATGGTCTATAATGTAGTAGGTTGTAAGTTTAACAAATTTCAATGATAGATTTTATGAGGTTTCAGCAAAGTTTTAAAGTTTAGGGCCTTATAGATTTTAGGAATATAAATTTCTGGTAATTAAGGTGTTAGGTTCGACAAGCTTTGGGGGAAAATAATTAAATTTCGAGTTTTAAATTTTGTGATTCGGATGAGTACTTTGGTGGCAATTAGGGCTTTAGATTTTACAAGCTTTTAAGGTGAATGTTTTGAATTAAAGCCACCAATCTTGAGAATTTCATAAAATGATTTATTATCTATTAATGTTGTAGGATTTGAAACAGTTGGGAGTCGATTGCTCTATTAAGGGATGTAAGTTCTTTGATCTTAGAAGTTCCGAAAGATGATTCTTATTTGATTTAAGGTTTTAGAATTGCAGAGTTGAATGACTGATTTATAATAAGAATTTGGTTCTTTTACAGACTTAGTGCTGTAGCTTGATCTACTCTAGTGAGTGATTAGTTTGTAACCATTAAAATGGAGTTGATTAGAGTTGAGTTATTGATATGAAAATTTTTCTAGAGTAGATTTCTTTGAGGATTGGAGGTAATGATCTAGTTCGTGTATTTCTTTAAGGATTGAAGATATCGAGCTAGTTTAGAAAATAATTATTGTTAACTCGAGGTTGTAGTAGCAAATCTTAGGAAATGATTCTATCGATTCGAAAGGTATAGGTTCATCAGGGTGTTGGAAATGGTAGATTTCGTGTTGGTATTAAATACGATTGAATTTGAGGTTATATGATCCGTAGACTTTTGGGAATGGATTCTTAGCAGGTTTAAGGTCATTCTCGGTACCAAACTTTAAGCAATGGCTGATTGCTGATTTAAGGATATAAGTTGAGTGGATTTAGGAATGATTCCTACTGAGTTGAGGATATAAGTCCAGATGATGGAAATGTGATAATGGATCACTTGTACGTTTGAATGATTTTTGGTGTTGGCTAAGAGTGCATGGGATCGATGAGTAGTAAGGGTACGTATGTATGGATTTCGGAGAGTGTTGGTCCTAGTCTCATCTATTTTTGGCTTGGTAGGAGTTGAAGAGGAATCTGTGTGGTAATATTAAATTCAAGAGATTTTTGGCTTTGAGTTGTTTGGTAAGTTGAACGGAATGTGCAGTCGAAGCGGGTTACCCATTGGGATGGTGGTTTGAAACGACCGTTATGTTTATCTTGAGAATTAATTGCAACTTGAAGTCATAGGAATTTAAATTGGTGAGGCTATACTTTTTTTTGGAGATCAAGTATTCAGTTGGGAGAATTGGGGATATGGTTATTTAACTTGAAAAGAGATCGTTAGGTCACCATGTGTGGTGTATGAAGTAATAAATCTTGGAAGTTGAAACTTATGCATCAAAGGTGGGTAGCATAATCATATGTATGCAGTAATAAAGCAGTAGGATCCATGAGTGTTGTTTAATAGTTTTTGATGGATTGAAAATTTAAACAGTATGGCCTGTCTTGAGATTTATTTGTGAAGTATTATTGAAGGAATTAGTTGTACTAAAACTAGAGTTTTTAAGAGTACAATAGGTGGGTGAGTTACCATGAACGTTTCGATTATGTCTAGGTGAAGTCAATGGTAGTTTATAGTGAGTTAGTTATTGCAAGATTAGATGTTATTCAAAATATAGGTAATGAGCTTGAAGTGTGGGATACCGGATAGAAGTTATAGGTGCTCTCGTTTGTTGGCCGGGAAGGATTTGGGCCTTTTGGAGATGTTCCTTATCTTTAGAAGAGACAGGTGTATGTTGGGATGATGTTATGTGTTTTCAATTTGGGGCCTGGAGGTTGATTAGTACTGGTTTTTGTCATCAATCAATGGGTGTATTTTTGTAGAATGTTGGTTTTCGTTTGGGGCAGCAATTACCAACTGAGGAATGAGTGGAGATTTGTAGTTTTTGGAAGCATACGATTTTCTATGGAAATGTGGTAAAGGTTTTCTTGTGATTAGGTGTGGATTGAGCTTGTACTTCATGATATTAATTTTTGAGGATATAGCCTTTAATTATTTTGATGAGTTATCAGAGTGCGCATGAAAGCATAATTTTTGGAGATACTTAAAAGTTCAAATTTTGTATCGACTTGGAAGATTTAGTAGTGATTCAAAATTTTAATGGGAGATTAATCTTTTGGTCGTGCAATTTGGTTTATGGATGGTTAACTTTGGAAGTGGCTATTAGGTTACCAAAGTTGGAATGAGACGAAAGTTTGGAAGGTAAAGCAAAGACGTCGTTGATATTAGTGATTTATGGTGTGAAGTTAATAACCATTGGATTTGTTGGGAGTTTTCGATGATATGTATCTCTCAAATATGTTTGGAGTTGTATCTTGTATCTGTTTGGCGCTGATGGTTGATCTTGCAAATTTCAAGCAAGAAATTTGTTTTTAAGGGAGGAGGATGTGATAACCCGTTTTTAAGTGTATTTTCACTGAAGTGTTGTTTTTAATTTAATTAATATATTGGTTTATTTATTTTAAATTAATGTATTTTAAATTGGTTTTAATTTATTTGATATCGTGTTTAATTTATTTTAGTCGTTTTACGGTTTTTAATATCGTTTTCGGCGGATTTGTTTTTGGTTTCTGGAGTGAGGATTAGACCTCATTTCTTTTCTTTTCTCTTTTTCTTTTTCCCTTTTTCCTTTTCTTTTTCTTCTTTTCTTTCTTTTCTTTCTTTTTCTTCTTCTTTCTTCCTCGTTTCCCCTTTCCCGTGCGCTGCCCCTTCTTTTTTCCCTTACCGTCGCTGCCACTTCGGCTGCCCATCGCGCCGCCGTCTGACGGCTGTGTTGTACACCACCCCCACCATTCTCTTCCCCTTCCACCAGAGATCATCCCCACCAATTTTCAGAGCCATCGGACCAGCCGTTAGCCGCCACGAGCCCCTGGAAGTCACTGCACCTGCTCTGTTTTTCCCCCTGTCGCCGGTTGCTTTCGCAACCTGACCGGTGCAAAACTGCAAGTGCACAGTATCGTAGTTTTATAGTAAAGTAATAAGAAGAGTATCGTCCTCAGGGATTGGTACCTTACATTTGCCAAATACCAAAATTATACTAAACTTGATTTTATCTAGAGGAATCACTAAGATTTTTGTAGTTGCAATTTAAACTAAAATTGACTCAAAGAGAAATATGCAAAGGAAATAAAGCTGATGTTCGAAGATCAGCTTAATGGGGATGAAAACTTCTAGGAAATCGATTTCACCTAATTCTTCACTATGCTTTTCTCATCCAGCTAACTTAATTTAAATCTCTTTTGTCTATTAGCAAATCTCTAAATCATCCAAAAACCTCTTTCGATAGTCAATTGGAATTGACTCTTGGTTATCAATTCACACAAGAATATGCAAATTCAATAATCAAGGACGCAATAAGACCAAAGATTTAATTACTACATAGGTTCATACAAGTCTTTCGATCTCTATACTTACCTATGCTGAAATATCCAAGATCTACCCTATGATTCCCTCTTTCGATAGCAAATCACAAGATTAATTATCATCTAATCAATAGCCAGTTAATTAGAAGCAATAAACTCAGAATAAATCAGATAAACAAAGAGAGAATTGCATTAAATTAGCATAGACAAACAAGCATAGTTTGGAAATAGGTTACATCGTTTTCCTAGAATAAAGTAAATTTAGCTCATGCTAGAAATGGAATTCAACATAAACGAATTCACCATAATTGTTCTGAGAAGATTGGAAGAAAATAAACACTGAAAAATCCTCCTTGCAGCCACAAATCGTCTTCAAAAGCTCAAGGGAACGATTCAACGCTTTTCTCCCGTCCGTGCTCGTGTATGATTCCAACGTACGTGCAATAATTGGAATTCCCTCTCCAAAACAGATGATTTGAATCCCTCTAGCTATGTTTTTCTGTCCCAAGAAGTGTTCTCCAGTCAAAAGTCGCGGCCCTAGAGTGAAAAATTGCTTTTATATGGTGCGACGGCGGAAAATCTTAAATCTGTGAAAATACGATGTTCGCTCAAGCGGGGTGTCGAGCGCGCATCGAGCGTTCGACTCTGCCTGATTTCGCTCGAGCGGCCAAAAGCCTCCGCTCAAGTAAACTTGTAAAATCTACAATATGAAATTTTTGCAAGTCATCAAATACCCCCAAACTTACAACTTTGTTTGTCCTCAAACAAAAAGAAAAGCAAATGATAGTTTAGGCAATATCGACTCGACCCGAAAGAAAAGTATCATCACTCACCAAGCTTTTATGAATTTAGATTTCATCTCTAGTATCTTACTCTTTTAACATCAAAGATGGGAGGAAAATCAATCAAAAATTTTGCAATTTGTCAAGCAAGAGTTAGGCGTTTACTTTAACCTAAAGCTAAGACCTTGAGTGTGTGTGTGATATGGTCAATTTAACCTCAAACCACCTGCAAACTCAGATAAAAGTAGAACAACCAAAATCAGAAGAATTCTCTTAAAACTTAACCCCATAAGTCCAATTTTCAGAAATCCTCTCCACTAATGTAGTCAACACCAAAATCAGAGATCAAAAGGTCTTTAATAAGGTTGTAATGATAGGTCACAGGGTGAGGGTTAAGAAAGAACTGGATATGGAAAATCAAATCAAATTGGGAAAATACTTAGTGAAAAGAACATTAAAAGAGAAACCCACATGATTCAAATCATAGCTCTTTCTTGGCAATATGCTCATACTTGTGGCATTATTATTGCTGTAATCACTGATGTAATACCAACAATTCCCTTAACAAAATCTGAGGTAATTCACACTCCACTTAGCGACTTCTTTTTCTTTTTCTTTCTCTTTTCTTCTTCTTCTTCTTCTTCTTTTTTTTTTCTTTTTTTTTTTCAGTCACTTCCTTTCTTCTTCTTTTTCTTCTTCTTCTTTGATCAACCAAAGCAAACATAATACGGTTCATCATGAAACCAATTTTTCTCTTTTAAATGTAACTCTCCACCAAAGTATTTTCTCAAACTATCAAAGGTAGATTCATTGTTTTTCAGGCTTAGAGCTGGCATGGTTTATGTAGTTCAAAGAATAAATAAAGGCTTATGAAGGCTCAAGGGGGTTGACTATGGAAACACACCATGTAATGATGGCATGAGATTTAGGACGGCTGGAAAAGCTTTTTGGTTATGCCAAAGAAATGCCTAGATCATTTCTCTAATATTTGGTCTCAACTAGGATTTCGCCTCAAGGACCCATCAACGGATTCTAGAACAAAGCAAAATCGAACCTCCCTCTTTCAATTAATTCAACTTCTTCTCTTCATAAGCAAAATGGAATAAGAGAAAAATGACTATGTGCTCAATTGTGTTTAAGGTCAAAGATTTAAACCAAAGTACCCACAAAACTTCACTTGACATAAAAGAAATTTTTGAAAATTTTAGTCAAAACCATCTTCAATCACAAATTTCAGAGTCATAGAGAATTCAATCTTACTCCAATGCATGCTTGGTAAGAGAATCAAACAACCCATCAACAACCCAAGACTTAGAAAACAAGAGGATCAAATGATTATAGGAGTTTACACCCCCAAACTTAAGCTAAACAATGTCCTCATTGTAATGCAAAAGTAGAAAGGATTTAAGAAATGAAGGAACTTCCCTGGTTTCATGGCGAATCTTCCGTAGATTAGAAGTTTTCAGCTCTTTATTCATGCTAAATAAACCTGCATCAAAAACCAATTTATTAAAACTTAAATAAATAAAGATAATAAAATAAATGAAAGAATGAAAGATAGATCTATGGGTTGCCTCCCATAAGTGCTTGTTTTAAAGTCTACAGCCAGACTTTTCAATCATCATCAATTAGGATCTCCAAGAGGAATAAATGCATAGTTCCTCTCCATTTGCTCTCCATAGTAGTGCTTCAATCTTTGACCATTAACTCTAAAAATATTCCATGTCTTGTCCTTCAAATCTACTGCTCCAAAAGAGAAAACTTCATGTATTGTATAAGGACCCGTCCATCTTGATTTCAACTTTCCTGGAAAGAGTTTGAGTCGTGAATTGAAGAGTAAAATTTGTTGTCCTGGAGCAAATTCTCGCCTAAGAATCTATTTATCATGCCACTTCTTCGTCTTTTCTTTATAGATCTTTGCATTTTCATATGCATCATTCCGGAACTCTTCCATCTTATTCAATTGAAGAAGTCGCTTTTCACCTGCTGCCTTCAAATCAAAATTAAACTTTTTTACAGCCCAATAAGCTCTATGCTCCAACTCTACAGGAAGATGACATGCCTTTCCAAACACTAATCGGTATGGATACATCCAGATAGGTGTTTTAAAGGCTGTACGGTATGCCCACAAAGCATCATCAAGCTTCTTCGCCCAATCCTTTCTATTGATTTTGACCGTCTTCTCAAGGATGTTCTTGATCTCTCTATTTGAAATTTCAGCTTGACCATTAGTTTGAGGATGGTAAGCAAGTGCTATCTTGTGCTTCACACCATATTTAGACAGAACATTCTCAAACAACTTGTTGCAAAAGTGAGTCCCTTCATCACTAATAATAGCTCGTGGAGTGCCAAATCTTGTGAATATGTTCTTGTGCAGAAATTTGAGAACTACCTTTGCATCATT